>NC_081566.1:63231759-63592420 GCF_022355385.1 Mustela nigripes
CAGCAACCCTCAGTTTGTTTTGTAAGATTAAGAGTCACTTATGGTTTGTCTCCCTCCCAATCCCATCTTGTTTCATTTATTCTTCTCCTACCTACTTAAACCCCCATGTTGCATCACCACTTCCTCATATCAGGGAGATCATATGATAGTTGTCTTTCTCTGCTTGACTTATTTTGCTAAGCATGATACGCTCTAGTTCCATCCATGTTGTCGCAAATGGCATCTACATTTTAACTCTAACTGGTAATGTTGTCATTGTGACCATCATCCATGTTGACCGTCATCTCCACACCCCCATGTTCTTCTTCCTGAGCATGTTGGCTAGTTCTGAGACTGTGTACACGCTGGTCAGTGTCCCACGAATGCTTTCCGGTCTCCTTTTCCATAACCAGCCCATTTCCTTGGCAGGCTGTGCAACTCAGATGTTCTTTTTTTTGTCATCTTGGCCACTAATACTTGCTTCTTGCTTACAGCAATGGGCTATGACCATTATGTGGCCATCTGCAACCCCCTGAGGTACACAGTCCTCATGAGCAAAGGAGTGTGTGCCATGTTTGTATGTAGGTCCTTTGGCACTAGCCTGGTTATGGCAGTTCTCCATGTGGCAGTCATGTTCAGTTTGTCCTTCTGTGGCACCGTGGTGGAGCACTTCTTCTGTGACATTTATCCAGTCATGAAACTCTTTTGTACTGATACCACTCTTAATGAGATGATCAATTATGGTGTCAGTTCATTTGTGATCCTGGTCCCTGTGGGCTTGATCTTCATCTCCTATGTCTTCATCATCTCCACCATTCTCAAGATTGTCTCCACTGAGGGCCGGAAGAAGACCTTTGCCAACTGTGACTCCCACCTCACAGTGGTCATTGTCCACTATGGCTGTGCCTCTATTGCCTACCTCAAGCCCAAGTCTGAGAACGCCATAGAAAAAGACCTTCTTCTCTCTGTGACTTACACTATCATCCCTCCCTTGCTGAACCCTGTTGTTTACAGTCTGAGAAACAAGGAGGTCAAGGATGCCCTACGCAGAGTTGTAGGCAAAAAACATTTCTCAACAGATTGAACCACTTTGTCAGGAGACCTTTAGCCCAGTGTAATGTGTGTCTGCTCACAAACATGCCGCAGTACACGAGTTCATCAAATACAGCTCTTCTCGAGAATAAGGTCAAACAGTAGAAACGCTTTTCTTTTTCATGCTCTGGAGACAAGGTAGAAAGCAGTTTTATGTTCTAGTGAATATTGTTTCTTAGATATGGGAATACTTCCAAGCCAGATTTAGGATTACTTGTTTGCCTCAGGATTTTGGTTCGGGAACCTCTTCTGGCCCTCACTTCATCTGGCTCCTCTCAGTCAAGTCCTTGACCTAGTCTGGTAAGGAGATGTGAAGAGGAGGCTGCTGGAACAGACACGGATGGGGTCTTAAGAAAACAAGCAGGACAGACAGCCCAAGGATGGCTTTCATCCTCAGGAATTAAAACATTTGCCTTGTAGCAATCATTTCAGAAAGTGTTTCCTTAATTCTTGCTGATTGAAAAATGAACAGCTTCAGCAAAACTCACTTTATTACTCAAACGTGTAAGCTCTTCCAGCAGTACTCATTTCTATGTGTATCCCTACTTCTGTGGACTAAGGCAAAAACCCTTGTTCCCCAGAAGCTAGGCGGGGAGAGAACGTACTGGTGGCATTTCTGTAACCATTCTTTTATCCAGATACATTTTCCATAAAGATGGTTTTCCAACCTATGGAAGCTTTCTAGATTTTTTTATAAAGATTTTATTTATTTATTTGACAGAGAGAGAGATCACAAATAGGCAGAGAGGCAGGCAGAGAGAGAGGAGGAAGCAGGCTCCCTGCTGAGCAGAGAGCCCGATGCAGGACTTGATCCCAGGACCCTGAGATCATAACCTGAGCCGAAGGCAGCGGCTTAACCCACTGAGCCACCCAGGCACCCCCTCTAGATTTTTAACTGGTCTGTAGCACCTGCAGTGGATTTGAGGTTAGTAGTCAGGTATTGGCTGCACTCATTCTAGAATCTGAAGAAGATGCCATTAAACTCCCTTCTCTCAGTAAACAGTTAAAACTTCATACTTCTCCTGTGTTTATATCAAAATAAGTATAACCATGTTATATTATTGTATACCCTTAAGGAGGAAGGTTGAGTATTTTTGTAGACCTTCCCATCAGAATTTATCTCTACCTGGACTGAGCTGGAAGATACTAAAATAGACATGGAAACGTGTTTTCATGCAATCCCGCTCCTCCCAGTTATTCCATCCCTATGTTGGCTCCTGCCCCTTACTTTCCATTTGTGTCTGTCTGTTCTGTGCCACTGGAATGGCACCGAAGCCTCTTCTAGGTGAGCTGTAATTTTCTTCTGCTCTACAGATCCCTCTGAGGCCACCGGCTGAAGGCTGAGGGAGTCTTTGTGCAGTGTCCCCTGTGGCTGACTGTCACAGTGGAGTGAGCTAGTCGCTGATATCAGCTGATTACCAGCACGGCTCTCCCTCTGAAAGAGGTGTCCTGGTCCTGTGAGGAGTGCTTAGAGAGACCTCAGAGGGCATTTGAACTTTCTGAAATTATTACATCGTGAATACAAAGGTGAATGGGCCTTTTCCTTCATATTCTTATAAAATTTTCTCTGGTATAACCATTGCTTCCCCGAAATCCTAGCAGAAATCAGACAAGATCCAACTTCCCTCTTTTATAGATCATTTGCTTCCACAATTTCCTTAAACTCTCCCAAAGAAGCACTCTTTGACCCTGTCCATTTTCGCCCATGTTCATGTTGCTGCTTTTTCATTAAGTTGAGGAAATGGAGGCGGTCAGAGCTGCTGGCTGAGGCTGAGGGGAGAGGGGTGGGTGGCTATCACAGGGACATGTGCTCCTCTTTACTGAGTTTTCTTGCCTTCTCCCACGCCTCCCGCCAAATCCCCTAAGTTTTTACACATCAGTCCTGCCACTCCCCTCCTATCTCACGAACAGGTGCAGCCCCCTGTCCTCCTACTTCGTATGGCTTCAGCTTCCACGGAGGACTCCTCTCCCACAAGGGATGTGCAGCAGACAGTACAAGGGTGTGTAGGCCAGTGTGGCCACAGAGCCTCCCAGTAGGATGAATCCAGATCAGTGACTCCTTTTATTGGCGGCTCCTAAATTTGTAACGCTTAGCCCTCATGTCAGCCAGCCATCTCTCTTCATCGTCTTTATCATCATCCTGCAGAATCTCTCTACCCACCCCACTTCATCTCGCATGCTACCAGCACCTCTATCCTTTTAGTCGTCTTTTTGTTCAGCTCTTTTGTTCATCAGAAAAATGCCCATAACTTATGAAATACATATTTTTCAAGCACTGTGTCAGGCCATTGAGTACTTGCAGGTACTGGTCTACAGGAACTATTCCTCGACCATGAGGAATGCAGGGCGTTTCATGTTATTCACAGTTCAGTAGGGGAGACAAATTAGCATAAAGGGCAAAACGTGCTATCGGCATGTGCACAGGATTCTTGTTTGGGGTGAAGGGTGTTGTACACAGAGAATTGCTCAGATCTGTTAAAGTCAGGAAAGCATTTGTTGATGTTAAATGAACTTTCTGTGGCCTTGGGTCAGTTGAAGTCTAGGAGGTGGTCAGGGAAAGGGAAGGAGCCTGAGCAGAGAATATGAGCCTATAAAGGCTGCGTGTGTCAGGACAGTGGGTAGTTTATTCATCTCTGTGTGCCTGCTGCCATGTCAGATATCAATCATATGTCTTAGGATAGATGATTGTGTGAACACCTATTGAATATAAGGTCCTATCTGTGGATTTGCAGGGTTTTTTTTTGGATTGAACTGTCCTATTCCCTCTGTCTGCTTTACAGACTACCCTCACCTAAAGTAAACCAACAGAGAAAAGAACAGAAAAGCTACTTAAAATCATTTTTCCCCCATTGTGGGATTGCCTACAAGCAGTTCTCACTTCATAAACTATTGACATTGATGTATTTTGTTGGTCCCTTAAAACTGGACAAAAGAAAAATCCTCCTTTTGAAGGAAATTGGATTAGTGCCAGGTTAGTGTATTTTAGCTATAACCAAGTTAATAACAGACTTAAAAGTGATTGAGAGCTTGACATATAAAGCCAGGGGTTAAGGTATTTTAAAACTTTTTAGAAAAAAAAATGAAATCAACTATTAGGGGTCTTTGAACTTCAGAAATAAAATTTTTGGTGTTGACTTCATAGCTTCTCTAGAGAAAACTAGTCTCACGTGAGACCCTTCCGCATCCTACTTACAATGATCCATGATGGATCGGAGGAGAAAAGAGTTGCAGTTCTCCCAACAGTAAGTACAACGTTTTCTTAATGAGCACAAATGTCTCAGGGGAGGGGGTCAGCAGGAAAGAAAATGAAGCCA
The DNA here is from genome assembly GCF_022355385.1 of Mustela nigripes. Lineage (NCBI taxonomy): Eukaryota > Metazoa > Chordata > Mammalia > Carnivora > Mustelidae > Mustela > Mustela nigripes. Next base: position 63,236,145 of record NC_081566.1, read on the forward strand.
AAAGGCAGCCAGGGAGTATGTGGCACACACTGCTTTAACTTGCACAGAGGTATACATAATTTATTATTATGTTAGTTTTCAGTGTAGTGCTCTGGGATTCATGGTTTGCATGCAACACCCAGTGCTCCATGCGATCCGTGCTCTCCTTACTACCCATCACCAGGCTAACACATCCCCGACCGCCCGCCCCTCTAAAACCCTGTTTGTTTCTCAGAGTCCATAGTCTCTCACGGTTCATCTTTCCCCCAATTTAAAAGGTGCAAGGTTCCAAATCAGTTTTGTACCCTTGCTGAAGTGTGTCTCCGTGTGTGTATCCAATCACGTGTGTTTGAGCACACACATGTGTTTTGTGGGGAGAGAGAATATTTCGGAGTTTTAGATGTGCTGGGTGCCATGATAAGCACTAATGCCTTGTTTTTACTATGTATTCAATATCACTAATATTTATGTAGCTCTTTATAGTTCACAAAGATCTTTCCCATTCATGACCTCACTCAAGGTTCCCAGCACTCCTGTAAGGGACATAGTACTTCCCCATTTCTCAGACGAATATAATGGGGATAGATGTGGTGACTTTCCCGAGGTCACATGCACCATTGAAGAGAGGACGAATGGGGTGCCTGGGTGGCCAGCGGTTAAGCCTCTGCCTTTAGCTCAGGTCATGATCCCACGGTCCTGGGATCGAGCCCCACATTGGGCTCTCTGCTTGGCAGGGAGCCTGCTTCCTCCTCTCTCTCTGCCTGCCTCTCTGCCTACTTGTGATCTGTCAAATAAATAAATAAAACCTTAAAAAAAAAAAAAAAGAGGGAGAGAGAGAGGAGGAACACAGAAGTGAGCCTCACAGATCTGTTGATTCTGAATGCCACGCTGTTGTTCCATGTACATGCATACACCTTGTTCTGACCAGGGAGTAAGGTAAGAGGAGTAAACCTTGTGTTTAAATGCTAAAGCTTCATTGAAAGCTTTAGCAGTAGCGATGGACTCTTCCTGAAATGTCCTATTTCTTCCTCTGCCTTTGTAAACAAAGCCTATTGAAGATCATGAATATACTTCTTTAAATATTTACTACGTGGCACTTAAATTTATCTCATGGTTCACTGATGTCTGCACTTGGAACAGAGCTTATAATAGAGTGTTTTCTTCTGAATTAGATGACCCACATTTTCTTGGATTTTGAGTTTTGTGTTAGCATTACAGGATTCCTGAATTTTTAAACAATTCTGTTTGTTACATCAATAATTATGCCTGTCCATTCTGAGTATCAACCTCTGGTTTAGGCACTAGGGAGACAGAAATAAGACTCGAGCCCTGCTGTTGAGTGGCTAATAATTTACTTGCAACCCATTTTGATAAAGATTAGTGTGATACAAGAAAACCATGGAACCACAGAGAAGAAAACAGCACAACATAGTTGGTGACCTTCATCTTTGTATATCCTTTGGATATCCTTTGTATGGTAGGAACAGGTCACAGTGAATGAGTTTGGTGTGTCCAAATATTGCTCTGGGGGACATCCCAACATTGTGTCTATGCACAGAGACAGCAAGTGCACCACAACTAACGAATCCAAAATTTCTGTAATGGGTCACCCACTATGTCTCACATACAGTTATAAAATGCTCAACATGAGAACAAAAAGAAAAAATATTTAAAATGAAGTGTTGGAAAAAAAATGAAATGTTGGCCAATTTGTAAATAGTATATTGGAGTTGGTAGAAGAGTTGATTAATCTGAAGATGGATCAATAAATTCTAGAATAAGAGGAAGACAAAAAATGAACAAAATGAAGTTTTAGCGATTCATGCAACAATATGAGAAGTCTAATGTCCATGTAACTGGAGCCTCAAAAAGAGAATAGAACATGTCAAGTACTTGAAGACCTACTGGCCAAAAGTTTCACCAATTAATGATAAATAGAAACTTCTGCAGATCTAAGAATCTCCATGAATCTCAAGTAGGATAAGTGAAAAGATGATCAAATCTCTGAAACCAAAAATAAAGGAAAATCTTTGAAAGTCATCAGATTAACATAAACCTATTACATACCAGGGGATAACAATACCTTCTAATTAGAGACAATGGAGACCAGGAAACAATTAAATGACATTGTTTAGTGTTAAGCCAGAATTCTAAATCCAGTAAAAGTATCATTCAAAACCAAAGGTGAAATAGATATTTTCAGGTAAGTGAATATTGAGCTAATTTATGTACTACCAGCATGCTAAAACGAGTTCTTCAGGTTGAAGGGAGAGGACACCAGATGCAAGTGATAGAAATGGAGATGACAGGAAATGGGCAATAGCGAGTAAATATAACATATTCCGTTTTTCTTCTCTGAATGATTTTTAAGGAATATATTTAAAAAAATATTATCAGACTCATAATGTATCTGCATGTTGTACATATAACTGTAGCTCAATGAAGGGTAAATTTAATTACACCCTTGAGATGCCTTTGACAAGAAATGGTACAATTTTAACCCTAAGAAAGATTGTGATAGGTTAAGAATGCATGTGTTAAGGGGCACCAGGGTGGCTCAGTTGGTTAAGTGTCTGCCTTCACCATGAGTCATGGTCTTAGGGATGGAGCTCTGCACTGGGCTCCCTGTTCAGCAGGGAGTTGGCGTCTCCTTCTGCCCCACCTCCCCCCGTGCTTGCATGTGCATGCTCTCAAATAAATAAAATACTTAATTTAAAAATGAACGTGTCAATAGAGCAATGAAGTATAGTTAAGAAGGCAGTAGAGAAAACAGCGCACAAAATATTCAAAAGAAGGAATAAAGGGAGGGACAGAGGATCAAATAACAAATGGGGCAAATTAAAAACATCAGAACAGTAGACTTAAGCCCAACAATATTAATAATTATGTTTAACCTAAATATACTAACCATGAAAAGGCAGACGTTGTCAGAATGGATAAAACCCAGCAAGACAATTCTAGGCTATTAATAAGAGAGATACTTGAAATACATAAATTGAAAGAAGGGGGTAAGAATATACAATACAAACTCTTTCTCTATATATACTGGAGTGGTTATATCTTCCAGAAATCCCTATAACATTTCTGGCAATAAAGAAAGTATTTTGATTTTGATTTTGATCAAAGTTTCATTATTTCATTTATACTTTAAATTTAATATTGGATAAAGTATCACAAATAATACTACAAAGAGATATTTTATTAAGATAAAGGCCAGCTGTAAGACCTAGCGGTCTTAAATGAGCATGTTCTTAATACTGGAGCTCCAAAATAAAAACTAAGTTAAATAGAGAAGTCAATAAATCTATAGTTCTGGTTGGAGATTTTAATACTTCTCTCTTAGCAATTGAGTAGACAGAAGATAAGTACTAAAAAAGCTGTTTCAGTTTCAATCAACTGAATCTATTGGTATTTTTAGAACATTACGACTAATGGCAGAATATCATTTCAAGAGCACATGGAACCAACAGCATATGACATGTTGTAAAACAAGATTCAATAAATTTATAAGGATTGATATATTCTCCATAATGAACTCCATAATGGAGTTCAATTATAAGTAAAAAATCTTGGAAAAATATTTACGTATTTGGAATTTAAAAGACTGGTAACTGATGGGTTAGTTCATGGAGCACTGAGTGTGGTGCATAAACAATGAATCTTGGAACACTGAAAAAATAAAATAAAAAATAATAATAGAAATTGGAAAATATTTTGATCTGAATAAGATATTGGAATGTAGGATATTAAAACAAGTGAAATCCAGCAGTGCTTAGAAAGTATGACACACTATACTAAGTGTAGAGAAGTAGGGTATTAGTTGTGGTCCATTCAAGAGACAGAAATCAGAGTACTTGGAATATGCAAATTTAATATAACAAATTTTAATGATATTGCCTGTTGGTTCAGGCAACATGGGGCCACAAATGGCCAGGCAGTGGCTTCATCTTTTTTATTCCCTAGTGGAAATATTTTCCCCAGGGAGATGAAGACCAGTGAAGCTCAAGGATGTTGGCACATGAAGAAATATTCTTCAAGTGAGTTATTAGATATAATAAGCGAAAGGAGCATCTTCTTTTACTCTTTTTAACTTCTAGACCCATGAATTCTGGTTGTAGAATTGTCTGATTCAAAAATTTACACTGCTTTCTTCAGAGCGGAACTCTGTCATTTCAAGATATTTCTCAACTGGTGATGTAACCCTGTCATTAGTAGGCTATTCATCTTCCCAATACATCAGCTATTTCTGGATGATGGAGTATGTGGTAAGACTAGTTTCATGAACATGAGTTTAGTGCTGTACTTCCTTAACTGCAAAATGAGTTTCTTGATCAGCTGTAATGCTGGGGAATGCTGTGATGATGGCTAAGGCATTTTGAGTGTCCACAGATGGTTTGCTGGCAGATGCTGGCAGAAGCATTATGGGCAGGGAGAGCAAATCCATTTCCAGAATATGTGCCTATCCCGGCAAAGACAAATTTCTGCTCCTTCCATGATAAAAGAGGTCCAATATAATTAACCTACCACTGGGATGGTGTTTGTGCTTGCTTGCTTGTTTTTTTTTTAAACAAGGAATGGTGCCACATTTAGGGCTGTGGGTTGGTTTGTATTTGTAGCAGTGTAGGTGTTCAACAATAGTGTTAGGTCAGTCTTGGTAAGGGGGCATCCTTATTGTTGAGGTTACCCCTGCCAATATGGCCACTTTGTTCCTGGGCCTTTGAACAAATGCTTAGGTAGCTGGGGAAAGAGGCCGACTGATACCCTTAGAGCATGCCATTTTGTCCACATGACCACTGTGAGCCCCCATTTTGATTGGTGAGCCATGGTGAGATTTTGGGTCCCAATATACTAGCATCACTTCAGGGTCCACATCAAGTAGTCCTTAAAAGGTCCAGGTATTTTATATCTCTCAGTGAGGTCATTCTAATACACTGGCACAAGTCCCCATTGGAGGGGAAGGTTTGGTGGAAGACTTAGAGTGTGTATTTACATTAATGGTGCAGGATACTTTGTTAAAGAGACTTGGCCTCCTTTTCAGTCAGGAGGCTCTGGGTTTTGGATTGATAGAGGTTTGGAACCTGGTGGAGAGACTGGACTGGTTGACTCTACTGTGGTGACTGAAGTCAGGTGACAGATGTAGTGTTAGTTCGGGTGTGACCCATTGGAGCCATTTGGTTCCAGGTCTCACCCGGTGGTTATTTCCTCATCTTGAATGTGAAATGAGGGTAGATACACTTAGCAATTGGCAGAGTCCCCACAGTGGCTCCCTGATTACCCTTTTAGTAGCAAGTATTCTTTCTATCGAGATAATAAACGAGAAGCACTATGGTATTACTATGGAAATTGTAGAGATTCATGGCACTGTAAAAGACTTGAAGGAAACAGGGATGGTAACGCTCATTGTATTTCCATTTAGTTTTTCTTGTTTGGCCTGTGAAGAAGTCCTGTATATGTTAGAGAATGACTATGGGGTATTGTCAACCTAATCACCTTGTGATATCAGTTGCAGTTCTTGTCCTCAGGTGTCCTATCTTTGCTGGAATGAATTGACATGTTATTTGGTATGTAACTATTAACCTGGATAAAGAATTTTTCTACATGCCAAGTTTCAAGGTAACTGGAAGCAGTTGCTTTTATTTGGGAGGACCAATGATATATTTGCTTTGTCTTGCCGTAAAGCTAGGACCATCCTTCTCCCTGTCATTGTATAGACCACAGAAATCTTACTTGTCACAACATTTCATAAAACCTCACACTTATCAACTATATTGATGAGATTGTACAAATTGGATCTGTTGAACAGAAAGTAGCAATTACTACAGGTGTTTAGCAAGACGTAAATGGGAGGGTAAATCCTAATTCTCCATCAGTCAGGGTCTAATTTGAAGACCTGTCACAGTAATTAGAATAGGGAGTTTAATATAAAGAATTATTAACTTCAAGGAACTGGATCAATGAAATATTCATAGCAGTTAGTAAAGGTGATCCTGAAGAACATTGGAATGGCAGATAAAAGGAACTGCCACTATCGCCAGGCCCAAGGTAGGGTAGGGTGGGAAGACCAATATTCCCAGGGATTTTGGTGTTCCTGAACCATGGAAATGTACACATTATCAGAATAAAGGGTTTGCTTTTATTTCCCCTAGAATCATTTCACTTTCTACATACAATGAAGATGAGCTCTGCAGCTATGTGTTTCTCTAATGGTGGAGCTAATTGCTTCTATACAGTGAAGATGCACTTATCGTCCCCAGAGCCAAGGGTGGTTATTTATTTATTTATTTAGGCTAGACACCTGAGTTAGAGTATTCTCTCCTTGCTTGTTTACATTTCAAAAGGGGTGGAGTTTGGAGCCCTGAAGAAATTTTCTAAGTTGTAAAAGCCATAGACACTGGGTTTATCTTCCTCCTGGAGAGATTTATTTACATAACAAAGGATTAAAGATCCTTCACATCCTGTCTCCAAGGAGACACTCAGAGGAAGAATCGTCTCTTTCCCTGTTACCAATGGAGGACATTCCTCTTTCTTCACCTCTTGAATCCAGAGTAAGTGTGCCACTTGTAAGGATATATTTTCCATCTGGCTCTTATCACATCATTCTGCAGGATTGCAAATGTGGGGAGACTGATGTTCCAATGTCATCCTGACTGTTGATTGTGCAGGGAGCATAATAAGAAATCTGCTCTGATTCAGAAACCTCATGTGTGCATTCAGGAAAAATTAATAAAGATGAATATTAAAAACCCAGCAAACACCCAATGAAGAGGCAACCTTTTCTGTATGAAGGTTAAGATCTGGACCTTATTAGCGAGGGTATGATATTGGCTTACTGTGACTCACTTTGGAATTGGCCAGAAATTTGCCCTGTAGCATGCTGGGGAAAGCTATTGCAAGGATGGTGTCTTTTTAGACACAATGCAAAGAGGGATGCTGAGGGAAACTGCTTATTTCTGGGTGTTCATCATTTGGCATGAACCACAGGAGCTGGATGCTAGAGAAGCTGCCCATGTTGTAAGACCTTGGTGCTGGTGAAGCCAGCGCAAGTTACAGAAACCTGCCAAGCAGAGCACTTGGGGCCCAGGATGGAAAGGCCCTTCCTCCTGAAATACGTCTGTAGGGTCCTGTCCCAAACAGAGCTTAATGTGCCCAGGGTCAGAGGCCCAGTTTGGTTTCTTCAAAGCAAGCAAAGGAAGGAAATTTGAAATTGAAGGGCAGTAAATTGATAAATGGCACACAAATTTGTACAATTGTATATCGCTGCTTCCAGTCAGGCAGGAGGGAATAACCACTATTTGTTTAGTCTTTGCAGCATACAAAATTATGAAGTAGAAATATACATAAATCTACTTTCAGATTTTGGACAATGGGCAGTGAAAGAATGATTTTTTTAAAGATTTATTTATCTGACAGAGATCACGAGTAGGCAGAGAGGCAGGAGGGGGGTGGGGTGGAGAAGGCTCCTCACTGAGGAGAGAGCCCAATGTGGGGCTCGATCCCAGGACCCTGAGACCATGACCTAAGCCGAAGGCAGAGGCTTAACCTATTGAGCCACCCAGGTGCCCCAAAAGAATGATTCTTGAGGGAAGACCAACACAAGTGATAAGCTCCGTGATTCCTCTGACCTTTTGCCTAAAGGTACTTGGCAAAAGATAGGAAAGTGAAGTCTAAGCAGAAGACAGGGTCTTACTGGGCTGAGGAGATTAAAAATAGAAATTAAATCTGACAGTGTGGTTGGAAAATGGGGGCAGTGTGTGTTGGGGTGGGGGGAGCCACACAAAGAGAAGCCCTGGAAAGGTGCATAAGCATCTCTTGGTCTTGAGCTGAATACTAAGCTACACATATGTAGGACTGAACAACTATAGGGGAATGGGAGCTGAAAGGATTGTGGAGTCTGCATGAGGCTGTGAGACATTGGTGTCTGACCAAGTAGAGAAGCTTAGCATCCTGGGTCCTCTGTTGAGACTCCAGTAGGACCATATCTTAGGAATAGGGCTACTCTAACCTTAAGCTGAAGGCTAAGGAGACCAGAGCTTAATAGGCTCTACAAATAACCTACTTACATAACAGAAAAGAGCTCAATGCTCTTTAAAAGTAAACCAGAAAAACTGTAACATTCTACTAAAATTCAAAATCTTTAGCATTGAATAAATTGCTAGTAGAAGATATGTGAAGTGGGGGGAAAAGGCCACAGGAAAAAAAAAATCAGAAGAAATGAAAAAAGAATGGAATGAGCAGACAAGGATGTTAAAGTAATCACAAACACTGCGGGTACATCCAAGGATTAAAAGAAAACACAGATGTAATGAGAAGAATGGAAGATCGAAAAGAAGTCCATGTACGATGTACCTTCTAGATGTGTAAGGAAATACATGATCTGCAATGAATCTCCCTGGATAAGGTTCATAGCTGGGAGCTGTAGAAGAGAAGATCACTGCATGTAAAGAAAGAACAATAGAAATCAGCTAAAAGAGAGCCATAAATAAGAGATTGAAGATCACTTCAGTAAGCTGTTGGGAAAAAAATCTAGCACCCCCATGAAAGACAGAATCCCAGAAGGAAAGAATAGACCATGAAGAGGACAATGAAATTATCTGGATATATAACAGCAGTAACGTATTAAAATCAGATAAAAAGATGACAAACCCATATAACAAGGAGAGAATACACCTACACCCCATCCAGGCCACGACCCATCCAAATCACATTGCTGAGATTGGCGATAAAGGAAACGTGAAAAGTTGCAATTGCTGGTTCATAGGGGAGTTATATTTGTACTAGGTATTTACCCAAAGGATGCAAAAATACATTCGAAAGGACACACACACACCGGTTTATAACAGCATTATCAACACTAGCCAAACTATAGAGAAAGACCAAATGTCCATTGACTGATGAATGGATAAAGATGATGATGATGATGTGTGTGTATACATGGAACTAGCCAGCCTTAAAAAAGAATGAAATCTTGCCATTTGCAACAACGTGGATGAAGCTGGAGTGTATTATGCTAAACCAAATAAGTCAGAGAAAGACAAATACCATATGATTTCACTCATGTGGAATTTAAGAAACAAAACAGATGAACATATGGGAAGGAGAAAAGGAAGCTGCGAGAGACTTGTAATGAGAATGAACTGAGGATTGATGGAGGGAGGTTGTGGGGGAAGGGTACTAAGGGCAGGCACTTGTTGCAGTGAACATTGGGTGTTACAAGTTAGTAATGAGTTACAAAATTCTACTCCTGAAACTAATATCACATTATGCTAACTAATTAGAAATTTAATAAAAATTTGAAAGAGGATAAAAAGGCCAGAGGAAAGAGTAATTATGTACATGGGAATACAGAAAAAAATCTGATTTCTGATCAAAAACAATGCAAGTCAGAAGATGATGGAACAATATCCTTAAAGTGCTAAATGACAGTCTGTAAGCTTAATTTTATAATCAGAGAAAATAGAACTAAAAAAATGAGGCTACATAATTTTTCAGAGAAACCAAAGTTAAGAATGTATTACCAATAGACCTGCACCACAAGAAACATTGAATTCTTTAGACAGAAGGAAAATCATCCTGAATGGAAATGTGGATATATATATATATATATATATATATATATATATATATATATATAAAGAAAGGAGTAGTAAATTTGTGTGAATAGGATACACAGCTTATTTTAAATTTCCTTTAAAAATTTAAGATGGGGTTTAAGACCTGCAGAGCTATACAAAATAGCACAGAGGACAGGAGAGGGAAGGACTCTTGAGATCTTATGTTCTGTGTGATGTGGTATAATGCTTTTTGCAGGCCTACTGACCACTTAAGGGTGCATCGTATAAACTCTAAGCAACCCTTAAAATGTGAAACCAATCTAGTTAAGCCAATATTGCAGATAAGAATGACTCGTCAAATACATGCTTGATTCAAATAAGTCAGAATAAGGGGGGAAAATGGAAGAAAGAGCAGATGGGCTACCATCTCGTTTGTTCTATTTGACCCAACTGTATTGATAATTACATTAAATCTAATTGTTGTGAACACTCCAGTTAAGATGAAGAGTTTGCAAGGAAAAAAAAAACTTAACAGTGTGCTTTCTATATGAAATTTCATATATAAAGAAAAATATTGAAATGATGAGAAATCATGTACCATGGAAACACCAAACATAGTAGTACAGTGATCGTATTTGTGAGATTCATTATCAGACGTAAGAGAGATATTTCACAATCAGGTGGCTAGCCATCAGGAAGATGTAACAGTCTTACACATGTGCACATGTAATAGCTGAGCTTCAAAACCCATGATAGAAAAATGGACAGAACTGAAAGTACAATAGAGCCACAATTGTCCGTGGAGATTTCAACAATTCTCTTAGTAATCGTTAACAAGTAGGCACAAAATCAGTAAAAATATGGGACACTTGAACCAACCAATTTGACCCAATTGCTACTTATAGAACACTTCATCTAAGAGCAGCAGAATACACATTCAATTGTTCATGAAACATTCACCAAGACCACTTTCTGGGCTTTAAAACAAGGCTTAAATTTAACAGAATTAAAATCCTGGTTTCTTCTGTGATCATAATGGGAGTATATTAGAAATAAGTTCCAGAAATGCATGTGAAAATACATATGAAGTGTATATCACAAAATTCCCAAAGTAAACAACCTGCTTCTGACTATATCAGAGGTTAGAGGAGAAACCACAAGGATAATTGGGACATATTTTGAACTGAATGAAAATGAAAACACAAGATATAAACACTAGTGTGATGGAGATAAAGCAGTTCTTGGGATTTTATTGCTTTGAATGGTTATATTGGTAAAGTCCAAATTCAATGATCTAAGCCTCCACTTTAAGAAGTTAGAAAGGAAATTAGAGCCAAATTGAATAAAAGTAAATATGGTAAAAGATGAAATTGATGGAACAGGAAACCAAATCAAGGAGACCAAAGCTTAAAAAAAAAAAATAGTTGACAAACGTGTAGTCTGACTAACCATGAAAGGATAAAGCAGGAACATCACTACAGACTGCATAAATAAGATTAAGGAGGTTTTTGATCACTGCTTCAATCTCATTACTACATTTATTCAGGTTGTCAGTTTCTTCCTGTTTCAGTCTTGGAAGTTTATAGGTTTCTAGGAATGCATCCATGTCTTCTAGGTTGCTTAACTTATTGGCATATAACTGTTGATAATAATTTTTGATGATTGTTTCTCTCTCCCTGGTATTGGTCATGTTCTCTCCCCTTTCATTCATAATTTTATTAATTTGGGTTCTCTCTCTTTTATTTTGGATTAGTTTGGCTAGTCATTTATAGATCTTATTAATTCTTTCAAAGAACCAGCTTCTGGTTTTGTTGATGTGTTCTACTGTATCTCTATTTTCTAACTCCCTGATATCTGCTCTAATCTTAATTATTTCCCTTCTTGTGTGTGGTTGGCTTAATTTGTTGTTGATTTTCCCATTTTTGGGGGTGTAAAGAGAGTTGGTGTATTTAGGATTTTTCAATTTTTTAAAAAAAATTTATTTATTTTTATTTAACAGGCAGAGATCATGTAGGCAGAGAGAGAGAGAGGAGGAAGCAGGCTCCCTGCTGAGCAGAGAGCCCGATGCATGGGTCAATCCCAGGACCCTGGGATCATGACCTGAGCTGAAGGCAGAGGCTTTAACCCACTGAGCAACCTAGACACCCCCAGATTTTTCAGTTTTTTTTGAGTGAGGCTTGGATGGTTATGTATTTTGTCCTTAGGACCACCTTTGCCATATGTATCCCATAGGCTTTGGACAAGTCATTGGTTTCCATGAATTGTTTAAGTTCTTTGATATCTTGGTTGATCCAAACATTCTTGAGCAGGCTGGTCTTTAGCTTCCAAGTGTTTGTACTCCTTCCAAAGTTTTCCTTGTGGTTGAGTTCCAGTTTCAAAGCATCGCAGTCTGAGAATATGCAGGGAATAATCAGTTGAGCCCTGATTTGTGACCCAGTATTGGTCTATTCTGGAGAAAGTTCCATGTGCACTTGAGAAGAATGTGTATTCTGTTTTAGGGTGGAATGTTCTATATATATTTATGAGGTCCATCTGGGCCAATGTGTCATTCAAAGCTCTTTCTTTATTGATTTTCTGCTTAGGTGATCTGTCTGTTACTGAGAGTGGTGTGTTAATATCCTCAACAATTAATTCAAAATGCCTGGACAAGCAATCCTAAAATTTGTATGGAACCAGGAAAGACCCCAAATTGCTAAGGAAATGTTGCAAAAGAAAAACAAAGCTGGGGGCCTCATGTTGCCTGATGCTTTACTACAAAGCTTTACTACAAAGCTGTGATCACCAAAACAGCATGGTACTGGCACAAAAACAGACACATAGACCAGTGGGACAGGATAGAGAGTCCAGATATGGACCCACAACTCTATTGTCAAATAATCTTTGACAAAGCAGGAAAAAATAACCAGTGGGAAAAAATACAGTCTCTTTAATAAATGGTGCTGGGAAAATTGGACAGCTATGCATAGAAGAATGAAACTTGACCATTCTCTTACACCACACACAAAGATAAACTCAAAATGGATAAAAGACCTCAATGTGAGGCAGGAATCTATCAAAATCCTAGAGGAGAACATAGGCAGTAACTTCTTTGACATCAGCCACAGCAACTTCTTTCAAGACATGTCTACAAAGGCAAAGGAAACAAAAGCAAAAATGAACTTTGGGGACTTTGTCAAGATAAAAACCTTCTGTACAGTAAAGCCAACAAAACAAAGAGGCAACCCACGGAATGGGAGAAGATATTCACAAATGACACTACAGAGAAAGGGCTGATATCCAAGATCTATAAAGAGCTCCTCAAACTCAACACCCCAAAACAGATTATCATGTCAAAAAATGGGCAGAAGACATGAACAGACATTTCTCCAAAGAAGACATATAAATGGCTAACAGACACATGAAAAAATGTTCATCATCATTAGCCATCAGGGAAATTCAAATCAAAACCACATTGAGATACCACCTTACATCAGTTAGTAAGGCCAAAATTAACAAGGCCATAAACAACAAGTGTTGGAGAGGATGTGGAGAAAGGGGAACCCTTTTATGCTGTTGGTGGGAATGCAAATTGGTGCAGCCACTTTGGAAAACAGTGTGGAGATTCCTTAAGAAATTAAAAATAGAGCTACCTTATGACCCTGCAATTTCACTACTGGGTATTTACTCCAAAGATACAGATGTAGTGAAAAGAAGGGCCATCGGTACCCCAATGTTCATAGCAGCAATGGCCACAGTCATCAAACTGTGGAAAGAGCCAAGATGCCCTTCAATGGACGAATGGATAAAGAAGATATGGTTCATTTATAGAATGGAATATTACGCCTCCATCAGAAAGAATGAATACCCAAGTTTTTTTTAACAACGTGGGTGGGACTGGAAGAGATTATGCTGAATTAAATAAGCTGAGCAGAGAAAGTCAGTTATCATATGGTTTCACTTACTTGTGGAGCATAAGGAATAACATGGAGGACATTAGAAGGAGAGGAAAAGGGAATTGGGGGAAATCAGAGGTGGGGGGCGAAGCATGAGAGACTCTGGATGCTGAGGAACAAACAGAGAGTTTTGGAAGGGATGGGGGTGGGGGATGGGTAAGCCTAGTGGTCGGTATTAGGGAGGGCACATATTGCATGGAGCACTGGGTGTGGTGCTTAAACAATGAATCTTGGAACACTGAAAAAAAAATAAGGTTAAGGAAGAAGTGTTATGAGAAACTGTGTCAACCAGTTTAACCACTTACATGAAGTTGATAAAAAAACATTTGGAAGTCAGATGATCAAATCTGGCCCAAGAAAAACTGTAAAATTCGAATAGCCTTTCCCCACTAAGAATACTGCAGGGCTCTCAGTGGCATCATAGGTAAATCCTATCAAACAATTAATTAATTACTTGTATAAATTCTTTACAAACTTCTAGGTGAGAGGGAAAATGAGTATTTTCCACTTTGCAGCTAGCTTTATTCAAATCCCCAAATCAGGCAGTCTTTCTACATGACACACACAAGAAAACAAAAGAAAAATATCCCTCCTAAACCTACATGCAAAACTCATTAAAAAAATGCTAGGAACTAAAATACACAAAATGGGAGTCTCTAGATGGCTCAGTCAATTAAGCATCTGACTCTTGATTTCAGCTTAGCTCTTGATCTCAGAGTTGAGAGTTTAAGCCCTGTGTTGGGTTCCATGCTAGGTAAAGAGCCTGCTGAAGAGAATTTATTTATATATATATAAACTGGTTGGCTCTGTGGTATATATATATATATTTCTGTATATATATGTGTGTGTATGTATATATGTCTACATAAAGGGCATAAAAATGAAGATGCTATCATCATCACCCTAACTGAGGTCTGTTTGAGACCTAAGAAGTTCTGGAGGATGTAGGGTGAGGAAACTTAAAAAGAAAATTATACAGAATGAATCCTATACAATGAGCAAGTAAGTCTTTTTCAAGTAATAGAATGTTTAACCTTTGAAAAAATGAAATTCATCATACATGCCATATATTTAATAAAGGAGAAATTCTATGATTAACTCGGTTAAGAAAAAGGACAAAATTTACCCCTGACTTGTGAAAAAAAAACTGGCAACCTAGCAGAGAAGGGAGTTACTTGAACTGACAGGCATAACTGTAATTAATGGTGAATCATTGAAAGTTTTGTCTGTCAGAATGAGGGTAAGGTAAAGGTACCTTCTTTTGTCAATTATAGTCAACATTGTCTGCCATTTCCAGCCAGTGCAACAAGGAAAAGAAATTAAGGGCATTAAGATGGTAAAGGAATAAACCCAACTTGATTTTATTCAGATATAATCTGCTTGCATATGGAGAAAAGTCTGAGAAATCAATAGAAAATATTCTAGAATTAAAAGTAAATTTAGCACATTTTTAGAATGAAAGATCAGTATGTAGAATCTTATTGTATTCAAATATTAGTGAACATTAGAAATGGAAACAATGTATATTTTTTATCAAAATATAATTTCTACAAGTAGGTGAAAACATCTGCACAGAAAACTATAAAATATTGCTGAAAGGAATTAAAGGCATGAATACACGAGGATACGTATGATACACATGGACTGGAGAGTAATTGTTGTTAGTTCTCCCTAAGTTAGTGCATAAATTTAAATAATCTCAACCAAAATTCCAGAAGGCTTTTAAAAATAGAAATTGACAAGTCAATTTAAAATTTATATGTAAATGCAAAATACTTAGAACTAGCAAAATCATATTTAAAAAGGAGACTATCAAGGTTTACCATAAATCTACATTAATCTAGATACCATAGCTACAGGGTAACAACATATATGTCACTGTAACAGAAGAGGGAATACAGAAATAGATCCTATGCACATAAAGGAAATTATTAGCAGTAAGGCTAATGTTTTTAATACAAAAGTACTTCTAAACATTAAAAAAATTATGTTCAGTTAGCCATTAGGTTTTGATGTAGTGTTCAACAATTCATTAGTTGTGTATAAGCACCCAGTGCTTTCAAACATTTTAAATTATTTGTCTTTATTGGGTTGTAAGAGTTCTTTCTATATTCTGGCTACTAGACCTTTCTGTAATTTGGAAATACTTTTTCCATCCTGTGGGTTGTATTTTTTTAATTAAATTAATTAATTTATTTTCAGAAAAATAGTATTCATTATTTTTTCAGACTCTGAAAAACAATCTGAGGGGTTTGAAGTGGCAGGGGGGTGGGTTGTATTTTTTATTAAGACTATTTTTAGAAAAAGCTTTAGGATTGCAGCAAGATTGAGGGGAAGGTACCAAAATTCCCCATATATCCCTCCCTCCACACACAGCTTCTCCCCCATTACCATCATCCCCCAATGAAATGTACACTTGTTACACTTGATGAACCAGCATTGATCATCTCGGCCTGGTGCTTTCTGTTTAGAAGTTTATCAATAATCGATTAGATTTCTTTTATACATAAAAGCCTATTCAGATTGTCTTTTTCATTTTGTGTGAATTTTAGCAGGTTTGTATTTCAAGAAATTGGTCCATTTCATTGATGTTATCATATTTGTGGGCATTGAGTGTTTCATAGTATTCCTTTATTGTCCTTTTAGTTCATGGCCTCTGATATTGTAATGTGTCCCCTTTTGCTTGGTTAACCTGGCTCTAGAGGTTAAGTTTATTGATTTTTCCCCCCCAGGTTTTTATTTCATTGATCATCTTTCTTTTCTGTTTTCCTTGTCATTGTTTTCTGCTTGGATTATTTTTTTCCTTCTGCTTACTTTGGATTTCTTGGCTCTTTTTCTAGTTCCCCTAGGTGGGAACTCACATTACTAATTTTAGATCTTTTTTCTTTTCTAATATATGGATTCAAAGCTATAATATCCCCTCTAAGTACTATTTTTGCTTAATCCCCAAAATTCTGATTAAGTCACGTTTTCATTTTCACAGTTAAATTTTTCTTTTAAATTTCTCAATTTCTTCTTTGATCCTTGTGTTATTTAGAAGCATTTTGTTCAATCTCCATATGTCTTGGGATTTTCCAGTTATCTTTGTTATTGATACCTAATTCCACAGTAATTTGAGAACAGACGCAGTGTAGATTTTGTCCTTTTCTGGGCTGTAAAACAAATTTAATATGGTCTGTCTTGGAGCACACTCCATGGGAGCTTGAGAAAGATGTGGAGTCCACAATTTGTTGGATGATATGTCTAGTTGTACTAGATCCATTTGATGAAAAGACTACTCTTCCCATCAAGTTGTCTTAGCACCCTTTTGAGCTGGTTGCCCAAAAGGTGAGTTTAATTTTGGACCATCAGTTCTATTCTACTGATCTATGTGTGTCTTTATTCAAGCAGCACACAGCCTTAGTTACTCTGGTTTTATAGTAAGTTTTTGAAATTGGGAATGTGAGTGTTCCAGCTTTGTTCTTTTTCAAGATTATTTTGGTTATTTTTTATAAAAAAGATAACTGTGTAATGTTAGAACCAGTGTGTTATGGGGTTTATAATATGTGTGGAAATAAAATGAATTTTGAAAAGCACAAGGAAGAGGAAGGACCATGGGATATTATACTAAATTTCCTAAAAATGATGTGAATTCAGGGTAGACACTGGCAACTTAAATGTCCATATTGTAAATTCTAGGGCAGAACTGAAGGAGGAGGAATAAGAGGAAATGAAAGGCTAACAGAGAAGATACAATGGAATTATAAAAATGCATGAATATTGCAAAGGGAAGTAGGAAAGAAGATACAAAGGAATGACAAATAGATAAAAAGTAGCCACATGGGAGACTTGAACTCTATAAATAATGTAATATAAATGGAAAAAATCTCAATTAAAAGATAGGTTGTCTACATGGATAAAAAAGCAGGACCTGCTACAGGTTTCTCTGTAATGAATATTAAATATAAATACCAGCTTATGTTAAAAGTAAACAAATGGAAAATACATGCCATATGAACACAGGGCTTTGGAGGATATATGCTATCTGGGAAAGGAGACTTCAGGGTAAGCAATATTACCATGAATAAATAGGGACTGCTCAAAATGTGATAAAGGGTCACAGAAGGGTCAACTTCTCAATAGAACCTAAGTTGTAAATGTCTGTACACCTACTACCATGGTTCAAAACAAGTAGGAGTTTGAACCCTTCTTTCTTAATAACTGATGTAACAGACATAATATCAGTACAAATATAGAAGAAAAAGATCTAGAAGAGCATAGATGAAGAAGAAAAATATATTGAAGAATAAAGTCTGGTTTCATCTAAATTGGCTAATTGCTGTTTATTGAGTATATTTCTTCTACAACCAGAATATACCTTCTTTTCAGGTATTCATAGGATGTTCACCAAGACAACCCATTTTCTGGGATTTAGAATAAGTCTGACTACATTGTAAGACAATTAAAATGATGCAGAATATCAAGACCATAGTGGAATTAAATTAGAAATTAATAACTAATATGTGTGAAAAATACTGGAATATTTGGAAATTAAACACAAGACTTCTAAATAATCCATTGGCTGATGGAGAAATCACAAGGAAAATTGGAACATATTTTGAACTGAATGAAAATGAGAACAAAGTACATAACATTTGTATGTGAGGCAGCTAAAGCCGTCCTTAGGGAGAAATCATAGCATTAAATTTTCATGTAAGATTAAAAAATAGGCTAAAGTCAGTGACCTATCCACCTTAAAAAGCTGAAGGCTAGTTAAACCCAATGTAAGCCAATCCAACCAAGTTGTTCTATGTATCAGTAGCTCATTCTTCAATATTACTGAGTAGTATTCCATGATCTGGATGCATTTTTTGTGTCTATTTTCAGTTTGTTTTTCCCACGGTTGAATTTTGAGTTTTCATATTTCCCAGGACCTCACTGCCATTACCTACCAAGTCTTGGCCAGAATTAGATTATTGTAGCAGTAGTGGGTGGAACTCTGAGAAAAAGGAAGAAGTAGCAGTGTCTGAGAACCATTGTGAAGGTAATCCTTGATTATAATCATGGTTATTTATGTTTGAATGTCGAAGTTTTTATTAGAAAAGAAGCAACATGTGGCTGCCCTTGGGAAATGTTTTCCTCAGAAATTTGAACATCTGCCATATGCATATTTGGAGTAGGTGCCAATAAGTCTTTTTGGTTTAGTAATAGCAAAACTTTAAACTTGAACAGAAATTTATTAAAAGCTTAAGATGATAGGGAATACTACTTGCAGAACTAGCACTTTAGTGCATTTTTCTCTGACATGGTGCTGACTCCACGGTCTCATTTATGAACCCTCAGCAGTTTCCATGTGTCCTCCTCAGATTATGAAGCAGAAATTATTTGTAAGTGCTGTTAGTTCTTATCTTTGGGCTTGGGGAAGCAGTAGGGAATTGTTTTTTCCAAGGATTAGGCCAGAGAGAGAGGGTTAAAGTATGGGTTTTGGGGTTCCAAGTGGAAAGACCCCTTAAATCTTCCTTAAGAAATTGCTCGATACAGTTTGAGCATGAGGGTGCTGAATGAGGTTGGGGGCTTGCATACTGGGAAGACCCTCCCCCCGCCTGCCCATGGACGATGCAGTGGGGGCTGGTATGCAAACAAGAAATGAATCAAATGATGACATCCCTCAACACTGAGGACAAGGGTGTCCCAGTCTCTTCCTGAGACCAGTGACCTGGGAACAAGAGACATTAGCCAGTTCTACTCTGAATATCCAGGGTACCCCAAGTGCTCAGCATTAGAAAAAGGTTCTGAATCTGATGTTTTAGCTCTGAGGAGGAGAGGGAGAAGTTCCTGCAGGTCTGTAAAGACTAATGAAAAGGGACTGAGTGTAATGAAGGGCATGACAGGAGCTGAAGAGGGAGTTTGTGAACACAGTGTGGCAGGGGAACTGTAAGCTTCGGGAGGTCAGAGGTTAGGTTTATATTTATTTGTTTGTTTCTTTGTATCCACCTCTACATGGCAGTGTTGACCCCAGCTGAATGTTGATCTTCTATTGATGACAAAGCAGCAATGTTGAGGGATGTTTCCAAGACCCCAAGAGTGGGCCTGTCACCATGCAAGTGTAAGTGTGTAACTAAAGGAGTGATCTGTGAAGGTGGGAGGTCCAACCCCACAGAGACAGGAGTACAGACAGCAGTGCCTTGGAGTGACCGGGTACTGGAGAAGTCCTCAGAGGCCATGTTGAGCTCAGGTCCCAGGAACAGCATGTGCTCTGGGCTCAGCAGTGATTCAGAAAGCCCTGGGAAGGAAGGAAGATGGAGGACATTGTTCTGGAGAATGACTGTTCTGCGCAGGGTAGGAGAAGTCAACACGCATGCCCTGGGAGTCTGATCTGGAGACTGGAGTTGAGGGAGAGCTTCCCATGGCTAAAGAGAATGGTCACCTGGCAGTGACCATGGAAAGAGGTGTCCTTGGAGCATGAAACAAGGACCTCCAAGATTGTGCTCCTGGGACACTGAGGAGTGAGCTGTAACCATTATTCCTCAGTCTGGCAATTCCTGGACTTCAGTGCCTTTGAATGATTCTGGGTCCTTTCGTTCCTGGAATCTGGGCCACAGAGGTTGGGATGCATGCAGTAATTGGTGCTTTTAATAATTAACTACCATTGATCTCTCAGCCAAGGGCCATTCCTTTCTTTCCTTTCAGAGATTCAGACTCTTGGCACTTGTTTGCAGACGTGAAAAATCATTGACAGACTGATAACTCTGAAGCCCCCTCTCCCTCCCATTCCGTGTATGTAAATGAACCCTGGAAGGTCTGAGCTCCTACCGACTGGCGAGCTCGCACTTGGTGAGGTGGTTGTGCTGTGTGTGTGCAGGCACTGCTGTTGGCCGTAGGTTTTGCTTGGACAGGGAGGAGAGTTAGGCACTAACAGGAGGAAAGTGATCCCTTAAAAAAAATAAGTTCCATCTGTTTTTTCCTACCTGCTATTTTATTGTGTAAATATTTTTCTGCTTCTTCATGGACAACCATAAGGAGGGGTTTTTATTCTCCAGAGAACCCACTGTCTGCTGTGTGAGCTTGGTTGCGTAGCTGGAGCAGCTTCTGTAGAATGTTGTCCTTTGTCACAGAGCCTTCAGCGCCTTCTCCCTTAATGTCAGGCCCCTTTCCTCTCCTACTTGGAACAAGGGCTCTGATTTAGTTCTTGCGAGGCCTGTGATTGGAGAATACAGTTTGTAGAATGGGGCTACAATATTGCCTCCAACATGGTCAGCAACTTTACCACTCATTGCTCCTCAGTGCCAGTGCTGAGGGTCCTCCGGAGACATCAGTGGGATCTGGGTCAATGGAAAGGCCTTGGTGAGGAAGAGTATGTGGTAGAGATCCTTAAGGAGGGCTCCTCCCAGGACTGCCGTGGGACAGGAGCAGGATTCCCGTGAGCAACGGGTTCCATGAGGATTGTTCCTTGTGGAAATAATTGGATTTGACTCTGAGATTCTGGGTCTTGTGCATGTGAGAGGTGCCTTTCCAGTCCAAATATTCTAGGGTAGTTGAAAAGAGTTTATCTTTGAACTCAGGTCAAGTATTTTGTGTCACCAAGTGGGAAACAAATATGACTGGCATCTGAAGGTCGTTGTTTCTAGAATCTCTTCCTTCTATTTCTAATACTACTTTTGCATTGTTTAAGTTGCCCATTAAGCTGTTAATTTCTTAAATGCTTTGTCGACATTGTGAAATGCTTCTTTTGTCTAAACAGAGGGCTTTTGTGTGTAGTTATTAAGCTCTTCATTAATCAGCTTTTTACTGCCCTGAGCAAAAAGGAATTAAGGAGCAAACCAGAATGTATTTTGAGCAGCCGGAATGCCATCACATAATCTATACAGTGTGTTTTCAGTTTTCCTATGGGATGCAAGTTTGCTGAGGTCCATCAGGATTGGATGCTAAATTTTGTAAAAGGCTTCTTCTGTATCCATTGGGAGGATAGTTTTCCTCCTCCTTTCTATAATTGTGAAATAAATGGATTATAATGTGTCAACCTTATCTTGCATTCCTGGCATAAACCCAACATGATTTTGAGGTACTGTCAGTTTTGAATATGATTGCTGTCCTTTTCAGTTCGTGGTATCGGGTCAAAGTTGTAGAACACTTGTTGGGGAGGGTGACATCTGCAAGATGGCTGAATAAGACCTGACCTGCTGCCATTTGTCCTCATGCTGAAGTGCCTCTGTGGGAGCTCTGGGGTCCAGGTGGGACCCTGTGAGGACCCCAGTATCACCCAAGTCCAGGGAGAGCTGTTTGGAGAAGGCAGGCTCTAACAGGACTGGTTCTGACTGTGGTCCCAGTTATGCATCTGCAGATATCTCCGAACCCCTCGGACCTTGGCTACAGCCCTGTTTGGCTTTGGTTCTGTCACCAGCACCATACCCGGGAGGTATGACCCAGGAGGAGTCAGGCCTGACCAGTATGCACACACACCTCAGTCCTGGTGGTGGGCCTTGAAGTGGGCAATGAACCAACTCCAGCCCCTCTTGGCTGATCTGAGAACTCCTGGGGGGTGACCTCATCAAAATGGTGACATCAATCATTCCCAGCTTCAGTCTCCCTCCTCCCAGGAAGACCGCCTAGCAGCTCTCCATAGATAAGACACCCTTGCAAAGATCCCCGAATCTGGGGGTGAGGCTGAAGTGTTCTCCCCCAACTGCCAGAACTCAGACCCAGAAGGGGGACTGCATGAGAGGGGTAGAAAGGTGAGAGGTTCTGCTGACAGCATCATCCCTCTCCCAGGCTGCAATGGCAGAGCACCACACTGAGGGGGCCTCTGGGCCTGCAGCTCCTCCAATGGGAAAGAGCACTTGATGGGCCCTTAGCTCCCACAGCTTGCGGATGCGTCCCAGGAGGCCCACTCAGGTCTTGCCTCCTGGAGATCACTGGGGAAGGATGGGGCTCAGTCCCTGGGGATCAGAGAGAGTTGGAGAAAGGACTGTGGGCTCCTGGCAGCCAGGTGCTCAGATCTTGGGTGACTATATTTCTGTGTGCAGGAGTGTGGAGGCAGCAGCCCTGTCTGTCCAGAGAGCTCAGCTGGCAGTTCTGTCCGATTTGAGTCCCAAGCCACACCGAGGCATGGAAGCCGATTTGCAGGGTAGCTCAACTGTGGTGCGGAGCCTGAAGTTCCACTGGAGCAGGAAGCCAGGCCAGAGAACACAAGCAGCCGTGGAGCCCATCTTCTAGCCATGTTCAGGCAGAGAGCCAAGCCAGCAGCCCTGTACAGTGGTTGAGTGTAGCCTCTGACCCTGCTTTACCAGGTAGCCTAAACTGTGAACCTGGACAGCTTAGGAACCCAGTCTAGGAGCCCTGCCTGATTTCTGAACACAGTTGTGACCTCACCCAGGGACGGAGTCCAGATGGTGAACCCACTTAGGGTGCCGAATAACCCATGTCCCCACCTAACCAGGGAATTCAATGACCTGCCCAGCTATGGGGAATGGTCTCCAGCCTTACCCAGCCACAAGCTGCCCCCGGAGCCCCTGACTGAACAGAGAATCTAGCCAGCAGCCTTGTCCAACAGGGGAGGACAGCCATTGGCCCTGCCTGATCGCAGAGCTCCAAGTGAGGCTGTCTGACCCTGAGGCCCTGCCTGTAGGCCCACCAGAACATGGAGTCCAGCCCATGGCATTGAATTGGGAAACTCAGCCTGAGACCTTTTTCACATGCACCTATTTCAGAAAGTACCTTTCCTTTAAAACTGTTGGGGGACTTCAGTATCCCCACTCCCCTCCCCACCCCGCCAAGGATTATGAGGAGAGACCAGTACGTGATTTTACAGGTGATTTTACTTAGGGCAGTGAAACTATTTTGTAGGATTCATGATAATGGTAGATCATATTAAAAATTCGTGAGAATTTTGTGTACAACATAGAACTCTAAACTATTGCCTTTAGCTGATAATGATTTATCCGTGTTGGTTCATGGATTAGAACAGATGCTGGTGGTGGAGGAGGGAGGCTGTTGGGGGCTGGGAGCGGGGGATGTAGGAACTTTTTTTGTCAGCTTAACTTTGCTGTGAACCTAAAACTACTCTCAAAGCTAAAGCCTATTAATTTAAAAATGCAGAAACAAAAAACCCACCTTATCTCCTTCAGAAAATCTCATGAAAACAAAAAGAATAGCCAGTGTCCCGAAACCTAGGAGAAGGTGTCCAGGGAATACTGTGGACATGCAAGTCAAGAGAAGGTGCCATTCACCACAGGCTGCAGAATTTTGTAGCTCCCGTCAAGAGGATGGAGAAATGGCTTGGTGCGCACTATTGGCACAACTGTGAAAGGCTACAAACGTTTCAACAACTAGGCTGGAAAGCCGGAAAAAAAAAAAAAAAATTAACCACTGACTCATAAATCACTGAGAAATGAGGTCTAAATATATAGGTCTCAGTAGGTTAAAAATATACTTGAAAAGATGGTTATTCTACTACATTTTAATCTTGAATGGTTTTAATCAATAGAATAGTTGAAGAGTGTAGAGTCCCTTACTCGGGAATATTGTGCATCTGTGCAGAACAATAGCTACATCTGTGTGTGTTTATACGAAATGGCACTTATATTTTAAGTGAGAAAATGCATATTGAGTAATGCATGTGGCATAAGATGGGTAAAAATAAAAAGATATATCTTTGTGTAGGTCCATGAACATGGCCGGGGGCAGTAAAGGGTACCAAACAAGCCCTGAACATTGACTGTTTCAGGAATGAGGGAGAGAGGGAAGATCGTTACCTTTCTCTTGTTACATTGGCAGTTTACTGTTACAGCAAGTAGGACAAGCTTGGAAGGAGAATCCAACAGATTGTAATAGAAATAAAACAGGCAACAAAAGACGACCCCTGGACAATTTGGTGCACAGCTTCCCAGTCTGAGATGTCTGGTGGTCAAAGCTCAGTGAATGAGTGAAAGGAGAGCTCTCTCCTCACACCTTCTCTCCATTCTGCTTTTAAATTGGTGTGCATCCAGTTTAGGAAGGGTGTGGGGGGTAACGTGTCAGACCCAAAAAGAGAAGAAGGGGATTTGGAAGATTTACTCTTAAAAATTAGTAAGTCTCGTCTAACATATTAGCAGTGCAAACCCTATAATGCAAAACCCTAAAACTTTAATCCGCTTAAGATGGACAAACTGTCTCATGGTTTCTGTGGCTCAGGATGATGGGAGTGGCTTCACTGTGCGGTTCTGGCTCGGTGTCTCATGAGGTCAAAGTTCTGGCCTGGGTGCGCCAAAGACTTGGCCAGTCCTGGAGGATCTGTTCCATGTTGGCTGACTCACACAGCTGGCGCTTGGAGAAAGGTCTCAATTTCCCCCATGTGTGCTTTGACACAGGGCTCCTTAGTGTCTCCGGGATGTGGCAGCTGGTTTTGACCAGAGCTACTGATCCAAGAAGAGGGACAAGGAGAAGGACACAACGCCTTTTATGACCATGTCTCAGAAATGATGTGCCATCACTCTTGTACATTCTACTTGTTCCCACGAGTCACCATACTGTTAATAACTGACATTTACACAGAAACTACTATATACCAGGCATTGTTTGACGGGCTCCATGCACGTCAGAACATGCCAAGTTCACCAGATCCACACTCATGACTCAGGTTTCCGTTCACAACAGAATTTGCTCTCCCACCCCCTCGATGCCCAGGCTTTCCCATGGGAGAATCCTGACCCATCAGTGACAACATCCCCAATATCTTTAATTCTTCTCTGGAAGGTTTCCTTTACCTCTTTGCTCACTCCAAAACCTGGCTCCTGGGCAGGTGTAGCGTCTGTGGTCTTATCCTGCGGCAGGTGTTTCCTCTCCTCCTTCCTTGGTATGACCGGGTCCAGGCATGGTGATAGCCCTTTGCTCCTCACTCCTGCTTTCAGTCCACCTCCCTCCACCTTCCTTAAAATCCTTGTAGCTTTGCTGCTCCTGATACCAGACTCCACTGTCTGGACTCCTCTTTGTTGTCATACTTCAGAGATATCCCTGGTTACTCTTTTCCATTCCTTGAATGTTTTTATCTCGTAGATTATTTTCTCTTCTGCTGTAGTCCATGGTGATTTTGGTAACCGTACATAGACTAGCTTTCCAAAACTCTGGCTCCTCAGTTTTTGTTTTGGCCCCCAAAGATTTTTTCCACTATACCTTGATCCCCTACTTCGGTGATCATATATTAGATCTTTCCATTACTAAGAACTCTATCTCCTGTGTAATCTCTAAAACCAGAACTGCCTCTCTTTCCACGTGTCCCTCTAGCACCAAAAGGAACAGATCTTCAGCCCAAATACGACTTGGGTTCTGTGATACTGTGGTTATAAGAAATATGTATTTATGGGGCATCTGGGTGGCTCAGTTGGTTGAGCATCTGATTCTTGATTTTGGGTCTGGTCGTGATCTCAGAGTCATGAGTTTACACCCTGCATCAGAATCTGTGCTGGGCATGGAACCTCCTTAAGATTCTCTTCCTCTCTCCCTATCCACTCCCTCTCTAAAGAAAAAAAAAAATGCATTTGGTTTTAGTCCTGTTCCTGGCATAGAGCTCCTACAACTCTTGGGATTTCCTGTAATGAGAACTGTGAGGGTGTCTTGTTAATGAGGTGACTTGTGGAAAGCACCTAAAGATGGGGGCTGGTTGCCAGCAGGGCCAATAATGCAATTATAGGGTTGGAACTTTCAGCCCCAACCCTGACCTCTGTGGAGGGGAGGGGGACTGGAAGTTGAATTAATTACCAATGGCTAACAATTTAATCAACCATGCCTATGTAAAGAAGCTTCCATTAAAAACCCAAAAGGACAGGATTCTGAGAGCTTCCAGGTTGGTGAACACATGGAAGTTTGGGGAGAGTGGCGTGTCTGGAGGGGGCATGAAAGCTCAGCACCCTTCCCCCACACCTGGCCCTGTGCATCTCTTCCATCTGGCTCTTCCCTATAAATAAGCTGTCTTCTTGAGTTCTGTGATCCACTCTAGCAAACTAGTCAAACCTGAGGGACAGGTGGTGGGACCTCTTATTTTAGCTAGTCTGGTCAGAGGCACAGGTGACCACCTGGACTTGCCACTGGCGTCTGAAGAGTGGTGTGTGGCAGTTGTGTGGAACTAAGCGTCTCCCCTATGGGTAGCCAGTGTCAGCATGGACTTGTAGGGGCCCCAGCTGTGTCAGAAACTTGCTTGGTGGTGTGGAAAACTCCACACTTTGTAATTGGGAGCAGGGCAAAGGTTGGTTGATCACAATCTTCCTCCTTCCTCTCTGGTCCTAACTTCTTCCTCTGCTTAGATTCCCTGGTCTCTCACGATAACCAGTCTCTCACATAGTCTCAATGCTCTTGTTTCTTCATTGTACTCACTCGGTAAGCCTCCAAACCAAGATCAATCCACTTTCCATCTATTTGCACCTACTATAGGCAATAGAACTGGTTGGAGAAGACCACAACCACTCTGACTAATCTGTTTCTGACTATTTATGTGGGCTGAGAGGCAGCAAGGCAACCTTACCGCATTTTCATGGTGCAAACCTCCCTGTTCATGAGAATTTCTTGGGCAAGTGTTGGGAAAAAAAAAAAAAATCCTGATGTCAGGCCATGCTCCCAGACCAATTAAGTCCCAGTCCCAGGGGGTGGACCGAGGCCTCAGCTTGCTTGTTTCTAACCTGCCCAGGCTGGTTCCAAGGTGTGGCCATGTCCAAGAGCCACTGCTGCAGCGTGTTTGCTGCTGCACTCCTTGAAGTAACAACATCTCATCCATGTTGCCATTCCTCCAACACACCCAGCACAGTTCTGCCGCAAGGTCTCTGGAAGCATTCTCTTCCGTCTGGAATATTCTTTCCCCCAGAAAGTTGCCTATTGGCTTCCTTACTCCCAAGTTTCTGCTGTAAATATCTATTCATAATACCTTTTTGAGCTACCCCTTATAAAATAGGACCCCCCACCTACCCTAGTACCCCAGCCCCCTTGACTGCTTTTTTTTTCCCATAGCATTTATCATCTCCTGGATTATAGATTTATTTCTGGATCATTTGTTACCACCTAGAAAAAAAAAAAAAACAACCAAACAAACAGCAGGGGCTTTGGGCATTTTGTTCATTGCCAATAACAAAATATGCACATAAATTTATTTTACTAACAGATCAATAGGTGCTCAATAAATATATTTTTAAGGACTAGGCAGCAGAAACTTGGGATTTTGTTGCGTTAAAGGCAAATGTTATTTTATGCAGTAAATGCATTTCTAAGCCTGATCAAGATGGTTGAGCTGGGAATTGGGGTAGAGGTGGGTATCCTGGATCCCTTGAGAGCCTGTTCCCTAGTGTTGACTGAGGCTTGTTGGGAACTGGGGGAGCAGCAGAGAGCACAGGCAGGAAGCGCCAGCATGGGGGTTCTGCAGGCTTGTGTTCTCCACAAGCAGAAAGAGAATCAGCAGGAAAACTTTTCACTTATGCTCAAGGCCCAGAAGGACTTAGTTGGAGATCAGAGAGTGACCAGTACTTCTACCTCAACACAAAGGACAAGCTGCTCTGGTAGTATTGGGGAGTAGGTCATGTGTAGAAGGTATGAGGGTGAAGATTCTTCCTCTTATGATTCGTTTGGGTCCCAGTGGTGTAGCTTTTCCAAATTTGGTGACTGGGAAAGAATGGATTCCACCTATGCTCTTAGATCCGAGGTACTAAAGAAAAGAGAACTTAGGTACTAAGAATAGATCACATTTTCTTAAATATACTCATTACAAAAGATGAAAGATGAGTTTTTAGTCAACATTATTCAACTTTACTCACATGATCCTATTTGAGTAACAAACATCTGAGTATCTTGAGCATAGACATTTCATATGAAAAGTGATAGATTTGAATCACTTCACAAGTATTTAGGAACAATAAGTGTTGCATTTCTAAGTCAAATGACGTTTGTCAGAAATTCCCATTCATCAGATCCCATGAGAAGTTGCACTGGTGAGTCCCTTCCCTCTGCTGAACTGGGCTGGGGCTCTGTTTCTGAGGCAGTTCAGAGACCCATGGACAGTGAGGAGGAAGTTTCATGCCTACATCTGGGAGTCCATTTGAAGCTCATTCCTTTCTGTGCAAGCTTGGCCGTGGAGGGTCATGATTAGGATTATAGATAAAGATTATAATCTTAAAATATTTCACTTAGCCATTATCAAAAATTATTCACTTTTAATTTATTTATTATTTATTTTTAAAAGATTTTATTTATTTATTTGACAGAGAGAGCGATCACAAGCAGGCAGAGAGGCAGGCAGAGAGAGAGGGAAGCAGGCTCCCCGCTGAGCAGAGAGCCCGATGCGGGGCTCGATCCTAGGACTCTGAGATCATGACCTGAGCTGAAGGCAGTGGCTTAACCCACTGAGCCACCCAGGCACCCCTCAAAAATTATTTTTAATGTAACCATGAAAACCCTCCAATAAGAAAGATCCCTCTTGTGTCAGGTGGTCTGCATTTTTGACAGAATTGGTCATTTCTTAAGAAGGTCAATGAGAAGAGGTTGCAGAACTTTCATGGTCCAGCAACTTTGTGAGCATAGAGCACTGAAAGAGGGAACTTACCTGTATAGAGGTTCTCTGTCTGGTTCTGTTAAGCTTCCTGAAGTACTCACAGGTTCTTCTGGGGTTATTTGTCACAAAATCCTCCTAGAATATTCTTTCATTAAATACCTAACTTGTGTGAGTTATTTAAGTTCCTCTTGAGATGTAACCATCAACTGAGGAGCATATAAGACCTGTCTCCATTTTCTGTATAAAAATACATTATACATTATGTTGCAGAAAACGGAATTTTTCATTAAAATTGCAAGTGAGCTAATCAACCATATGTTAATCTAACACATTACTCTGTAAATCACTAGGTTTTTGTGTGTGTGTGGTTTTTTTTTTTTTTTTTATGTGAGAGAAAGTGGTGGTGGGGGGGAATACCCTTCACGTCCCCTGACCTGCTTTTTCTCAAGCAACAAATAAAAGATGCCCTTAGATATTCTAATTTCAAAATATGAAGCTGGCTCTTTTCATAGAGTTTAGTCTCCATGGGTATTCGTACAACTGTTTTTTCCCTCTGAGATCTTTCTATTTATGGGGTGCTGTGCATGAGGAGCCTGCAGATTTCCATGACATCAAGCCCTTTCAGCCCACCAAATCCTCTCGGGCTTTAGAGAAGTCAGCCCCCCTGGATCTGTGCCACCCACTCCTCTCCTTCAAGCCATGACATCCATCATTCCCACTTGTGTAAACACCATCCTAATTGCCCTGGTGGACCCCATTTCTGAAACACAAAGATTTCTAGTTCTGAGAATGATACAGAAAACAGTGTTTACCTCTGTCCTGCCTCACAGAGCTTCTAGAGTGAGAAACAACTCCCCGTTTCTGTGTTGGAGTGATGGAGGTGGTGGAGGGGCAGAGAGTGTGTAGGTTGGTGTTAATGAGGAAGGAAAAAGATATCTTCTTTTTTTCCTGATAAAGCCTTAACAGAAAAGAGAAGAGAAAAAAAATCCTCAATCCTTTACCAAATAAATAAATAAAAATAAAAAGGTTTAGATTAGTTGCTCTTGTGTGACCTGGACCTCAACAGTGCAACTCCAACACAGGTTCACACGTCGTGAGTATCCCCAGCGCGCATGGAGCAGGTGTGAGAGGCTGGGTGCCTAGCACAGGACCCAGGGACTGCTGACCTCCCTTCTCACCAGGACATGACAGTTCAAATATCACAGGCTATCATAATGTATTCTTAAGTTCTTTCCACGTTTCCTATTTATTTACACTTTTAGTCATTGTTTTAACTTCTGTAGCTGCCATAAAAAATGATGAGAAGCTTGGTGACTTAAATTTATTCTTGACACTTCTGAAAGCTAGAAGTCAGAAGTCAAGGTACTCCCAGGGTGTCCCATTCCATGCTTGTCCCCTCGCGGCCGGGGGCTTGGTGGCTGCATGCTGACAGTCCTCAGTGTCTGTTGGCTCATAAATACATAACTAAATGTTCTGTTTCGGTCCTTACCTCAACTTCTCTGTCCTCTTCCTTGCTATAAGGTCACTTAGGCCTACCCTAACCCAGGATGGTCTCACCTCAAGATCCTTAGTTATAGCTTCAAAGACTCCCTCCAGCATCCCAGTCCTGAATAAGGTCGCAGGTACACGTTCTTGGCAGACATATCTTCTTGGAGGACACAATTCAACTTACAATTATCTTGGCTTTTTCATTTTTTGTGTTGTTCTGAATTTAATGTACAAAACTTTCCATACTCATTATCTCTTGATCTAAGTAGCTGTCTCTAGGGTAGAACATCTCTTCATAATTAATTGATTGGAAGTCAGGGGGTTGGACTTTGATTTTGAATTTTTTATCCATTATCCCACCATGTGATCTTGGATAAATTTAATCATTTTGAATTTTACCTTTTTTATGGTGGTTGCAAATCTAGAAATCAGGCCAAGCTTAAGGAAAAAGAAAATCACTGCAAGTTATAGAAATATCCCATAAAGCTCAGGGACAAGAATGTAGCCAGATCTTGAGAAGAAGTTTTAGGTCATGGCCCTGAAGTTTCAGCATGATGTCTCATTTTGGGGCCTACTTCTCTCTATAAACTATGTAGTTCTTTTTCCTCAGAGACCTGTTTCTCTGACCAAAGCTCTCCAACTTAATGTTCTTTCCCCATGGACCACTGCTTTTCATCTTTCCTCACTGTTTATTCTTTCTTCTCTCCCCACTTCTGCACATTTCTCTTTCTGTTCCAGTTCCAGATTCCTAAGGGAGGGAATAAGACTTATCCCATTGGGATCGCTCCTGATTCAACCAGTTTTTGACCAGAGATGGGGTCATATGGTACAAAAGATGGGTTCTGAGAGTCAGGCCATCCAGATTGGGGCTGAAGGCAGTTTTCCTAAAACAGTTCTCATGTCATAGGTGTTTAAGGATCAGAGCAGACATTGTGCCTAAGAACACATTGCAAAGGATTCCCTGATGTGGCTTTAAAGTTAATGTGCTGCAGCAAAGGAAACAGTCAACAAAACCACAAGACAACTGACAGAATGGGAGAAGATATCACAAATGACATATCAGCTAAAGGGCTAGTATTCAAAATATATAAATAACTTATCAAACTCAACACCCAAAAACCAAATAATCCAATCAAGAAATGGGCAGAGGACATGAACAGACATTTCTGCAAAGAAGACATCCAAATGGCCAACAGGCACTTGAAAAAGTGCTCCACATCACTGGGAATCAGAGAAATACAAATCAAAACCACAATGAGATACTACCTCACACCAGTCAGAATGGCTAAAATTAACAAGTCAGGAAACGACAGATGTTGGAGAGGTTGTGAAGAAAGGGGAACGCTCCAACACTGTTGTGGGAATGCAAGCTGGTGCAGCCACTCTGGAAAACAGCATGGAGTTTCCTCAAAAAGTTGAAAATAGAGCCACCCTACAACCCAGCAATCACACTATTGGGTATTTACCCTAAAGATACAAATGTAGTGATCCAAAGGGGCACATGCACCTGAATATTTACAGCAGCAATGTCCACAAGAGCAAAAAACCTAGATGTCCATCAACAGATGAATGGATAAAGAAGATGTGGTGTATGTATATATACAATGGAATACTATGCAGCCATCAAAAGAAATGAAATCTTGCCATTTGCAATGACATGGATGGAACTAGAGGGTATTATGCTGAGCAAAATAAGTCAATCAGAGAAAAACAATTATCATATGATCTCCCTTATATGAGGAATTTGAGAGGCAGAGTGGGGGTTTGGAAGTAGGGAAGGAAAAAGTGAAAAAAGATGGGATCAGGAGGAAGACAAACAATAAGAGACTCTTAATCTCACAAACTGAGGGTTGCTGAGGGGCATATAGAGAGGGTGGTTGGGTTATGGACAGTGGGGGGGGGTATATGAAGTGATGAGTGCTGTGAAGAGTGTAAGCCTGACGATTCACAGACCTGTACCCCTGGGGCAAATAATACATTATATATTAATATAAAATAAATAAATAAATAAAAAGTTAGCAGTGCTGGGTTTGCATTCTGGACAAGTAGAAGACTTGATTTAAAAAAAAAAATGAGAAATAATGATTCAACCAGTTGTGAAGTGGGTAAAGATTTTCTATAAATCCATCACCATGGCTCTTGAAGTCTCCATTGTTCCTACAATGGCAGGAAATCCCAATTTGGGAAGTAGGAATGAAGCTGCAGGAGAGGGGATGAAACTCGAGTGGCAAGGTCTGAGTGGGTGATGTCTGTCCATGGAGACAACTCTTCGGAGTTTTTAGACCGCAGTGGTGAGGATGTCAACTGGACCCCCATTCTCCTATGTAGAAAATGTTGGGCCTCTTTGTGGATTGGTTTCTCAGTGACTTATGTGGTTATTTTTGACAGGTCCTGAAAAGCAGGATGAGCACTCAACAACAGAAGTGACTATCAACCCTAGAATAAAGCAAAAGTTCTTCAGTTTCTTGGGAATCTCTGGTTTAGTGTGTGAATTGGGGAGAAGCAGGTTTCTCTTCTTCACCAGGTGGATCAAAGATGTTAAATCTGTCTGTCAAGAGCCTTGTCACTTGGGATTATTGATGCTACTCTTACTGCAATTGGGGCTGGAGTAACCAGTAACTTCTGCTTTGGAGCATCTCTGATCCAGGAAAAGCCACCAGTGCTAGAATGGGCACAGAGGGAAGCCTGGAGGACACTTCTTGGGTTACTGTACTCTGGGCCTTAGGAAGCTAGGTTCCTACTCGTAAGTTCTATCTTTCCCTCATTTTACTATTCTTTTGAAATCTTTGGGTCTAATTCCTGGAGTAGACTTGGTAGAAAAAGCCAAGAGGTCATTTTAAGACTTTTCAAGTTAGACTGGCTGTGGGGTATGGTGAGCAGCACATGTGAGCTGGCCTAAGTCAGCAAAAATAGGGCACTGTGCTTTATTGGGGGACAAGTATGCATTTTCCTAGAGTGTATTCCATACAAAATATACCCTATTAGGAATCTATAAGAATGAGCTCTATTAAGAATTCTTAGAATGCCCTATTAACAATCTATAGCAGGAGACAGCTGGTCGAAGATTTGGGGTGCTGGCTATCTTTTCTATTATCACCGCTAGAACCAGACCCATTAGCAGGTGCTCACTAAGTGATGAATTAATGAACACTTTACTGAACATGTCCTTTTTCAATGTGGCACTGAGATTCATTAGTCTTATTTTATGAAGCATCAGCAGTTTCTGATTCGTAGTCTGTGAAAATGGCAGTGTTCCCTGGAGGCAGAAATGCATAATTTTTTTCTTGGCAGTTGAGAACACCACTACATTGCTTGTCTGCAGTTACAAATGGAGAGATTAGTGTTGGCCATGAGAACATACGCTTCCCCAGAGAGAGGGTCACAGGCAAAGAAAGGGAGAATTTAGATAGATTTGGGTTAAGAGATTTGGAGGAATCCATGTCAAAATGTCTTGATAAGATTGGTATAATAATACAATGATTGTATGATATAATGATTCTGTAATGATGTAGATTACCTGGTCATGAGGTAAGAACACAGCAGATAGGGTGAAGGTTGATTGGAAAGTGCTCAGTGCTGGTGAATGTGGGGGAAAATGACTCAATCTTTACATGTTCATTTCCCGCATCTCTGCTTTATTCAGGTCTCTACTCACGTGCGTTGTCTTCGGAGATTGCTGAAAGGCCCAGCCCATTAACAACCTCTCTATTACTCACAGTCCTTTTCCCTATATTATTTCATTGGAAATTGTGTTTAACATATTTTTTATTCGGTTTCTCTGTATCAAGAAGTAAATCTCGTGAAAAAAGTAACACTTTGTTTTAGCTGGGTCGTCCAGGAAACAGAACCTGAACTGGGCAAAGGTTTATGGTAGGGAAACACCTGTGGAAAAGTGAGGGGAAAGCAAGAGCAAGGAAGGGGTGTTCATTAGACCACAAGTGTATGTTTGGCAAAGTGTCCATCAGTCCAAGGGATCGCTTGGTGGGAGTGGCCAGGCTATTGTGCTACAGTCTTGCTACTTGTTAGTCTGGGGGACCCCCAGGTGTGTGACCTTGACTTAAAAGCCCAAGCGGATTTTACACATGGGTAACACATCCTTTCTAGAAAGGGGAATCCAAGCAGCGTGTCTCCATGCTTGCCCCCATCCTCCCTTTATCCCTGAGCCAATCCATTCTCCTCGTACTTTCAGCAGTCAGCTCGTCCAGGCTTCCGTGGAGCCTCTTCTGAAGGGAAACCTTACCGGGTGGAGGGTGAGGAAAAAGGCAGCCTTTGTCATCGCAGTGGCCCTTGGGGCCACAACTGATACAAGGAATTTTTTCCTTCTGTTCTCACTTCTAAGTTCCCCTCATTCCCCACTATCCTCCCAAAAGGTCTCAGGGATTGGCTTGCAGTATCACTGAAGCTCCACACCCGAAGTGTCCTGGAGAGTTCCTGCTGATCACATCCTTCCCAATTTGGGTTCATACCCTCGTCCATTTGTGACCACAGTCAGACAGGGGAGTTCCAAGGGGCACCTTGTTCCACATACATTCCATCCTGGTGCCCTTGCCACATCTCTGCAGAATGTGCCCTTCTCGAGGACCAGGACCTTCCAGTCCTTCACAGCTCAGAATAAAGCAGATGGGGAGCACACCTTCTCTCAAGGTGTCTCTGGGAATGATGGTAAGGAGGGTTTCTCCTGCTTTCACTCCTTGCTCTTGGGCATCTGTGTTCTTCCTACTGGGGACATGGCACCATATAGGAGTCAGATCCTGCGTCCATGCTGCATTCTGGAGGAAAGCACCACAGCCTTATGGAGTATTTCTGATCTGGCACTTCCCAAAGCTATACCTTTGACAGGTCATTTCCATGTTCTCTCAGTGAGACTGTTTCTGAATTCTACAGTATGTGATACAATTAGGGGATGCCATGGTCATGAGCCTGTTTCTGCCCCTGCTTCACTGCAAGGAAGGTCCTGTAGTTGGATGTTCAAGACAGCAGGATTCCAAGCTTGTGGGTCTAGTTCTTGTAAAAGCACTGTGTGCCTGCCTCTGGTAGTGGTTCTGGTTGAGGCTCTGGGGGCTGAAAAAGCAAACCCTTTCACAGAAAGGAGCTTCTGTTCTTGTGAGAATAACTGCTGGCCCTTCCCAGAAAGAAGGAGCTTAGTATTAGGCGATAATCTAGTCATTACTAGAGAGATGATTTCTCTTTGAAGGTGCCATACTGGGGGCTCACTGTGGGTCTGTACTACTGGCAGTTGGATAATCCGAGGTGGGCAGTAGTTCTAGAAGGCCTGGTAAGTGCAAGTGCGTGGAGTTGGGCTCCTTGTAACTCCTGCATCAGCCTCCATGGTAGGTGTGGCTGTGCCCATCAAGCCAGGGCTTACCGCAGCTGCTGACAGAATTAGGCCAATGTCAATCAGTTGAGTCATTTTGTCTACTTGGTGGTTTAGTGGCTGTTGCTTCCTGGTGGGCATAAATGTGTGATACAGAGATCTTCATGCTTCATGCCCACTTCCATGCATCTGTCCACGTGGCTCTACCCCAGACTTTTCTCTCTAACCTTTTTCTTTCAAGTACCTGAGCAGCCAGTCAGGCTATTTGCTATGCTCATGAAGCCATCTATATTCTAAAGTTAGGACCTTTTGCTTTTAGCACAGTCAGTGACCATGCACACCATTTAAGGGTCCACTGATTGGGAAAGTTTTCCTTCTTCATGGTCTTTGAGATCCACTCTTGACCGATGGGCTGTGGTGCAGTCACCACGTATTTTTGACTTGCACCCACATATTGAGCCAACCCATCCATAAACCAAGCTTGAGATTTTTCTTCCTCTTTTGGTTGGCTGTACAGAACTTCCCCCCCTTCCTCCCAGCACACACAGAACCACCCTGTTGAGTGATGGGAGTCAGATACTGAGGTGACCATGGTGACACTGGGATCTAGGCTACATGCTTCTGCAGCTTGCTTGTGCCTTGTGGTTCTGCTTGTCCTCCATCCCAGATGGATCTTATAATGGATTATTACTGGGCCTACTTGCCTTTTTGACTTTGAGGGTCAAAGAGGACAAGGGACAACATATGAAGGATATTTCTAGAGGCACGGTCACTTGGTGTCAAACATTTTTTCTCTGTTAGGGCTCAGTAGCATGCCAGGAGCTGGTTTTTCCAAAAATGTGTAATTCTCTGCTCTAGATGGTATGACCTCGCTCTGGAACCTGAGATCTGTGTGGTGATCTTTCCCCTGGCATTCGCTGTAAACTGTGTACCGCATTTTTTCCTACCACTGACCCATACAATACGGTGAGGTCTGCCAGTGTCTGTGGCCCCCACGACAGGACTGATGTGCCCAACCTGGATCTGCCGCAGAGCTCTGTCCTTGTCTAAGACTTGCATGGAGTTGGAAGCTTCTCATGTCATATGAAGGACCAGAACATTGAGCTTGGGTAAGTATTGCCTTCAGAACCTGAAGGGGCATAGCAGCTGTCAGTGCTTCCTCCTTCGTGGTAAGGGTTAAAAGACACAGCAGCTTGTTGTTTACTTTAGAGGGGATGTTCTAGCAAACCTCTGACCACCAGACTGCTAAACCAAAGTGGCAAATTTCTCAGTGTTCAGAGTTTCTCACTCTGAAATCCATGTGTCTTACCAGGCCTTGCCATATGTATGAGCGGCCTTGAACTCACCCCACCCAATCAGCATGATACCCCTGAGATGAGGGGTTGGTGTGGTGGTCTGTGGGAGTGACTTCATGGAATCATTGGGAGAAAAGAGTAGAATGTAGCATAACATTAAGGAATAATTCTGCATTCGCACTGCAGAATGGAGTCCTCAAGGAAGCTCCCGTTTTGTTGATAATCAGGACTGATCACTCCAGAACCTATAAAATTGTGGCCATCACTGGGAATCCACAACTTTCAAAAATCCACATCCACACAAGTACAAAGTGCTGTCACTATTGCCAGAGCCTCTCCAGGCCCATGTATCTGCTCAGATGGGACCCAGCAGCATGGGTGTCCAAGAACCTGCTCCTCCGTGTCCACAGGGAGAGACTGGCCACCGACACCTCTCTCATTCTGCTGAAAGATCCGCCCCTGGGCAGGACAGAAGCATGAAACTGGCAGGCAGCCGATGCTGGCTTCACATCCAGGCTCCAGACCTCACACGTGTGTATCTGACCGGCTGAATATAATTCACGTTGAGAAATCCTTTCAAAGTCTAGGAAATGCAGTAGCTTTCTATCCTGTCCCTCACGAAGGCAGAGTAGAAGGAGGAGGAAGAGGATGTTGGGCACACGTCTGCCATTTCCATCTCCAGAAGTACCTGTTTTAGCACCTTCATGTGTTAGTTCTCTATAATTGTTGAGTCAGCTTGCTTAAAGCACATATTCATAATTTAAGGATAAGTTTCCCATAGTCAAGTGGCATACGATTAATGTTCTACACGTGGACTAACAGGTCATTTTGTCCATGGATCTCGCTAGGAAATCTCTCTGCTTGTCTGATTATAACCCTGTGGGACTCGCTCCTGAAGTCCATGCTGCCCCAGACACTGGCCTCCATCCACGTGTGGCTGAGCACCTGAAATAGCGCCAGTCCAGATTGGGCTGTGTTGCGAGTATAAAATACACAGTAGATTCCAAAGACTTAGCACAAAAAATGTAGAATACCTCATTAATAATGTCTGTGCTGACTATATGGTGACATGGTAATATTTTAGGGAGATTAGATTAAATAAAAGATATCATTATTAAGTCTTTATTTTTACACTTTTTAATTTGGCTATTAGAAAAATTAAAATTATGTATGTGGCTCACATATTTCTTTTGGACAGCAGTGGCTCAGATGAAGAACATCTACCGTCCTCAGAGTGAGCTGGGCAGGGCCCTGCAGGGGTGTTCTGCTGGGAGGGGGCAGACAGCAGACTCATTTCCTGAACTTGGTCTTTTGAGTGTGTGTGTGTGTGTGTGTGTGTCCCCCACCCTGAGGGAGGGCCTTCCTACCACACTTAAGTTCTGTCTCTCTGGTCTTAATTTTCCACCCAACAGTGTGGATGAGGTAATTTTTAAAAACCTCATTAAAAATGCTACGAGACGCTAAAATAGAACTATGTCTGCCTCGGATATGAGCTCTTTCTCCCCCATTCCCACTGTGCTCCGAGTTATTCCCTGGAATGTCTTGTTCTCTCTGGACAACCTTGAACACAGAGCTCAGTGCAGCTTCCAGCCCATGAAACAATGCCCAGAAGCACAGGGAGCAGCCCAGATGACAATCTTGCAGATCTCTTAGGGAAGCCGGAGGGAGGGCTTTGAATTGCACACTCACAGTAAACGAACACCCCCTCCCCCTGCCCCCACCCACTCCGCTCCTGCTCCCTGTTAGGCCTTTTTCATCTTTTCTTGAGTCCCTTCTCTGCCAGTCAGTAGGGGTTCTCTCTCCCTCCCGCCCTGGCACCCACTCCTCCCCATCTTCCTGCCTCCTGCCCTTTCTCCCTCCCCAGGACTCTCCCTGGTTAGAGTTTCTCATCCTTTTATTAGGCGGAACAATTTAATTGCTGTATTGTGTTACTCGAGCATTTCCTTAGGGCCTCATACTCCAAAGAAAGTAATTTCTTTTGAATAAATACAACGTCTCCCTAAGAGGAATTTTGGGGAATATGATTTTCTTCATTTCATTACACAGAATAAATTGGATAAGTTTAAAAAGTAAAGGTTTTCAATGTTAAGAAATTTGGTAAATATAATAAGGAGCTTTACCAAGTCCCAAGTCTCCTTAGTGTACGATCGCCTTTCTGTAGCCACGTCTGGGCGGGCAAAGCCTCCTGCGGCTTGTGCCCGGCTTTGTAAATCTTCGTTCGGGTCAGACCAGACCGGTTGTTACATTATCAGGAGTTGTCTGTCAGTTCGGGGACAAAGGCTGGCTCCTCTTTCTAACTTAAACTCTCCCTGGGGTCATTAATACTTTTTCTCTGAGAACCGGCTTCTTGATTAAGGTCAAAAATAGGTCACTTGTGGGGCTGTGTTCTGTCAGCCCCCTGAACTCTGGTCTGTGACCTAGTCCTTGTTGGCTCATGGTCAGCCCTCCTCGGTTTTGCTAGTTCTCAGAAATTCTAGTGTGTCTCACCTCCTAAGATAAAAATTTCATAATCGTAATCAAAATTTCATATAATCAAGGTCTTTATAAATTGGCCGAGCTAGAGCCTACTAGAACGATAATAATGAAAATAGTTTCCATTTATTAGCACAAGGCAGCAGCAGGTCTTTGATATGCTGTTGGCATGTTCTGATTCTCATAACCACACAAGGGGCGGGTGTCGTTATGCCGTATTTTCCCAGGCAACCGAGGCTGTGAGAAATGAAGGCGTTTTTCACAAACCGTGCAACCCTGGACTCCCAGTGGTGTGACTCCATGTCAGTGCTCCACATGCTTCTTCACTGCCCCAAACTCTCTGATGGGTGTCCTAGAAGCATAGGGCAGCATAGTGAACTAAGGGGCTTGGAGACTGGCAATCCTGTACCCTCACTTAACAGATTTGTACACTGATTGCAGATGTCCCAGTTAGAGCCATTTGGATTCCAAGCAGAATTGTTTGATACACATTCAGAGACACCCTGGAGGTAAAGTTAGGAAGTTGGCTTACTAAAGCCTTGAAACACCTTGTCCTATTGATCTTCTAAATGAAAGTGAGACAATGGCTTTCTAGGATAACAGGCCTACTCAGGAAGGTCAGCACATGAGCTGACTTACTCCCAGCTCCTTATTTACCTGATCAGTGTATTACTATCAACTTTGAGTAGTGGAAGAAAGTCTTGAATGGGCCTCCAAGTAAGAAAAATTGAAAAGAATGTTGGGAGCACGGTGGCTGTCTTGCTTATGGGCTTGGAACTGGGTCTTGGATGCACGAGGATTAATCAGCAGGAGGACGGAGCTTGCATCACTGGAAGGGAGGAGGTGCTGTAAGGAGAAAAAGTTGCTGAGCTCAAAAGACAAACTGCTTACTTTGAAGTGTTTTCTAGGACTCTCACGGAACAAGCTTCTCTCCCCATGGAAACCTTCCAGATGTTTTTGCCTGGTTATTGCAGATAGGTCCATGGTATGGCACTGCCAATTAAGTTAGAGTGTACTCTGCATTTCGTAGACTTGATGGTTTTCCTGAGGGCGGTGTGATGTCTGTCTCTACTGAGTCTGAAATAGATCTGCGGAACTGAGCAATCCATGCTTAATTATACATTGTTCTTTCCTATGGCCAGACCATGCTTTTCTTCTCAGAAAATATATGATAGTGGAAAATATTGAGTTCTGAAATAATCAAAACCAAGAGTTCCCTCATTTGTTTATTCACCACAAATATTCATCAGAGACTTCTATGCTGATAACTAGCAAATGTTGTAAGCAAGACTTGGAATGTCACAGTTGTGCTGGAATGTGTATTCTAAAGAGAGGAGCTAGTTAAGAAACAAGGAATACATGAGTAAAAGGAGTGTTGTAAGGACAAAATACAATGACAGGGTCTGTGGCAAGGAGCTGCCTTACACTGAGTGGGCCATCAGGAAAGGCCATCCTTTGGAAGTGACATTTGAGACAGAAACCTCACCTGAGTGACCAGATAGAACCAAGTAGGCCATAGTAGAGGGCAGGGATTTGGCATGTTATTTTCCCGAAAAAGATCAGATAGTAAGTGTTTTAGTCTTCACAACCTGTGTAGTCTGTCTTAACTCTTCAACTCTGCCATTACAGTCTAAGTGCAGCAGTAGGTAAGAGTATGGGTGTGGGGTGTGCCAATAAAACTTTATTAAACAGGCAGAGGTAGAGGAGTTGAATTTGGCCCACAGGCCATGATTTGCCATTCTCTGATCTAGGGGAAGGAGCATAGGGGGCATAGCAAGTTGACAGACCCAAAGCTGGGTTCATGCTTTGTCTTCTCGGAACAGAAGGAAGAGGTGTGGCTGGAGGGGGGTGAAGTGGGGTAAGAGCCAGTCGTTGGAGATACAGGGAATGGTCAGGTCAGTCGTTGGAGATACAGGAAATGGTCAGGTAGGTCTTTGCATACCTGGAGAAGACGTTGGCCCTTAATCCTAACTCCAGAGGGAAGCCTCCAAAATAACTGAATCGGGATGCTGATGGGTCTGATCTACATTGTTTCAAGGTTCCAGTTGCTGAGTGGTGACCATTAGATGGTATGGGCCTTGAGGAGACGTCTTAGGAAGCTGTTTGAGGAATCCAAGCAAAATATGGTCGTGAAGACAGGGAACATTGTGTAGAGGTAACAGTTTGAATCACTCTCCACAGTCCCTTAACTGTATATAACTTTGAGCTTCATTTCCTTCAACAGCTAAGTACAGATAAAATTTCTATTTGTTAGGACAAAATAAGATTATAAGTCAAATGTCCAACACATGGTTAGCTTTCAATTATACTGGTTATTTCCCCATCTTTGTCTATAGATCAAATATTCTCTCCTTTCTCCTCTCCTTCCTTTTTTCCTCCTTTCATATTTCTTTCTTTCTATAGATATTTAATGGTGAACTAGTTTGCACAAAACAGGGTACTTGGTACTTAATCACACTGGCAGACCTAGAGGTAGCTTGCCTTTTTTTTTTTTTTTTTTTAAAGATTTTATTTATTTATTTGACAGAGAGAGATCACAAGTAGGCAGAGAGGCAGGCAGAGAGAGAGGAGGAAGCAGGCTCCCTGCTGAGCAGAGAGCCCGATGCGGGGCTTAACCCACTGAGCCACCCAGGCGCCCCGGTAGCTTGCCTTTAAACATGTGCTGGCTTGTGTAGTTTTATGCCCCCAAAAACAAAACTTAAGATTTTTCCTTTTTGTGTTTCTCTTTATTATTATTATTATTATTATTATTATTATTATTTTTTTTTTAGTAAGACAAGCTGCCATTTTAAAGTTCCATATATTTATGTAAACAATAATGGAGAAGAAGTCACCTTGGGGAAGGTGTCATTTGTTTGGGGAAGAATTACTTAAAGAATCACAGTGATTCTGAAAATATATTAGAAGTTATATCCTGGGTAAGAGAAAATATGTATAAATTTTCTATGGCCTGACAAAAATGCCTTAACCCGTAACCCTTGCAAGTACGCAGCATGAGAAGATTGCTGGGAAGGGAGGATCATTAACATATTCACAGTAATTAAAGTAATAAGTCAGGATTCAAGATCCCATCTTCCAACCCATCATATGGCTGGAGCAGGGCAAATGAATCATGAGTTAGACTTCGTTCCAACTCTTACTGTCCCATTCCTCTTTTGCATTTGTACTTTGAACAAAATTTAAAATTAAAGCCCAGATTCATCCTGCATTTTCCCACTGAGTGATTTACCTTCCTTGGGCAGATTATTTCCAGCTAACTTTCAATTACCCATCTTTATGATGCAGGATAGCATTCGAAAATACACTCATTTCAAATCAGCCATGGACTGGCTAGCTTCGTGTTGTTGGACAGGTCCCTTAAAATTTTTCAGACTCTCCTACCTCATTTATAAGATGAGGTACTAGATCATTTCCATGTCTCTTCTAGCTCAGTGATTCCATGAAAGAGCTAAACCGCAGATCTGCACTATAACTTTTCCGAGAGGCTGACGGAGGAGGCGGTAAGAGCGAATGCTAAGCCGGTATAAGAGAGACCCAGGAACAGTTGTTTCTAGAGAAAACCCTCTATAGCTCTGTTTTGAAACTATGCCCTACCCATGTTATGTATTTTAAATTACTTGGTTGGAAAAATTTTCATAAACTGTCAACAAATTTTTAGTCCTTGATCATAACTATCTGCCACGTACCCAAGTCCCGTTATGCACAGTTCCTGAGAATCCAGTCCCAGGAGAAAAGAGCAGACATGCCTTCAGATAGCAGCTTGCAGCAACAGGCATATCAATCTGAACACTTGATTATAAGAAAGAGAGACGCTCTTTCTCCTTATTGGAATACCTGTACGTATCCAAAGCCCGGGGAATGTTAAGGCACAAAATGACTAAAAGTAATTAGAATGATTTTTTTTTTAAAGGGAAAGGAAATAGTTATTAGAAGAGAGATTTGAGGTTAATGCACTTTGAAGGAGAAGGATTAACTCGAGGTTCACATTCGTAACCCCGGCCCATTTGTGTGCACTGTGGGGATTTCACATGCAGAGAGGACCTGCACGTCAGGGCATCCATGAACACCATATTTTTGCATTTTACGGAAACTGGTATTCATATTAAATCTGTTTCATGTGAGGATGAGCCAAAATGGATTATTTTAAAAAATAGAAGCGACATTTTCTTAGGTTTTTTTTTTTTTTTTTTTTTTTTTTGTACTGAAGAAAATGAGGTGGCAGTCCAAATGCTAAAAACTAATGACTGAAGAAAAGAGTGAACATCTATATGATAGTTTATGATGAAGCTTTAAAGTATTATCTTTATGAAGAGTCTGCAACAATATGGAGAAAATCTTTTACTATATTAAGTGAAAAAAGCAAAGTGTGACTCTCTGTATAAAATCATCTCAGTAATGTAAAAAAAAGAAATGTGCTTTACTAGAATGTCCATTTGGGCTTCTAAAATCACCCCTATGTTATGTATTTTGTTTTTTCCAGAATGGGCATACATTACTTTAGAATTGAGAAATGAAATACTCTGGAAACCTTGTGTTGTGATCTGTGGGATTCTTGAATATATACGGAACCTATTGTATTGTTTTAAAAGGAACAGCTGTGTGTTGATGCAAAGAATCACAAGAGCTTTA
This sequence comes from Mustela nigripes, assembly GCF_022355385.1. NCBI lineage: Eukaryota > Metazoa > Chordata > Mammalia > Carnivora > Mustelidae > Mustela > Mustela nigripes. The sequence goes on from NC_081566.1 coordinate 63,280,286, forward strand.
GTAGCAATATGCTGAAAGTAGGGATGATCTTTCCTGAAAAGGTAACACTGGGAATGATTATTACAAGATACCCTATTACTGGTATCTGTGCAGAGTTTGTCTTCTGGCTTTCCCAGGCCACAGGCCCCAGAAGGTTCTTTCAGTCTTCTTGAGGAGGAGAAAGCCAGGCAAAGGGAGGTAGATTGTGAGGCAACGGAGCATCAGCAGCAGTGCAAACACACAAAACAATACCAACAGGAAACGAAAAACTGCCTACGTTAAAACCGAAATTAGTGTAATGCCTGCCGTGGAGGGAGGCTCTTTGCTCCTTCTCGATGAGACCTCTTCTAGTTGACGTGGACCCCTTCTGCCGCCTGGTCTGCAATCAGCCACTAGAATGCTGCTCGTGAATTTCAAGTCTCAGTCCCCAGCCTTCTGTTTCTCTCTGGGTGACCTCTCCCTCAGGGAAAGCCTTTATTCCCACAGCTTGACTCCTCACCTTCTATGGGTGTACCCCCACTCTCTATTCTCAGAGGTTCTCACCTACATTTCCAAACTTCTGCTGATCATTTCCACTTAAAGTCTTCACAAGCACCTCAAATCCGTCGTGTTTACAACTGAACTCACCCATATCACATATTTTTATGAATCACCTCATGCTGTTTCTACTGAGAATGAGAAGAGTGATTTTGCATTCTGTCCTCTTCTTCAAGCTCCATATTGAATCTGGGACCAGAGCCCGATTTATTCTTTGTGATACTCATGTAATATGTAACACTTTTCCCTCCATTCATGCTCTCATCATTTTCGTTCAGGTTCCAGTCATCTCATTATTGACGACATTATGAAAACATGGAAAGAATAGTATGAATGTGGTGTCAGGGTCTCTGTTTCAGGCTTAGTTTTGTTGCCACTGGGATTCAGACATGTCAGGGTCAGGCCTACAAGAATCCTTCACATAAAATACTTTGTGATAGGACTTTTGTGATTCATACGGGTGGAGGGTGGAGGAGGAGGCTGGAGAGGCGCGTTTTCTGTTTCCTAGTGTGAGGCCTGGAAGAGGGGCTGTGAGACGGCTGGTTTCGGGGGCCATGTTACGCATAAGCAAGTCTGTCTCTGTTGTCAGGTAATAGGGAGCGATGCAGTTTGGGAAAGTTTCTCCACTCTTGAGGCCGCAAGGACACAGTGGAAGTCAGCATAGGGCCTGTTGCCAAAATCCCTAGACATATTTGAACCAAATGACACAAGGAAGCAATACACAGAAGTTGAATACACAGATGTATGCACTTGTGTGTATAGGGGGTTAGATCTTAAGCGTGTCAGGTTCCTGAACGGGAATAGTCAATAGTACACAAATATGTAGATTTTTGACAAAGATGTCAAAGCTATTCAGTGCAGAAAGGATAATCTTTTCAAAAGAGGAAATTGTAATAATTGGCTATCCATATGTAAAACAAAATGAATCTTGACCTAAACCTCCTATCTTACATAAAACTCAAATGTATTCTAGATCTGTCTGTGTAAAACCTAAGACTATGAAACTTTCAGGAGAAAATCTTCATGAACTGGAGTTAGACAGAAGTTTTTCAGATATGATACAAAAACATTAAAGACAGAACTGAAGGGGAAGCAAGCTCCCTGCTCAGTTGTTAAAGGTCTGCCTTCGGCTCAGATCATTATCCCAGGATCCTGGGTTCGAGTCCTGCATTGAGCTCCCTGCTTGGCAGGAAGCCTGCTTCTCCCTCTCCTACTCCCCCTGCTTATGTTCCCTCTCTCACTGTCTGTCTCTTTGTCAAATAAATAAATAAAATCTTTAAAAAAAAGACAAAATCAATAAATTGAACTTCAGAATTTAAAAATCTTTGTGAACTAAGACAAGCAAAAGACTAGAATGAGATATTTGAAGATAACTTATTTAACAATCGATCTTATATCCAGAGTATATAAAGAACTCTGAACATTTAAGAGCAGAAAAACAATCCAGTTAAAAAATGACACAATATTTGATCAGACCTATCACCAAAAAGATATAAGGATGATAAACACATGAAATGCTGTTCAACCTTGTTAACCATTAGATAAATATAAAGTCAAAACACTAGTGTAACTGTATGCCTATTGGAATGGTTAAACTAAAAACTGACAATATCAGCTGCTTACAAGGACACAAAGTCACAGGGATTTTCATATTGGGAAAGTACATCGTTACAGGCATTCTGGAAAAGTCTGATGGTTCCCTTTCTTTTCTTTTCTTTTTTTTTTTTAAGATTTTATTTATTTATTTGACAGAGATTACAAGTAGACAGAGAGTCAGGCAGAGAGGGGTGGGGAAGCAAGCTCCCCACTGAGCAGAGATCCCAGCGTGGGACTCCATCCCAGGACACTGGGATCGTGACCTGAGCCGAAGGCAGAGGGTTTAACCCACAGAGCCACCCAGGCGCCTCCAGTTTGACAGTTTCTTATAAAGTTAAACACACACTTATCCTATGACCTAGCACCCCATTCCTTGTTAATGAGCCAAATAAGCAGTCACTAGAAAAGCTAAATGAAGAGACCCACTCAAAATGCCATGAAAAGGGGTGCCTGGGTGGCTCTGTCAGTTGGGCGTCCCACTCGATTTTGGCTCAGGTCATGAGATGGAGCCCCATGTTGGGGTCTGAGCTCCACACTGAGTCTCCTTGAGATACTCTACTCTCCTCCCTTTGCCCTTCCCCCTATGCTTGCTCACTTTCTTGTGCTCTTCCTAAAAATCTTAAAAACCAAAACAACAATAACAACAACAACAACAACAACAAAAAAAAAACAAACTATGGAAAAACCAAAATGTAATCTTAAGGTATGTTCAGATAACCCATAGACAGGCATGAAAAGGAAAACAAAATAAAGTGTCTTTGCACCCTGACATGTCAATAATTATATCAAGTGGTCTAAATAGGTCCCCTTAAAACAGATTGGTGTGGTGGATTTAATAACATGACCCAACTATATACTTTCCACAAGAAACTAACTTTAATGTGATATAGGCTGGTAGAAAAAAAAAATAAGCATAGTGTAGACATCAGAAGAAAGTAGGACTGGCTCTATTAATAACAGGTAAAGTAGACTTCAGAGAAAAAAGTACCAGGGATTATAGTTTGGGGGAGGAAGCCCACAGAGAAGACTTCTGTTGATCTTAATTCCGATTGCCTGGATAAGGTGGTTTTGCAGGTTTCTGAAATAAGTTACTTTTTATATCCCTCCTTCTCACTGTACCCTTTGGAAGGATGTCACTTATGTGCATTGCAAGTTACTCTTAATACAGTTATGCTCCACCTCCTTGAGAGTAGAGTACAGACATTATTTGGAGTTCTTCCCAAAAGACTTGTCTACTCTCCACCATGTATTTCTAGCACATCAGTATGGACTCAGATATATTTTATCTTTTGGTGTGTAATCTGGTACTACTCATTTGCTCACATTGCTCTAGCATTGGCGATTGTGTCCCATTGGCAGCCCCAAACTGCTGAGTTGTTGGATCACATTTGTGTTTTCAGGCTCTAGAGGATGCTGCAGGCTCATCTTGCCCTACTTCTTGCCCTAGTTCAGGATAGCTCTTTGTCCAAGATTCCAAGCTTCTTTTATTGGAGAGCGGTATTAGAAACCAAGATCTGTGTCTCTGTAATCCATTACCACAGAGATCATTTCTAGTCTTCTCCTCTTGCTTGTCTGTAACGTCCCACACAAACCATGGAAAACCTGGTTTCCACCATCTGCTATCCATTTTCATATGGTTCAGTTCCAGTATACCTTTATAGCACTGGAAGGATTGTTAACCTGGGCCCCTGTGGGTAACAACTTTAAAAAATTAGAAGATGGTGCTTTTGTGGAGTTCCTTTTGCTTTTAGTTTTCATAGACTTTGCTCATTTTCAGAGTTCTCGAGGTCAGCCCCTACCCCATTCAGTGGGCTTGTTTTGTGTGTTTGTAATACAGTTACATTCTTCTGCTTCAGCCTGAATTCTATTCTGGGATCTCAATCTCCTAAAATGATTCTTCTTTCATTTGCATACATTAAGGTTCACTCTACTGCAGAATTCTACGAGTTTTGCCAAATGCATAGTGTCGTATCCACCACCATAGTGTCATGCAGAAGAGTTTCAGTGCCCTAAAAAAATTGCCTGTGCTTCCTCTCTGCAACCTTCCCTCCTTCTCAGACCTCTGACAACCACTGACTTGTGCACAGTCTCTATAGGTTTGCCTTTTACATATACATATAAATCTGTCTAGAGGTCAGAAATTCAGCAGGATTCACTAATCTACGCTCAGTGCTTAGCACCAGACCTAATCCTCTTAACTGAGGGCCAGTCTTGCTTCTGGAGCTTTAAATACTTTTCTGATTTGTTTTTATTTTGGAGAAAGTGGATGCCCAAGTTGTCTAAAGTCTTAGCTGGTTTCTCATGAAAAAGATGTTACAGCTTGAACTTCTGCCAGAGACACACTTCCTCTGGGGTGCCCATTGATTGGCTAGGGTGAGGCCCCAGTGGCCCTTACAACAGGATGTAAATTGTTCCCTGGAAAAAGCTCTAGTGACAAGGTCTCATTTTCTTTGGGAATTCTGAGGCTCTAGGGAATTCTTTAGCACAACCCTAGCTGTACTGTGAATTGCCCTTGGGTGATGTTACACTGTGGGTAAACAGAAAATGTCTGTTGGCTGGTACAAACTCAAGTTCTGTTTTCACCCCCTTTTCAAAGTTAGCCTTATTTGTACAGCAGAGATCCTCTTCCCTGCCTCCTGCCTAGGGTTGTTCTAAGAACCCAGTGAAAATAATGATTGGGAAAAGTGATGGTAAGACAGCTCCTATGGAATGGTGTTTGCCATAGTGAACAGTTACCAATAATCCCAGGGAGCTAGAAGGGTGGCAAACACAGCCAAATGTTCTGTGAGTGCTGGGACCGTTGAGCAGATCAGAGAAAGTTGTGTGGCTGGTTCCTCCATAGGTCAGAAGGGCTGTTGAAACTTTGAACTCCATGATGTCTCATTGTGAAGCTGTTCCTTTTAGACAAGGTTTCCGAAAAACCTTGGTGGCCCTCGTGCCAGAAGTCCATGGTCATCAGGTGATCTGAGTGATGCTGAGCCAGAGCTGCACAGCCCTTGGCCCCTAGAGACAGCCACACCCACACACAACAAAAGCCTAGTGCCCAGGGAACACACATTTATTTCACTGAACTGCTGCATGCAGGGCTCTTGCCTCTGCCCGAGGAGATAGAACTTTATGTAGATCAGAAAAAAATATCCCAAGGCCTTGATGTTTGTCATTAAATATGAAGCACACTTTGTTCGTTTCTCTGTCACGTTGCATGGTGAGTTCCGCAGAAGCCCATCTGCCCTGCAACACTGGGAGCTCCCTCCTTCGGGGCAGGTGCAGGGCCTCTGTTGATATGTCCCATGTCTAGCACAATATGTGGCATAGAAAAATGACTCCATGAGTGGTGGTTGAATGACTCGCAAGCCCTTCACCTGCATGGGGTTGCTTTTAATCATTCTCTTTCTTCCTTTGCCAGTTAATGACTTCTCCTAATTACTCAGAGCCACTGTAGATTCTAGAGGCCCATATGCAGAGTTTGATTTTTGTCATTGCTTCTCTTGATCGTAAGAGAGGTATGGTAGTTCTGCTGTGGTCTGGAGAGCAGATACATGTGCTGTATGGGTTTCTGTCTGGTCTTTGAAAGGCTTTTCTGAGTGATGAATCAGCCCTTGAGTTCTAGTGGAAGGTGTGTCCTGGGGCCACGGTGACCTGTGTCTGAGATCCAGCCCACTCATTGACTCAACAGCAGGTCCTTGTTTTCCATCCCTGGGTACTCACTGGAGCCTCAAACTCTAAATCCGTACAAGACTCCTTGATCAGCTCTGCTCCGTACTCTGATGGCAGGATTCAGCTTCATCACACATACATAGTTATTTCTGTGTATTACCTCCAAATACTCTACTCACATCCCGTTTCCCCTAATTTTCTTGGCTTAGAGTCTAGAGATCCTTAAAACTCCGAACACGTCTCAGTGGAGCTGGGTAAGGACATGAAAGATGGCAATGATTCACGCAGATGCCTCCTATACTGAAGCCTAGTTTTCCTGCATCTTGGGTGATTTCCATTGTTTTTGAAAGTTAAAGCTAATTTCTTATAGTTTGGTGAATAAAGCCCTCAGAATCTGACCCTAGCCTCCACCTCTGGTCCTATCTCCCTCCACGTTCCCCCATGGTCCCTTGGTGTCAGGATGCTATTTTTTCACCTCCTAAACATTCCTCTTTCATACTTGTGAATACGTTCTTCCTTCTCTCTGGGGTTCCTTTCCTCCAACACACGGCTCACCAGGCACTCTCCTACAGAGGTTCTAAAGTCAGTTCACATGGCAGGTCCCCATCCCTAAGACTTTCCCAACATCTCCAACACATGTTCTCCTTCCCCTCCTCCCCTCCTCCACTCCTCTAGCCATCTTTTGTATCATACAACCTACTCCCCCCCAAATTGGAACTATACTTTTAAATGTTTATCTCTGCCACTGGAGTTTGAGCTTCTTGAAGTCAGGCAAGTGGGTTTTTTCCATCAGTCTTCTCCAGAATGCAGGACATGGCTCCTTCTTTGCTATTACCCATTACATGGTGTCTGAATTACCAACAGCAGAACCAACCCAGGAGGATCTTTGAATGTGCCCTTAAGAGTGACAAGATCTGGAATTGTGAGACTCTCTAAGTAAACTGTCTATATAGTCAATCACCATCTTTAATAAGCAGTTTTGCAAGAAACCAAGATAAATTGAAGCAGCCAACGGAAGAAATATATTTTCTTCTGCTGTCCCATTCATAGGCCCCTCTCCCTATCCACATGGTCACTTTTACTTGACATATGATGTATGAACAGCTTCTAACAGGGCCCAGTTTGAGAAATCCTCTTGTTCTTAAGTGAGAAGGAATTGTAGGGAATAAGCTTACCATGGGTTCTGCTTTTCCTTTCTGTTGCCTTCATAAGAAACCAAAAGGTCAATGAAAAGTCCTGGGTCCACACTATTTCCTGAACTTTCTTCAGGCAATTCCTGTCCTACTTTGCCTATTTACCCACAAAACCAGGGATAATATTTTGTCCAAGGGCTTTAAAGTTTTCTGACTCACAGTTGGATGCTGCTTCTGTCCTGCTTTCTTGTGGGGCAGGTGTCTGGGAGTCCAGGGCACATGGCTCTACTCCTAATCCTGCTGAGAGTAGATGCTAAGAGCCTCAGGAGAATGTTTCCCATCTTGTCAGGAAGGATTCCTGCCCATGGCCCAGAGCAGAGCATCCTTGACCTCCTTGTTCCTCAGGGTGTACACCACAGGGTTCAGCAGGGGGGTGATGACCGTGTAGGTCACAGAGATCAGCTGATCTTGATCTCTGGTGTTCTCAGACTTGGGCTTGAGGTAGGCAATGGAGGCACAGCCATAGTGGACAATGACCACTGTGAGGTGGGAGGCGCAGGTGGCGAAGGCCTTCTTCCGGCCCTCGGCTGAGGCGATCTTGAGGATGCTGGAGATGATGAGGACGTAGGAGATGAAGACCAGCCCCATGGGTACAACGAGCACCAGGACACTGATGATCACAGTCAGGATCTCATTGATGGTAGTGTCAATGCAGGAGAGCTTCATCACTGGTCGGATGTCGCAGAAGAAGTGGGCGACCTTTGTGGCACAGAAGGGTAACCGGAACACAGATGTCACTTGTGTCGTGGCTACAACCAGCCCAATGCTGCAGGCACCCCCCACCAGCTGGAAACACTCTCTCTTGTTCATAATAACTGAGTATCTCAGGGGGTTGCAGATGGCCACATAGCGGTCATAGCCCATGGCTGTGAGCAGGAAGCAGTTAGTGATGCCAAAGGTTACAAAAAAGAACATCTGTGTGGCACAGCCTGCCCGTGAGATGGACTGGTTCATCCCCACAAGACTGGAGAGCATCCTTGGGAGAATGACCAAGGTGTACACAGTCTCTGAAGTAGACAGCATGCTCAGGAAGAAGTACATGGGTGTGTGGAGGTGACGGTCAGTTCGGATGATGGTCACGATGATGACGTTGCCTGCCAGGGTGAAGGCATACAGCACCAAGAACACGGCAAAAAGGGTGAGCCGGTGCTCGTGGAAGCTGGAAAACCCCTGGAAAATAAACTCCATGATGAGAGTATGGTTCTCTTTCTCCATAGAGTAGCCACTAAATCTGAAATGTGGAAGGACAGAAGGTACATAATTTCAGCAAGGCTGTTGAAGCAAATTGATTGAACTTGGTTCTCAGCTGCAAACCTGGGGATACATTTCCCAGTGCATTAAAGTTTATCTCTGGGTTTATTTAAAATGCTTTTTCTCTGTGGCCATCTATCACCATTTCCTATGCATCCCAGATTCCTTATTTATTTTTAGGCCATATTCCCACAGCATAACTACACACATTCCCACTTCACCCTACTTCTCTCCTTTGACATCTGGAATGCCCTTTCTCCTTTTCTCCTCTTATTTACATCTTTCCCTATTCCCCAAGGGCTGGCGCAGGCAGTCGGTACACCAACCCCTCTTGTGCTGTGATGTTCTCAGTGTACGTCGATGATCCTCTCCCCGCTGGGACCACACTGTCCGTGCACAAATGTGAAATTTCACACCTTCCACGTCTGCCTGTCTCACCAGCTCTGGGTTATGGATAAACTAGAGAATTGAAAACGACTTAAGGATTGACTGGAGACTTTTTTTTCCCCCCTTTCCAAGATTGACTCAGACCCTTGCTGATCCTTTAGGAGGTAGAAGCAAAGCCAACTCAGAAAGGGTCATCTTGTTTTCAAGGAGGAAAAGGCAGGTCTTCACCGACCACTGTCCTCTGCCCACTGCCTTCTACATGATGGAAGACCACTGACGATTTGCAGCCCTGGCTCACATTACATAGTAAACTCTGTTTCAGCTTTGCCTTCCTCAACTGAAAGGCAAATTTATAACTGCTACAACTTAGTAGGCATACACCTTCTCTGCAGAGGTAAACAGTTGGCACAGAACAGAAGACACAGCAAATTCATGCCTCTCATCTAAAGATAAAAGCAGACCCTGAATATGAAAAACAGAGTTAGACTAAAGATACATCATTATGTTGAAGGATGGGGCTCAGTCCAATTTATGTAATATTTCACATTTTTTGTCCCGTTAGACAGTAAGTTCCTGTAGGGTACTTAAATTATATTCTGATTTGCTTATGCATATTCAGAAAGACTCTTTACATAAAGTAAATCACATCAACGATGAAAGTTAGTAGGCATGGAGACCTCCTTCAAGTTTATAAAAATTTACTTTAAAGACATTGGCTACCAGCTGTTAATCATTTACACTAAAAATGCTAAGAGTAAGGCTGCAACGGAAGAAATCTCTGAGGAGAGAAAATCATTTGACACCAAAATATGTGGCTAAAGACACTGATCTTCTGTGAGGCATCTGGGCAGAAACTAGTCCGTGGGGTGGCATATGACCCCTGAGCCATAGCTCCTGAGTGTTCTAATGATGGACACGGGTGCTGCCAACAACTAATAACACTTCGTGTCCTGCTGTCCATGTGACGGTCCCACCGGAGGAAGACTTGGCCTGTTCCAAATACCAAGTAGGGTTTCTCCTGAGAACCTCTGGGCTAGGGTGACCTCTGAGCTCGCTGATGATGTCTGTCATAAGGCGGTAGGATGGTGCTCTGACCTGGCTAACATCCTCCACCCTTGGGAGCCTGTAATTCTTCCACAGAACTCAAGGGGAAGAAGACTGAGCACCACCTTAAAAGATGCTGAACAGAGCTGTTAAACCACAAAATTAAAGCCAGCCCATGGGCAATAAGCTCCTTTTCATTTCCTCTTCAGAAGAGCACTTACATCTGTCTGCTTAGCGCTGAGTCGCAACAGGCGCGCCAGTCTGCAGGCGGCCCCGGTGGGCAGGTGTGGGGATGAGCCTGGTGACCGAGAGCGAGGCCCATCCCAGGCGAGGCTGAGCGGGCAGCAGGCACACACGCTGTAGCGGGAATGGCAGGAGCTGGGGTGTTGCAGACATCACCGATGGCGCCTCTGTGGGAAGTCTTCACAGCCACAGAGATGCTCTCCCAGGAGCAGCCACCTGGGCTCCTGGGGCTCCTGCCCTGAAGATATCCCGAGAGCCCCAGGGCGGGGGTGGGGGAAGGATGCAGACAGGCCCCTGTGGGCCTCATTATGGGAGGGGCTCATTTATCCAGCCCCAGGGTTAGCGATCTGGGAACTTGGGGCAAGTTTTCGCTTCAGGTGAAAACAGCATTAGACAAAGCTGATTTATTTGGTTGAATTTTCCTTGTGGGACTCCGTAAGCCCATCGTGGTTTTTCACAGATGGGCCTTGGAAATCCATAGTTGACAGACAGAGGACATTCAAGCTTGGAGTCCTGGAGTCCTATCACTTTGTGTGTCAGGAAGCTTAGGTCCCTGCCCCTGCTCAGTTGAAGAATCTGGTTTTCTCTTTGGAATGAAGGTAGTCCGTCAGGCCGTGACTCTGCCGAGGGCAGTTCATGCTGCCTTTCTGCCCACCACGCCCCCGCCCCCCGTTTTTGGAAGTGGCAGTCAGTCTGTTTAGATCCAAGGACCCTCTCTTGGGGTCAGGAAACAGACCCCTGATTACTTTTTCTCTTTGCCCAGAATGTACTCTGTTCTCCATGTGGCAAACTTGTAGTCTTTTGAGACCTGATGCCAAATTTACCTTCCGCGAAGACTTTCTATGGGCTAACTTACCCCTTGCTTATTAGTATGGTTTTCCTTCAGTGTGTGCTTGTCTGTGTTGGTTCATTCTTCAAGTGCCAAGCACGGCCCAGCCCCAGGCTGGCTGCCAGGAACCTGGGGAATGAAGGCCAGGCTGCACCAACCTTCGGGAACTCCTGTAGTTTAGGTGACAGACAATGATAGAAAAATCCGGTGAATACTGTGTGGATGTGGAACCGGGAGGTGGTGGTCCTGGGTTAGACTCCGGCTGATCATGGAAAAAGTCCTGCAGCACAAGACCAGCTCAAGAGCTCTGGGAATATTTACATTTCGCCACTTCTAAGGGCCTCTCAAGTGCCTTAATGTACTCCTCCTGCTCAGGGGTTTCAAAGCTCCTTGCTAACTGGCCCTCAAGGATGGCTAGCTTTTACCACCAGCACTCTGCCCCTTCCTCCCACCTGTCTGCTGACCTTGCTTCCTTGTGGGATGGATGCAGCCACGGTGGGAGGGGTGTTTAGGGTTGATGAGAAGAGGTCGGCAGATGAGATAGGATGCCAATGGCACAGGTCAGGCCAGAGATCAATTGGGATTGATCTAGAAGGGTGGCAGTGGTCCAAGGAGGAGGGACAGATGGGAGAAACATTTGAAGTGACTCAGTAGGCCTTCTAAGGAGTGTGTGGATCAAGGGAGAGGAGCAGACCAATCATTTCATAAGCTGCTGTCTTCAGGGTCATTAGTGCCAACTTCCGGACATGCAACAGAACAGATAAGTTGACCAAAATGACCACTGTGAGTGGGCAGCCACTGGGTGTAATTGGTGGCCGTGGGATACCAACAGGGAGGGAGGAAAGCTGAACAAAATAGCTCAATGCTTCGTGATGCCTTTGCTTTGGGACAAACTGGGAAGAGTTTGGAAACGGGGCACTTGGGTACATGGTATAAAAATGTGGGACCTGGTGAAACAAGAGGTTGAGCTTCAGAGTCAAATAATACTTATTAAATATTTTAACAAATGTTTGCCTCTGTCCTTCAAATGACCTCTGAAATCTGAGGTATCAGAAGTTATGAGGAATGCACTCTACTGTCTATTGTAAACCCACTGGATGTTGGCGTGAGCCGGAAATGTGCATGTGGGGGTAACTGCAGAGAAAAAGCCGGGGGACAGCCAGGAACACCTGCTGTAAGCTCCCTCAGCTCTGCCGACTGTGTTATTTGGGGGCTAGATTCTGGAAGTTCTTACTGTGGCTCCTTCATGGCATTGACATTAATGTAGGATTAATTTAGTCTAGACCTACTAGTGATGCATTAGAATTGTCATGGAGTCAACAGATGAATGGATAAAGAAGATGTGGCATATACACAATGGAATACTATGCAGTCATCAAAAGAAATGAAATCTTGCCATTTGTGATGACGTGGATGGAATTAGAGGGTATAATGCTTAGCGAAATAAGTCAATCTGAGAAGGACAACTGTCATATGATCTCCCTGATATGAGGAAGTGGAGATGCAACGTGGGGGGTTTCGGGGGTAGGAAAAGAATCAATGAAACAAGATGGGATCGGGAGGGGGACAAACCATAAGAGACTCTTAATCTCAAAAAACCAAATTGAGGGTTTCCAGGGGGAGTGGGGCAGGAGAGGGTGGTTGGGTTATGGACTTTGGGGAAGGTATGTGCTATGGTGAGTGCTGTGAAGTGTATAAACCTGGCGATTCACAGACCTGTACCCCTGGAGCTAATAATACATTATATGTTTACTAAAAAATTAAATTATTAAAAAAAAAAAGAATTGTCATCGAGGTTTCAGAACACTGAGGAGGGCTTATCATAGTTTTAGCTGAGGTCAACGTTGTTCCTGAATGTCATATCCAGGCTGCTTAACAATATAACCGTTGACTGGGTGATTAACCAGCAGACCGTTAGGTCTTACCGTTCTGGAGGCTGAGAATCCCAGGTCAAGGTGCCAGAAGATTCAGTTTCTGGTGAGGGCTTGCTCTCCGGATTGCAGATAGATTGGTCTCTCTGTCTTCATATGGTAGATACAGAGAACTCTCTGGTGTCTCTTCTTAAGGGGCCCAGTCTTATCATGACCCCACCTTTATGACCTTATCCAAACCTAATTCCCAAAGTTTCCATCTCCAAATACCATCACACTGGGGATGGGGCATCAACCTATGAATTGGGGGGGACCCGATTCAGTCCATAGCCCTGATGTTATGCCTGTTCTCACACCCCGACCTTATCCTTCTCATCCACAGCTGGGGGCTCTAGTTTTGTACATTTGAAAACTTTTTAATTTTAAAATATTAATGGTTCTCCAGCTTTATAATAGTCAAATAATAGGGTTGTACTGTTTGAAGCTACAGATAGTTCTCTTTTTCAGAATTTGATTTTTACTTTATTTAGTAATTGGTGCTTTCAGATGGATTAGGGCACAAAAGTAGTCACACATGTTTTTATTAGTGTGTATCCAGCCTCCCCCTGAAGATCGCATCCCTGTATCCTGGGCCTCCCGGGCAACCAGGAGAGAAGTGGGAATGATACCATACATGGTTGACAGGCCAGCAAGTGGGCAGAGCACAGGAGAAGGGAGTGTGGGGTAGGAACTGAGAGGGGAGGGAAGTGGTTTTATTAACACATGGCAGGTATAGCCAGGAAGTGATTCTTGCAAGACCCTGGGAGAATAGGTTTTGTGTGCTGAACTATGGGATCAGAGATGACTGGGTGAGGGAAGATGGGGGGCGACCCATTGCAAAGTCCCTTCCAGGAAGAGGGAGCTCCTCCTGTGAATGAGAACTCAGTTGTCCAAGCTGGCTGCGTGTCCCTATTAGGTGACCTAGAAAGGAGTGCATGGTGGGGGTGGGCAGTAGAGGAGATGCTCACAGCTCAGTTGCTCCCATGAGCCAGGAAATGTTCTGCTCATAAGGTTTTCAATCCTCTCAAAACCTTGTAAGGTTGATCTTGCTGGCCCCAGTGTGCAGATAGGAAAAGCAGGCCAGTGAAGTTAAGTCACTTTCCTAGAACACATGCTTATAACTAGGCAGACCTAGGATCGGGACGTGTGCCCCCAAGCATGTGTACTCCATCTACGTGGTAGCTACGTGGCGGCCACAAGTATGTCCCCCTAGCCCATACTCCATGTATAATATACCGCCTAAGTCTCTTCTACGTCAGGTCATGAAGGAGGAGAAGTGGATGCGTGCTGGGTTAGCAATCTGATGGGCATGAGCTATCACCCCATCCCCCTCCAGAGGTCTTTGGCCCAACTTATAGTCTTTGCATCTTTAGGGCTGTGCTGAGTGGGGGGAAGGATGCACCAAGGTTTTCAAGGGAAGAGTCTATTACAATATGTAATTCCCAAACTTCCTGGCTGATTTCCAAGACCGAAGGATATTCTGGCAGGATGTGCACTGTGTGTAAATACACTGTGTATGGGGCTCCTTCAACAATTATTTTAAAGGAGAAGATCTGGTTAAAATCATCAGCATGAGCCCGTAATGCAACCACAGACTCTGGGGCCAGGCCACTTGTTCCAGGGTCCTGAGTCAGGACCTCTGACCTTGAGGAATTCACTTAAACTTTTCAGGCTTTAGGTTTCTCATCTGTAAAAGTAAGTTTAATGAAATACCTCCTAGATTAATGGTGAGGACTAAATGAATAAAGTGTTTAAATTACTGCTGGCTGTCTAGAATGCATTCAATAAACGTACAAAAGGACTGTCACGAGTGGGGACAAACAACATGAAAGTCATCTCATAATAAAAGGAAAAGGTAGAGGAGAGAGCTGTCTGCCGATGCCAGTTGTATTTTAGCTGCTCACAGCTGTGCTCTTTCTCTCCTTTTCTTCCTTCTTTTCCTAACTACTGGGCAGCTGCTCTGGACCAGGCACTGTGCTGGGTGCAGCAGCAGAGACATGACCCAAGCAACGGGTGCAGAGCCTGCACCTGCCCCGTGTGGGAGGCGAAGAGTGAATGCTCAGAACACTCAGAAAACGGAGTGAGGGAAGCAGGCGGGGTGGGTCAGAGCTCAGTCAGGATGTGGTCTGGGTCACAGGCTCCCTGCAGCCTGATACGACAGAAGACTCTAGATTAGTCCCACCTTGAGGCAAGATGGGTGGCCTTTTGTGCCTCCTGGGTGGGAGGGAGGTATGTGTCCCCCCTCCCCCGAGAGAGCCTCCTACCAGCCAGCGGTGATTGTTCAGAGTGGGGGTGGGGGGAGCTAGGAGTCCTGGGCACTCACGCATCCCCATTGGCTGGTGTGGGGGTGCCAGCCTATGGAGGGGACCTGGGTAGAGCAGCCGCAGAGTCTGTTAAATCACCCAGGTGTCCGGGGATGAGGGGGATGGACATGAAAGATGGGGGCTCTTTTTCTGCAACCCTCAACATCTGAGAAGTGGTTTTTATGGTTTTTGCTTGACACTTCTCAACCAGTTTGTCAACCGGCTATCAGAGCCTGTGTCTGGCGTAGCTGTCTAGGGTCCACGCAGGTAGGAGTAGGCACACGGTAGATGAATGGAGTGGATTTTTCCTTTATTGTCATATGAAATACAGCCTAGAAAGTGTTATGTGTAAATAATGGAGGACTTGTTATTTCAATGCTCCCAGTTTTCATGCTGAGGCCAAGTTCTGAGTCCATAAATTCCTCTGATGGATACTATATCTTCTTCCATTCTCACTACTAGCTCACTGTCCCTTATGCCAAGGGTAAGAGGAACAAGGTCTAACCTGATAGTTCAGCTCCTGAATAGTCTTTCTTACTTGGTTTTCATCAAGCCTGGTAAGCCCCTCTGTTGGTTTAGGGCATCCCTCCGTCTCTGAGTGATCTTTCCCTTCCTGGTTTTACCCTATCCCCCTCTTTCCCTGTTGCTGCCTGGACTGGGTACCTGGTGCCTCTTAGCTGACAAGCTCCCTCTCTGCGCCCCCTCAGCAAACTGTATTATGGAGGCTGACCAGCACCTAAGAGAAAGGCTTTTTGCCTAAAGCTCTGAGCAAGGCATCCTTGACCTCTTTGTTCCTCAGGCTGTATACAACAGGATTCAGTAGGGGGGTGATGACTGTGTAGGTCACGGAGATGAGTCTGTCCTGCAGGGAATTTTGGGATTTGGGTTTTAGGTAGATGAAGGAGGTGCAGCCATAGTGGACGATGACCACGGTGAGATGGGACGCGCAGGTGGCAAAAGCCTTCTTCCGGCCTTCAGCAGAGGCCATCTTGAGGATGGTGGAGACAATCAGGACGTAGGAGATGAAGATCAGCACCATGGGCAGAACAAGGACACACAGACTGATGAGCAAAGTGATAAATTCTTTGATGGTGGTGTCAGCACAAGCCAGCTTCATTAGGGGCCGGATGTCACAGAAGAAGTGGGAAATGACATTGGCATCACAGAAGGGCAGGCTGAACACAGAAGACACCTGGATGATGGCTGTGCTCAGACCAATGCTCCAGCATCCGCTTGCCAGCTGTATACAGGTCCTTTTGCCCATGACAACCGAGTACCGTAGGGGGTTGCAGATGGCCACGTAGCGGTCGTAGCCCATGGCCGTAAGCAGGAAGCAGTTGTTGATGCCGAAGGTGAGATAGAAGAAGAGCTGAGTGGCACAGTCTGGAATGGAGATGGCTTGTTGGGGGCTCAGGAGACTGGACAGCATCCGGGGGATGATGGCCACGGTGTAACAGGTCTCAGACATGGACAGGACGCTCAGGAAGAAGTACATGGGTGTGTGAAGTTGACGGTTGAGGCGGATAACCATCAAGATGATGGCATTGCTGGCAAGGGTCAACAGGTACAAGACTAGAAAGACCACAAAGAGGATGAGTCTGTGCTGCCACCCAAAAATGGAAAAGCCTTCAAAGGTGAAGTGTGTCACCACAGTGAAGTTGGGTCTTGGCATCAAGGGGAATCTGGGTCTGAAAGAGATGAAGTGGGAAGGTTGAACATCCAGGCTGGAAATGGGAGGCTCCAGGCTCCTCATCAGCCACGTGCAGGGACTCAAAACGGGTGTTGCTCCAGGATTCTGAATCTCTTTGTTCTCAGACACTGGCCAGCTTCTCCAGGTCTTCCCAAGTTCTCTGGGACCTGGCACTGGGGACAGATACAGGGGGCTGGGGATGAGAATAAATATGTACAGAGAGTGGTAGCAGTAGCTCACGTGCTTGGCTGGAGCAGATGTAGAGCAGAGAAGGCTCTAGAGTGAGTGCACAGCACTGGACGTCCACCTCAGCTCACTGCTTCAGTCCGGCAGTGACAGCACTTGCCAGAACCAGTTGTGAAGGGACCTGTGTAAGGCAAGAATTCAAGCCAGGGACAGATCGCCATTGGCGGCATGCTTCTGGGAGGGAGCAGGCCGGTCTGGCTCTGCTCACAGCACAGAGCTCGGCCTTCTTCCGGCTTCCACTCAAAATCCGATGCCTAGAAGAGGCAGTGAGAGGATACACTGCCTTCTTCCCTTGATGAGAGTCTTGTGGACCCAGGACATTCTGTGACCCAGAGCCTGCTTCCTTCCTATGTTCCCCAAATACCTCTGATTTTTTCAACATCTTTGTTGCCTTCTGTGTGAAGGGTCCTTCCTGCTTGTTTCCTAGTCTCTAAACACAGTAGAGCATCTGAAACATCCTAAAGGTTTGAAGTAGCAATAGCTAGAAGAAAACAGTGATAAAAAGAACAAAATATTTAAGTTTGTAGAAGTCTCTGGCTTTAACCCCAGTGTAAGTGCAGGGATGCTTTTCTTTGCTCATTTCATTTGTCTGCGTTTGTTCATCTATAAAATAGAATAATATATTCTCACAGTGTTACTATGGAGATCATATGAATTACTATGTGTGAAAAGCCCAGCATAGTTCTTGGTATGTGAGAAGCAAGCGGTACGTTAAGTACCCTGCTCTTTCATGCAGCCTCCCCTTCCCACTCTCTACTGGGTTCTCCTCAACTAGACCCCCCAAACACATACACTGTTTCTCATGTTCTTGAATGGCCCTTGTGATTGATTCCTCGAATCTCTATTGACTTAGAAGCCCAGGCCCCTCTTCCCACCTCCTGTCTGGTTCTAGATTCTGAAATCTGGGTGGGGCTGGAGCTGGTCTGGGGTCCACACACCCCCGTGAACAAATCCAAGCTCCCACAACTTCACATGTGACCTCATAAACCTTGGTCTCTTCAGGCTTCAGGGCCTTTCCCTGGAAGGAGAAGACAGTACCGATCTCCACGATGGAGAGCTGATGGACGAATTGTGTGAGAAGATGGCCAGAAGCTATTTACCAGAGGGCCCAGTGTACAGTAGACTATCAATAAATGGTCACCATTTGTAGAGATGAGCACAGATGCCAAAGTATGAATATTTTAGGTCATTGTATTATCTTCACTCCTCCCCTCCCAAGCCTGGCTCAAATTAGAAGGTGGTTGGTCTTCATCTAGAACATACACAATAGCTTGTGGGGTTGAGGGTCCTTCTCTAGATTTTGGAAGCCGCAGGGGGAGGAGGAGGTGGGAAGGCAGGAAATATGCCAGCAGGGGAGCGAGAGCCCTGGATGGGGAGGGTGTGGGTGTGGGCTGGGCTGGGTAAGCCATTCCCAGGGCAGCCACTCTGCAGACATGCCCGTCTCCTGGAGCTCCTGCCTGGGCTCCTGCATTCACAAAACACTGATGTGTGAGCCTGACCCTCACCTTCCTAGCCTCTGGTTGGTATCTGGGGCAAGAAATGGGAGGCAATGGTGGAGACTTCCATATTCAGGAAATAGGCTTTTTCTGGTATAAAGGGGACTCTTGGGTTTACTCCATCAGAGTCCAACGTCCCGTGGCTCGCCACCAGCCCTGTGTGCCAGGAGCATGACAGACAGTGAGGGCTGCGATGGCATGTTCCCAGTTCCCCTGGCTCACCCTGTGTGATGCCCTGAATGCTGTATTTTGGGGTCAGTGGACCAGTTAAGCCCTTTGAAAGTTCTGCCTGAGATTTTCCAGCAGGGCAGAGGAGTCCCCACCGAGTCAGACAAGAGTCCCCGCTCTACTGAGTCATGGGGGGTGACTTACATCTCTCCAGGCAGGGCTGAGACTTGCTCTAGCTTCAGAGGGTAACGCTTGAGAGTGTAGACCCACGATTGCCAGTGCCCGCTCTGTGGGGCAGACACAGCTTGCACAGATTCTTCTGAAGGGAGGCCCTGAAGATCTGAGAACTCACTGAGGTCTGCCGGTTAATTCTGCTTCTGATCGGTCCAACGTGGGAGAAGCAGAAAGCAGCACCAGGTTCCCCTGTGCCTTCCATAGCCCTGCCCCTTAAGTGTGGATTTTAGGCTGAGGGAGGACTGTGCTCCTGGCCTCTGGGGTCTCTCTCCCCGAAGTCACAGTGACTGTCCCCAGGGCAGCAATGGCAAGATCCAAATCTCCTGATGTCTGGGGATCTCATGAGACCGGAGCTCATCAGCCCGATCCCACAGACTGTGTGTGTGTGTGTGTGTGTGTGTGTGTGTGTGTGTGTGTGTGTAGGCAGCCTGATGTTCCCCAGGAGCAAAGCCTTTGCATCAGGATGCAGCCCTGCTCTGCTCAGTCGATGGGGAGGAGCCCTGGCCTCAGGATCCAGCTGTCTAAGGGAGCAGACAAACCACGCACACTCGGATCTCAAGGCCCTTCCATTTCCAATGTTCTGGAGCTGTGACTCATTCACTCCTAGATGCTCTCAACAAGAACTCACGGAGCACATCCCACGTGCCAGGTGCAGGGAGCGGAGCAGAGCCCACGGCCACGGCGGCTGTACCCGGTGCCAGCTGCGTGGCTCTGCATGTCCCCCTCCAGGCCATCACTGTGTGTTACAGGGACATCGGAGACCCTCATTCTGAGGAAGAGGACAAAGGAAGCCTGACTGGAGTCATTCCTGCCTCTCCCACGTCTCCCCCTACATTTGTGCAAGCAGCAGACCCAGCCTTGTCTGTCTTTCCTGCCGTGAGCCCCAGACAGGCTTTCCCACAGGCAAATCAGACCCCAGATCTGTCAGCTTCCCTGGGACTCGCGCTCCTGGGTGTTCCCTAGTTCTGGTGCCAGGTTCATGCCCTTCTCTTGGACACCTGTCAAAGTGGGAGAGCCTCCCTTTCTAAGAAGCAGCAGACTGAGGCATGAGTACTTGAAAGTAGGGCAGTCCATTAGCCTCTCATGTCTCATGACTCGGGAGAACCCGGAAACACTTGGCCTCCTAAGCCATGAAGCCGAGAGAGCCCCACAGCGGAGAGAGACACATACGGACTGTGTTAACCAATGCAGGGGGCCCAGAACACAGCCCCGTGGGACCGTGGATACCGTCTGCAGCGGGCGTGGGGGAGGGGGAGGGCGGGCAGCAGGTGTTACCAAGACCTGAAAACCATGGGTTAATCTTGGGGTTTGAAACCTATGAGAAAAGAGGAAACCCTGATGGATTGAAATTACAAACTGGAAAATGAGTACATTTTTAGAAAATGTAAGATTCTTAGTGTATGTTTATCTGACATAAGATCAGTTTAGATGTAAAAAGACTGTGAGAAATCTGGAGTGGATGGAGGCTTTTTTCTGAGAAGGGAGAAAATACATTGATTACATCATCTGTCTATTTTGGCAGTTTTGTCTTTTCCGTTCTGACTTTTTATATCTCCTCCTGTTGCACCCAGCGACGGGCTATGATACTGTATCGAAAACTAGCCGTTCCGGGGGGCACTTTTCCTTTTTTTTTTCAGATTTTAATGAAGATGCTTCTCCTGGGGCAGCTGGGTAGGGCAGCTGGTTAAGCGTCCAGCCCTGGGTTTCCTCTCAGGTTGTGATCTCTGGTCCTGAGATGGAGCCCATCAGGCTCCGCACCCTGCAGGGAGTCGGCTTGAGATTCTCTCTCCACCTCTGCCCCTCCCTGCCACACCCCTGTGCGCTCGCCCTCTCTCTCAGATCTTCCACGTGCTTCTCATGCTTCCGTCCCCATGAAAGGGGCTGCTGAGCTGTACCTGCCTGACCGATTCCCTCTGTCAGATGAAGGAGGGTCCGTCTATTCCCCAGTCCGTCTGCAGCTTTATCCCAAGGCCTCTCCTGAATTTTCAGCTGGTTCCTTTTCTAGATCCATGGATGCAGTGGATACAGTTGTATACTTTTTCTCTTTAATTGGTTAGGGTGGTGAATTACATTAATAGATTTTTCTAATGTTGATTCATTCATTTTTAAGGAAAACCCTTAGTCAAAAAGACCAAGATCAGTATACACTACTGAATTCAATTAGCTATTTTTTCATCTACCCGTTATTTGCCAATAATTATCTCTTAAATATCTTTCTCTTCTTTGCCTATTTTTGGTAACAAACATTTGCAATTAGCAATGTTTTTCAGTGCTGGGGAAATTTCACGCCTTGTCTAAGCTTTGAACCTGGTATCTTTTCTTGTTTGTTTTTTTGAAAGAGTAGTTTTTTTTTTTCCCCACTTCTTTTCCATTTTTGTGGGGTTATTATTCTGATAAATTTTTTATTCTGAATTTTAAAAAAATGACATTTCTGTTGTTTCATGTTTACTTTGGTATTTAAATTCTACTTAGTTATTATTTGTTTCTACTTCCTTTGGGTTTATTTTGTTCTTTTCCAAGCTTTCTGGATTAGAATCTTTTACTTATCTTCCCTCTTATGCTAAATACACAAAGCTATAAATTTCTGAGAACTGCTCTGAATAGCACTCATTACTTTGATATGTAATGTTTCTGTTTTAAGTTGTAATACTGTGTATTTTAAAAATTTTTGTTTTTGTATCTTCTTTTTTTTTTTTTATTATCTTAGTCACCATACAGCCCATCATTAGTTTTTGATGTAATGTTCCATGATTCATTGTTTGCACAGAACACCTAGTGTTCTGTGCAACATGTGCCCTCCTTAATACACATCACTGGGCTCACCCATCCCCACACCCTCCCCCCAAACCCACAGTTTGTTTCTCAGAGTCCATAGTCTCTCACGGTTCATCTCCTCTTCTGATTCCCTCCCTCCATTTGTCCCTTCCTTCTCCTAATGTCCTCTATGCTATTTCTTATGCTCCACAAATAAGTGAAATCATATGATAATTGACTTCCTCTGCTTGACTTATTTCACTCAGCACAGTCTCCTCCAGTTCTATCCCTATCAATGCAAATGGTGGGGATTCATCCTTTCTGATGGCTAAGTAATATTCCATTGTATATATGGACCACATCTTCTTTATCCATTCATCTGTTGAAGGCATCTTGGGTCCTTCCACAGTTTGACTATTGTGGACATTGTTGCTATGAACACCTGGGTACAGATGGCCCTTCTTTTCACTACTTCTGTATCTTTGGGGTAAATACCCAGTAGTGCAGTTGTCAGGTTATAGGGTAGCTCTATTTTTAGTTTTTGAGAAACTTCCATACTGTTTTCCAAGTGGCTGCACCAACTTGCATTCCCACCAACAGTGTGAGAGGGTTCCCCTTTCTCCACATCCTCTCCAACATTTGTTGTTTCCTGTATTGTTAAGTTTTGCCATTCTGACAGGTGTAAGGTGGCATCTCAGTGTTGTTTTGATTTGAATTTCCTGATGGCTAATGATGATGAACATTGTTTCATCTCTCTGTTAGCCATTTGTATGCAAGAAAAAATATCCAATGGAAAAAAGTCTCTTCAATAGATGGTGCTGGGAAAGTTGGAGAGTTACATCTTCTTTAACTCCTTTTACTTAGAGGTCTGTGAACAGAATAAGCATGAGGCAAGAGTCCAGGGTCTACACCCTGGAGTCACGGAGCTGGGTTTCTGTCTCTCCATGACTTTGGAGGAGTTGTTCCTTCTCTCCTTGTTTCTACTGCCTCGTTCATAAGATCTGGGAGGAGATAGTACTTCCTCAAGCAGCTGTTGTAAAGATTGGATGAGTAAATATTTGAGTAAATATTTGGCTGGCATGAAAGTGTTTATGAAGTAAATATTCCCATCTATGAGGAGGAGTAATTAAGGGTTTGGCTACCTTTTTAGGATGGGGCTTGATTTCTTAATGCATTGTGGTCGATGAAAATTATTTATATAATACCAATAGTTCAGAATTTGTTGAAGCATTCTTTAGGGTCAGAAGAGTGGCCATGCTTGGTAAGAAGGTTAGGCTTTAGACCAGGTTTTTTGTTGTCCTTCTACTGTTTTTAGCCCTCTTGACCCATTGAATGTTTTATTAGTTTCTGAGAGAACTGTGTGACAATCTCCTGTTACTGGGTATTAAATTTCTTCCAGTAGTTTTATCAATTTTTGCATAATACAATTTGAAGCAAGGCTGTTAGGACTTTATAAGCTCATGAATGGAATAATTTCCTGGTGAATTATTTTCCTTATCAATAGTCTAGGTCCTGGGCTGGTTTTCAGTTGGTATACAATTTTTGTCTGATGTTAGTAATATTATATCAACTTTTTTGGTCAACATTTTCCTGTATCCCATTTCAACCTCTTCATTTTCAACCTATATCATTTTATTTTCATAGTGTAGTGTCAGATTATTAAAATTCAGTCTGAGAGACTTTTCGTTTCAATTGATTAACTTAATCCACTCACATCTTTTATAATTAGAGAAATTGCTGGGTATTACTGTCACCCTCCATTTTCCATTTACTACAATTTCTTACTCTGTTTGTTTCCTCGCCAGGCTTTTGTTTGACTGACTCATTTCTGGTTTTATATATATACCATTTCTAGTCATCCAAAAGTCAAACTGAATTTTTACAATTGAATTTAGTTTTTATAAATAATCCAAATGCAGAATTCAAAATACAAAATGATACTGCATTATTAAAACAGTTGTCTATCTACCCATGATTCCTGGTTCTTAGAAGTCAGCTCTTCTGCCTCCTCCTCTTGGTATTCTCGTGTTTCTATTCTATGTAAAATGCCTGTAGTGATACATCATTCCTAGATTTTAGGCATCCCCTCTTGTCTTCCCAGCTCACTTACAATACTGTGTACACATGAACACAAATATGCCCACATACTTCTCCTCTTGTCATCCTCCCACTAAAGATGAAATCTGTTTTCAGAACGTACGTCATTATAATATGCAAATATTATTCTGAGCCCTGTAGCATACTGTACGTCTGTCTCTTCCAGGGCGACTTTTGTTTTCTCACTGGATTTTGGTAATTGAACCTTTCAGTTGTCAGTTCTGAGGAATCTTTAATTACTCCATCCTCACCTTTTTCTTTTCACCAGAGCAGTAAGACCTTTTTCCAGAACTAGTTACATACAATCAGACATAACTAGTCTTTTCTGTTGGTCTTTCTGGATGGATGGATGTCCATCTCTGTTTGGCTTGCTAGGTAGCTTCTTTTTGTCTCAGACCACTGTTCTGTGGTCCTCTTTCCTTCAGCTCATCTGGCCTGAGGTGTTTGTGGGACTACACTAGGGCTCTAACCCTGGAATTTTCTTTCATCAGTGTTCTCTCCCCCACACCAACCTCCTGCTTTATTAAAGTAAAATCAACATTAGAAACTGTGTATGTCTAAGGTATAGAATGGGATGATTGGATAATATCTTGTGAAAGGATTGCCACAACCAAGCTAGGTAACACATCCACCACCGTGTGTGTGTGTGTATGTGTGTGTGTCTGTGTTGGGTGAGAACACTTAAGATCGCTTCTAGCAAATTTCAGGTGTACAATACAGCATTATTCGCTGCAGTCTCCGTGCTGCACAGTCAATCCCTAAAACTTATTTTATGATTGAAAGTTTGGACCTTTTGACCAACATCTGTCCAGCTCCCCAACCCCTAGCAACACTGTTCTACTCTGTTCCTGTCACCTTAACTTTTTAAAATTCCAGATATAATTGAGATCATATAGAGATCATACAGTATTTCTTTTTCTGTGTTTGGCTTATTTCACCTACTGTAATGTTCCCCAGGCCATTCATGTTGTTGCAAAGGTCAGCATTTCCTCCTTTTTTTATGGCTGGATAATTTGAGAATATATGTGTATGTGTGTAAGCACGAATGTGTGTGCGTTCACACCTGTAGTCTCCCACATCCTCTTTATCTATTTGTCTGTTGAAGGACACTTGTGTTGTTTCCATATCCTGGCGGTTGTGAGTCATGCAGTGGTGAACAGGGGAGGGCAGCTCTCTCTCTGTAGAACACCCACTGTGCAAATTCTGGAAGAACATATTTAGAGAATTAAGAGAATTGGAATAAAGCCACTGTCAAGAGCTATGAAAGGTCTGAGATTTAACTTACTTGCAAGCTGGCAAGTTATCCTGATACCGTGTCACAGAGGCAGGCAGAAGACACAGATTGCCAGGTCTGAGACAAAAGACCTCATTCCTC
This sequence comes from Mustela nigripes, assembly GCF_022355385.1. Classification (NCBI taxonomy): domain Eukaryota; kingdom Metazoa; phylum Chordata; class Mammalia; order Carnivora; family Mustelidae; genus Mustela; species Mustela nigripes. The sequence continues at coordinate 63,305,275 of NC_081566.1, forward strand.
ACAGCCAGAGTATTGGCATGGGCACTGGTTCTTCGAGCTCTGGTTCTCACACAGGAGCAGAAAGAGGGCCAGGAGATACTTGAACGTGCAATGAGTTGCATTAGAAAAGTGGAACTCTTGAGATTGGGGAACCAGAATCTGCTCTAATGGGCAGTAAGCGTGCCTGCCCTACTCTCCAGAGGGATACGGCAGCATCTAGAAGGGAAGGAGGAAGTCATGTGGGACGGCAGGAGGGGGTAGGTGTGGGCGTCTGGAACGAAGTGCAGGTGCACAGGGCCTCGCCCATGAGGGAAGAGCGGCATGGATTTTGTGTGGGTAACGTATTCTTGAGAGCCTAGTTGAACCATTTGCTGTAAAAATAAAAACAATAATCTGGCTCGCTAATATTTGAGCCATTAAAATAGCAAAGAATCTTTATTATGTTTAGATTAGAGGCAGGTAATAAAGGTCAGGATAAACGGTTATCTATCTTGATAGAAATGTATGTATTTGAAAATATGAAGACAAGAAGTCAATGAGAATAAATGACAGAAATTTCTTTGCAGCTGGCAGAAGAAGGAATAAGAAAATGTAAAATAATACATTTTAAAAAGAGAGCAGAGAGTATGATTAACGCATAAAGTTCTCTGAGCTATTAATTTAAAAGAAAGTAGAATTGAAACCACTGTGGGCAATTTCTAAGTATATAGGCTTGAAAGATTTAAAACAAAAACAAAAACAAAAACCTCAAAACTGGGTGTGATCAGCGAGCAGCACAAACCAAAGATCCCACACACACCTTCGGTTCTTTTTCATGCCAGTGGGTGACCCCATCCACACCACGGGAGAAGAGCCAGGAAATGCCTCAAGAGGGTGGCAGGGGCTCCCGTGCACAGGTAGCGTGATAAGACTGAGGTCTGCGGTGGCAGAAGCAGAGAAGGGGTGTGATCCGGGCCTGTCTAGTAAGAGCGGTGTGAACAGAGCTAATGCAGGCTCATTCAGCTCTCCCAATAGTAGAAAGTGCATCATGACCTATTTGGTTCGAATTCAACCTTTGTATTTTGGAAAATCCCAAACACAGGCACTCTTCAACCCCAAAGTCTCAGCTCGGTTTCTCTTCCTTACAGTTGGCACCAAGGATTCAGCCTCCTGAAAGCTGCTACAAACCACATGGCCCTAGACCCATTCAGAACCACTCTTTCATGGCCGACCTTTTTAAAGGTCTTACTGTGTCCATCGTTTTTCTTACTGGCTTATGCTTTAACCTATTTGAGCCTTATGGTATTCCGACCTTAGTACTCAAGTGACCCCTTGTACAGATGAGGGCAGTGTGTTATGGAGATGACTGGACCCTGCCCAAGGTGAAATAAGATTCAGTGGTAGAATCTTCTGGCTCTAGAACCTTTCCTTAACCACTGATTTTTAGTGATTGTCTTGCTGCTTCATCAGAATCTTTCTAAATGCAGATCCCTCTAACTAGATGCCCTCTATGAGGCACACATTGGTCACCTTTCCCTTACTTGTTTGGATAATGTCTTTTCTAGTGGGTTGAGACCCTCGGTCTGGTTTGGTGCCCTGGTCTTCTGCTTCTTTAGCCTCCATTACTCATTCCCATCAGAGTCCCCACTATTCTACACTGCCATTCCCATTTATTTTTCTCTCCTAATGGTGTTTTGAGTTCCTGACCATCAGAAGCTCTAATTTATTATTCATTCAGTAAATGTTTACAGAGAAAGTAGTATGGACTAGCCATTGCATCCATAGATCCTGTCACATGTTGGGGGACAAGAAGACGCTCAAATAAATAAATGCTCTTTTTTGGGATTCCTCTCCCCTTAAAATCAATTGCGAATTTTATTGCTAATCTCACAGAGAAAGACGGGAGTTGAATACATAGCCACATTGAATGAGTTATAGAATTGATTGTATATACAAGCTTCCTGTGAATATTGCATTTTCTCTTTGGATTCCTGTCCTCGCTCTAAAATCATTGGCAGTTTTCCTGGGTAAGCACTGGGTATTTCATGTCTCTACTGGTGGGAAGCCTCAAGCCTTATTTGTACTTAGTTTACTTAGATAGCATTTACTAGGTGCCACGTCTTTTCTAAACACTCTACATATATTAACTACTTTGATCCTCACAAGTCTGACGACGTCGCTGTCATTAAGCCCACCTCAGAGACAAACCGAGACAGAAGCGACTTGCCTGTGGGGATGTTGCTAGAAGGAACAGGATTCAGTCCCCGGCAGTGAAGCTCCAGATTGAAGCTTTCCATCACGGAGATCTCTTGCCTCTCACTACACTCTTTCCTCTTTGAGACCTACTGACGAGAAATTGCATGTTGACACCTTCTTTGTGAGAGATCACTTGCCGAGAAACTTTATAGAGAGAATTGCGATGGTCTGTCGAAATTTAGGATGCTCCTAGCCTTTGACTTTGCATTTCACTTTCTTGTGTTCACTTAAGTATGAAATGACATATTTATAGTTGTCTGTTATAGAATTGTTTATAACGGCAAGAGCTGGAAAAAAAAATGTCAGCAGTAAGCTGAGTTAATAATGACCTATCTATAAAATGGAAAATTATGTCACCATAAAAAGAAACTCAGATGAATCTTTAAGTACTCTGTGGAAAGGCACCCAACATGATATTAAATGTAGTAGGGAAGGTATGAATGTGCGTATGAGCCCATGTAAGCTTGTGTATTAGCCTGTAATTGAAGGCCTGTCTGCAGAAATATATACTGTGTCTTGCCTAGACAGGATGGGGGAAGGAGGGTGTGTGCTTCCTGACTGTGGTTACGTGACTCTGCTATGCGTTGGTTTTCAGTAGTACAACTTTACTGTTCTTCATTAGCATGCATGACTATTCCAAACAGTCCTTGCCTAGGAAGACAAAAGTTGTGAGCTATATTGTTCTTCTTATGAACATTCACAAGAAAAAACTCAGGTTGGAGACCATGAAACTCTTCAGCTTTTTAATAGCTTTTAAATGACTGTTAACTCTCTAAGGCACAGGAAATACCTCCCTCAAAAGTCTCACTTGGTTGAGCCTACAAATCCTAAAGTGTTATACCATGGTACTCACCCAGTCCTAATTAAAACCCCTGAATTGAAAACCTGATCATATACCTCACCCCAAAACATCAGGAATAGCCTTACTTTTCACTCCCCTCTAGTAGATACTAGTACTCTGTCAAGGTCATACTCTCCTTTATCAAGATAGGAATAAAGTCGGCTTTGTTTATCAGCAGGCTATTTTGATGGTATTTTCAGAGTCAGCATTCTAAAAGGGACAGGAAGGAGGTTGAAGGCAGACTAATTTTTATTTATTTTTTAAAAAGTTTTAATTTATTTTTAAATTTCTTTTTAGTGTTCCAGAATTCATTGTTTATGCACCACACTGAGTGCTCCATGCAACACATGCCCTCCATAATTCCCACCACCAGGCTCCTCCAACCTCCCACCCCCGCCCCTTCAAAACCCTCAGTTTGTTTCTCAGAGTCCACAGTCTCTCATGCTTCATCTCTCCCTCCAGCTTTCCCCAACTCCCTTCTCCTCTCCAGCTCCCAATGTCCTCCATGTTATTCCTTATGCTCCACAAGTAAGTGAAACCATATGATAACTGACTCTCTCTGCTTGACTTATTTCACTCCGCATAATCTCTTCCAGTCCTGTCCATGTTGATACAAAAGTTGGGTATTCATCCTTTCTGATGGAGGCATCATACTCCGTAGTGTATATGGACCACATCTTCCTTATCCATTCGTCTGTTGAAGGACATCTTGGTTCTTTCCACAGTTTGGTTACTGTGGCCATTGCTGCTATGAACATTGGGGTACAGATGGCCCTTCTTTTCACTACATCTGTATCTTTGGGGTAAATACCCAGTAGTGCAACTGCAGGGTCATAGGGAAGCTCAATTTTTAATTTCTTAAGGAATCTCCACACTGTTTTCCAAAGGGGCTGCACCAACTTGCATTCTTAATATTTAACTAGAGCCTGTTTTCGTTTTTGTAGTGTTGTGTGATTACCTATTCACCAAAAACCGTTGGAGGAAGGGATGAATGAGTACTAAGGTGCTCAGTAGAAGACTTCAGGAAAGAATGTAAAAAACCCAGATGTAAGTCAGTTGTCATTCCAATTTGTAGAGTCAGAGAAGGAGCAACCAACTGAGAAAAAGCCTCTGTAATCAAACGAGTTAAGAAACAGAATTCTTTAAATTTCTTAGATAAAAGCAGGGTCATTTGTAGAAGAAAGGGGAAGAGGAGAGGTGCCTTTTATGTTTGCACATGTGATTCAGTTCCATGAATTCTAGAGCAGCTGGGCGCGAGATGCACGTGAACTTTAATGCCTCTGGATTAAGCTCATTGTTCCTAGAAAAGTAAAGTCTGTCTTTGGAAAGGAGGAGAGGCTCCAGCTCTTCCAGTCCAGCGTGACGGGGTAGAGCCGCCTTGCCACACTGGTGTACCGTTGCCACCTCAGTAAATCCAGTGGTCTGGACCCCATCTGGAGAGGGAGGGAGTTCAGGAGAGAAGGTGTAGAGGGGAGCCGGAGATGGAACAGGAAACCCAGCACACTGTCACCTTCTCCAAAGACATTTGTTCATGTCTTCCTCCTTCAGTGTCTCTGTGGCCAATCTGCCTCCCGAAATGTGATGAGAAATGTTGATCTATGCATCTGAGAGGCCTCCCTTGCCCTCTCCCCAAGGAAGGGTAAATACAAAGACAGCTCGTGTAGAAACATTACAAACTGTTGATAGACAAAGACAAGGAAAAATCATGAAATCAGCAAGAAATAAATGACTCCTCACACACAAGGGAACTGATCAGTTAATGGGATGACACGTTTTAAATGGCTGGAGAAAAAGAAAACAGTTATCACTTCTTGCTCCTTTGCAAGCATTGTTTTAAAAGACATGTTTCGGTACCTAAACAGAAATGTGGCTTCGGGGAAGGGGGAAAGAGATGGGAACAAATGGGACCCTGGGTTGTCTGTTGGAAGGGGGATCCCAGCTGCCTCTTCAGTACAGCCGGCAGCTTTCCGAGAGGAAGCCCCAAGGGCCTGAGATTAAGAATTCCATATTTGGCAAAACTACCATTCAAAAATGACGGTGAAAGAGACTCTGGGTGTGGTGCATCAACAGTGAATCTTGGAACACTGGGAAAAAAAGAAAAAAAGACACATTCCCAGGAAATCAAAGCCCTGAGAGTGATTGTTGCCGGCAAACCTGCCTTACAAGGGTGGAAGGAGGCTCTCCAGGCTGAAAGGGAGGGATGCTGGACAGCACCTCTGGGTTCTGCTGGGATGAGGGCACCAGTAATAGGAATTACAGAAAGCGCTCTACAGATATATGGTTTTGTTTAGAAACATTTTGATACCAAAAGTGATCATCTATTTCTGCTTTTCCAACGATGAAAACATTACACACTAACAGATCACAAAATAACATGTGGTCTCTTGAGAATTTTGAGTTTTTCCTCTACCATTGGTACCTGGATAATTAAAGGAAGCACCTTTTCTAAACGTACTTTGGCTCCTCTTGTCTTTCCACCTTCCTGTTGCCCTGTTCTGTCACCAGAAGCTGTTCATTTCGATCTGTGTCTTTTCTGCCAGTCGTACAGCATTTTCAGCCATGAGCTCTGTCGTCAATCTCGTGCACGAGGGACCTGTTGCTTCACCACAACGCCTGAGCCTTGCGTGGCTTTTTCCAGCCAGCAGAGATCATATGAATCCTATAAAACAGGCCAAATCCTGTGACCCTGTTGACATGGCCAGAGTCTGGTATCACTCTCATCTTGTTAAAAATCTTTCCCCAGTTTTCTGCTCTCGACAGAGTCCTAGACACATGGAGATAGACATGTGAGTGAAGGCAATTTGATTGGAATTGGTAAAAAGTATCCACTGAAGAAAACTTGGAGCTTACCCCCACTCATCCCTAGAAGTTCTATCTGAACGATATATTACAACTGTAATCAGTTTTTTTTTTTAAAGACTTTGTTTTTTAATTTTTTTGTTTGGTAGTATTCTTTTAATTTTAATTTATTTATTTTCAGCATAACAGTTTTTAAATTTTTTATTAAAGATTTTTTATTTATTTATTTGACTGACAGAGATCACAAGTAGGCAGAGAGAGAGGAGGAAGCAGGTTCCCTGCTTGAGCAGAGAGCCCGATGCGGGGCTCGATCCCAGGACCCTGGGATCATGACCTGAGCAGAAGGCAGAGGCTTTAACCCACTGAGCCATCCAGGCGCCCCTGTTTTTTAATTTTTTAACTTTAATTTTTTTTATTGACATATAACATATTTGTTTCAGGGGTACAGGTCTTGCACTTTTGTCTTTTTAGAGATGATTTAGGTTGGCAGCAAACTTGAGAGGAAGGCACAGCATAGTCCGCGCACCCTTTGTTCCCACGCAGGTGCACGTGCCTCATTACCTGTATCCGCCTCAGAACTGGTACGTCTGTCACAACTGATGAACCTGCATTAACATGGCATCACCCACAGTCCCCAGGTCATGTCCGGGTTCAGCCTTGGTACTGGGCGTTGTGTAGGTTTGGATGAATGTAAAATGATGCATGTCTGATAGATTATACAGATACTGTCCCTACCCTGAAAACCCTCTGTGCTCTGCCCGCTCTTCCCTCTCTCCTTCTCAACCCTGGTCATCACTGATCTTTTTACTGTCTCTGTAGTTTTGCCAGTTCCAGAATATTACGTCCTCAGAATCATGCAATGTGTAGCCCTTAGAGTCACTGCTTTCACTGCATAACATGCATTTAAGTTTCTCCCGTGTCTTTCGCTGCATAATATGGATTTAAGTTTCTCCCGTGTCTCTTCATGGCTTGAGAGCTTGTTGTTAGTATTCAACAATGCTCCATTATCTGAATAGACCACAGTTTCTTTCACCATTCCCCTAGTGAAGACAGCTTGGCTGTGTCACCGTCTCGACAATTGTCAGGAAAGCTGTTATAAACGTGCACACGCCGGTTTTGTGTGAACAGAGCTTCCAGGTTCTTTGGGTAAATACAAAGGAGTGCGGTTGCTGGATCGTATGGTGAGAGCGTGTTTCATTTTGTAGGAAACTGCTCACTGCCTTCCCACCTGGCCGCACCATTTTGCACTGCCAGCAGCCACGAGTGAGTGTTCCTCTTGCCTCACATCCTCCCCAGCGTTGGATGCCCTAGGAGTCTGGATTTTGGTCATTCGGGTAGGTAGTGGTGTCATGTTTTAATTTGCGTTTCTCTGATAACATATGTGGAGCACCTTTTCATAGGATCATTTGCCACCTATATATCAACACCATTAAGGTCTGCTAAGGTCTTTGATCAATTTTGTTTTAATTTCTAATTTTTTATTAACATATAATGTATTATTAACCCCAGGGGTACAGGTCTGTGAATCGCCAGGTTTACACACTTCACAGCACTCACCATAGCACATACCCTCCCCAAAGTCCATAACCCACCACCCTTTCCTACCTCCCTCCCCCCCGGGCAACTCTCAGTTTGTTTTTTTTGTTTTGTTTTGTTTTGTTTTTTTAATTTTTTATTTTTTATAAACATATATTTTTATCCCCAGGGGTACAGGTCTGTGAATCACCAGGTTTACACACTTCACATTGAGATTAAGAGTCTCTTATGGTTTGTCTCCCTCCCGATCCCATCTTGTTTCATTTTTTCCTTCCTTATCCTCCAAACCCCCAGCTTTGCCTCTCAACTACCTCATATCAGGGAGATCATATGATAATTGTCTTTCTCTGATTGACTTATTTCACTCAGCATAATGCCCTCTAGTTCCATCCATGTCATCACAAATGGCAAGATTTCATTTCTTTTGATGGTGGCATCGTATGGTCATTGATCCATTTTTTTTTTTTTTTAAATCAGATTGTTTTCTCATTGTTGAGTGAGAAACTTGTTCGTTTATTTTGGATAAATGAGATGTGTCTTAGGTGAGCATTTTCTCCCAATCTGTGGCTTGTGTTTTTCTTCTCTCGCCATCTCTCACAGAGCAGAGGTTTTTATCTGTTACCGATGGTGCCCTTGATGTTGTATCAGAATAACCATCACCATACTCAAGGGCAGTGAAGTTTTCTTCTCTGTTGTCTTTTAGGAGTTTTAGAGTTTTGCATTTTTCACTTAGTTCTGTGATCTATTTTGAGCTCATTTTTTGAAGGGTCTGTGTCTAGATTGATTTTTTAATGGTGATATTTAATAGTTCTAGTGCCATTTGTTGAAAAGACTGTCTTTGCTCTATTGTATTTCTTTTACTCCTTCATTAATGATCTATTCACAGTGTTGTTGTTGTTGTTTTTAAAGATTTTATGTATTTGCCAGAGAGAGACACACAGTGAGAGAGGGAACACAAACAGGGAGAGAGGAAGAAGCAGGCTTCCTGCTGAGCAGGGAGCCTGACGTGGAGCTCGATCCCAGGACCCTAGGATCATGATCTGAGCTGAAGGCAGACACTTAATGGCTGAGCCACCCAGGTGACCCAAGTTGACAGCTTCTATGAAGGTCTATTTCTGAGCTTTCTTCTCTTTTCCACTGATCCATGTGTCCATTCTTTTGCCAACACCATACTGTCTTCATTACGGTAAGTCCTGGAGTTGGGTAATATCACTTCTCTGACTTTGTACTTCTCTTTAGATATTGTGGATCTTTTGCCTCTCCAAATAATTTTTTTAGAGTAAGTCTGTTGATATCCACAAAAGAACTTTTTGGGATTTTGTTTGGGATTGTGTTGGATAGACAAATCTATTTGGGAAGAACTGATGTCATGATAACATTGAGTCTGCCCATCTGTGAGTGCATAATATCTCTCCATTTATTTAGTTCTTTATTTTCATTCATTGCAGCTTTTGTAGTTTTCCTCACATGGTTCTTGCCTATATTTTGATAGACTTATACCTAAATATTGCATTTGTGTGGGGGTGTTAACATAAATGATATTCTTTTTAATTTCAAATTATACTTGTTCATTGCTGGTATAAGAAAGCAATTGGCTTTTGTGTATTAACCTTGTGTCCTACAACCTTGCTATTGTTTACTGGTTCCAAGAGTTAGTTGATTCTTTTGAATTTTTAACATGGACAGCTGTGACCAAATACCAGCAAAATTTTGATTTGGACAATCAGAGAAACTCTGAACAAATACAGATTTATTTCTTCCTCCCCAATCTATATACATTTTATTTCCTCTTAGAGTCTTATGGCATTAGTTAGGAATTCCAGTATCATGTTGAAAAGATGTGGTGAGACAGGACATCCTTATTTTGTACCTGCTATTTATTAGTGGGAAAGCTTCTAGAATCTATTATGATGTTACCTATATAGAGTTTTTTGGTTTGTTTTTGTATCTTCTTGCCCAAGTAGAGGATATTTTCCCCATTCCTAGTTTACCGAGAGTTTTTTTAATCACAAATGGATGTTGACTTTGTCAAATACTTTTTCTGTGTCTATTGATAAGCTCTTGTAATTTTTCTTAGCCTGTTGATGTGAACTTTATTAATTGATTTTCAAATGTTGAACCAGAATTGCCTGCCTGCGATAAATCCCACTTGGTTGTGATGTATAATTCTTTTTACACATTATTGGATTCAATTTGCTAATATTTTGTTGAGGGATTTTGAATTTAGGTTCATAAGACATGTTAGCTTTTAGTGTTTTTCTTTGGTAATGTCTTTGTCTGGTTTGGGTATTAGGATAATGGTGGCCTCTTTGGATAAATCAGGAAGTATTTCCTGTGCTTCTATTCTCTAACAGGAATGGAAAAGAGTTGGTATAAATTCTTCCTTAAATACTTGGTAGAATTTACCAGTGAACCCATTTGGGCCTGGTGCTTTCTGACTTTATATTATTTTCTTTCTTGTTAAATAAATTATTTTAACATTTCTTGGAAGACAGGTCTACTGGTAACAAAGTCTGTTTTTGTCTGAGAATGTCTTTGATTCTCTTTTGCTTTTGAAGGATGATTTTACAAGGTACAGAATTTTAGGGTGGTCATTGTTTCCTGTCAACACTAAATATTTCACTCTACTCTCTTCTGCTTGCATGAATGCTGAGAAGTGATATGTAATGCTTATCTTTGTTATTCTATAGACAAGATTTTTTTTTTAACCTCTGGCCCTGAACTGAACTTAGTGATAGGAGCAATCCTGTGGTATAGACTGAGGGTGGCAGTAGGACACGGGTCTTCTAGTTCTTGACTTAAATAAGGATGGGTAGCCCATATCAGGGTATTACCCTGTTACTGCTACAGGTTGGTAACAGGAAAGCAAAGAAGATGACCCATGCACAGGGAAATGGGCTGATTCTTGCTTCTACAAGACTTGAAAGCCAAAGTGAGATAAAGTCCATGCAGTACATTTTTTAAGGAAATAGGTCATTAAGAAACACAGGAGGACTGTGGAAGGGCTGGTCACAGTGATGACATTATTAGCCAGTGTTGCGAAGTTTAAGTATAGGGGCAGAAATAAATCCTTGAAAAATAACTTCCCCATATGTTTTTCTTTTTGCTGAGACATTTCACATCAGAAAGAGATTTAGAGAAAGTCAACATGGTTTATTAACACTCAGTATTGCTTTTTTTTTTTTTTTTTTCCCCTAGAGAGGATACTGTATAAAGCAAGAAACACGGCAGAGGCAGAACTTAGTTCAAAAGAGCATTGATCCCATTTCTGGGAGCATGACGAGCTCTGTAGCTCGAATGGCCCTTCCACCACCTGACCTTGTACTAGCTGTCTTCTGTACATGAAGGAGCTGGGCCACAGAGAGGAAAGCTCAGGACTCAGAATATTTGGGAAGAGCACCTGTTCTGGGACAGTCCCAGGGTGCTTGGTGATGGTGTGCATGTTGGTAGAGGTGACTGGATCAGTCCCCGGTGGTACAGAGGAGGCTGAAGTGCCAGGGTCACTCAACCCCTGCCACCTCTGGCCCGGATGCATCTGTAATGATCGAGTGTAGTAGTTAGCTTCACAACTCTGCTACTCACTAATGTGGAAACATTTCCTCCCTCTCATTCCTGCAGGAAATGAAGCAAATAAATCATGAGAAATTTCTCGATTTGCTCTCAAGATTGCTGACTCCCAGGCCTGTGGAAGAGCACTGGGATGCTCGAGGCTGGGGCATAACTCAGGAGTACAGCTCTGTGTGGCACCTGGGTGGTTCAGTCATTTCAGTTATTAAGTGACTGCTTTCAGCTGGGGTCCTAATCCCAGGGTCCTGGGGTTGAGCCCCATGTTGGGCTCCTTGCTCAGTTGGGAGCCTGCTTCTCCCTCTGTCTCTGTCTGCCTCCCTCCTTGCTTGTGCGCACTCTCTTTCTCTCTCTCCCTCTTTCTCAAATAAATAGATAAATAAAATTTTAAAAGGTACAACTTGGAGCATAGTGTAACCTGTTGGGCAGTGAGAGCATCACCCTTGCTTCCCTTGGTCCAGCTCATTCAGATGCAGACCTTCCTCAGTGCTGAGGTTGACTCTTGATGTATCAAAGCTCCTTGCAGATTTCTCCAGCTTTGGGTGGTAGCACAGGCTTGTCCATTCCACCCCCCCCCCCTTCTAAGTTTGTACTTGCTGACTCTTCCTGGCCTCCTGAGTCCTCACTGGCCCACCACCTTTCCAGATGATGTCATCCACACTTGTTATATCTTACCTGTGCACTGGCCATGGTTTTCCCACTCATGGCCATGCAGTGTGATCACAGAGTCACCATCAGCAGCCCCTGTGGTGTTCAGTCCTTGTACCTATCAAAGTTCTCCAGAGGAACAGAACCAATAGGTGTTGCAGTATAAGAGATTTACTGTAGGTGTTGTTTCATGTGCTTATGGAGGATCCCAAGCTGAGGAGCCAGGAAAGCTGATGGTGTAAATCCCAGTCTGAGTCTGAAGGTCCAAGACCCAGGAGCCCTGATATCTGCAGGCAGGAGAAGATGGATGTCTCAGCTCAGCCACAGACAAGGATTGGCCCTTCCTCTGCCATTTGCTCTCAACAGGTTCAGGCTCTCAACAGATTGGATGATTCTGGCCCACACTCTGTGAAAGGGAGCTCGAGGCACTAGTAGGGTAGAGACCATGGCTGGTTCCCCTGCCTGCATCCATGGACATCTTCCTATGCGGACAGGAGCTCTGATGTTAAACTCCCAGCTCCCAGCCCAGCACTGCTTGCTTGGTGTCAAGGGAGAACATACTGATGCATTAACTATTTACTGGGTAACAAGCACCATGTTAGAAATTGTACGCTTGTTGTCGGATTCAAACTGTACTGCGTCCTTCAAAACTTAGTATATGGATTCTTTTGTTCCCTCGTGAATCCAAGTAGTGTTTATTGAGGGCTGTGTGACCCATGAAGCTGGCTCTACGCAGGCAGGGGCCATCCTACACTTGGTGACGAAACTCTCTTTTAAATCCTTAAAAAAAAAAAAAAAATGATTGAAGACCCAAGGGCTTTTTTGTGTTATTTTACTGACAACAAAAAATAAAACTGAAAAATTTTGAAAAACACTTCTTTATTTAAAAAAGGCAATCCACGTGATAAGGTCAATAACATTGTTATGAAAAATAACCATACCCGAAATGAAAAATTTTAGGAGAGTGATACTTGTTTACGTTTTTGCTGTTTCTAGTGTCTTGCTTCATAGAGAGGAATCCTGCATTTTCATGTGTGCTTCTGCATAAGCTCTGACACCATCTCATGTATCATGTAGCTTCTGAAAAACTGTGTCTCAGGAGAGAATGAGTGGAAAAGGTGAAGAACATTAGTTTTGTCACGAAAATAGTTCTGACCTAAGAGACCCTCGGAAAGGGATCCCAGAGCACTCTGGGCATGCCTGAGCCATGCACAGGCCCTCATCTCTGGGTATCTGCCAGCCTTACCTGACCTCATGGACCATGCTGGTTTTAGAATCAGAGAAATGGGCATGGGGAAGCATCACTCCTTGGGGGGTGGTTAGCAAAGGAACCGATGAGGAGGTCCATGCTTCTCTTCTCTCAGAGCATTTTTTGGTCCATTGAAGGGGCATCAGAAAGCGTGTTTAGAGGGTTCCTGGCTCAGTCAGTTAAGCATTTGCCTTCAGCTCAGGTCATGATCTCAGGGTCCTGGAATCCAGCCCCGCCTAAGGATCCCTGCTCAGCAAGGAGCCTGCGTCTCCCTCTCCCTCTGCCTGCAGCTCCCCCTGCCTATGGGTTCTCACTCTCAGTCATTCTCGGTCAGATAAATAAAATCTTAAAAAAAAAAATGAAAAATAAAAGCAATCCTGGGCCACAGTGGGGAGAAACAAGATAGAGAGCCGAGGTCAGGAGGCTCGTCACCCCTTGGTGCTCTGTATGTGGGTGAAAGGCAGCCTTCCCAAAACTTGTTTTCCTGTTGATTGTGTCTTATTCCTGACCCCGACCAGCAAATTAGAATCTGTTGTGCTTCATAGGACCGGGTGAAACTCAAGGGCAACCCTTTCTTTGGATTGCTAACATCAAACCAGGAGAGAAACAACTGATGAATGTTTTTTGTTTGTTTGTTTTTTGCTTTTGTTTTTTCTGGTAGTTGGCTCCGAGTGCACTGGAGTTCAGAGCCAGGAAGTACAGTTAAAAAAAAAAAATCTAATGAGAACTTCATGTTTGCACGTTTCTAAGTGCTATCTATTCTATCATAGTCCTTTCTGGGTCATGTGCCAAACTGGTCTCTGTATACGCATCTGTTTTGGGATTCTGCTCTATGGATCTGTTTTGGCTATTTTGTGCCAATTTTGTGCTGTTCTAATTAATATAGATTTATGGTGTGTCTTGGTATCTGCTAGATCAAGTAAAAACCGATCGTAATTTTTTTCTGAAATAGCCTTGTATGTTTTAGCACATTACTAAATATAAGCCCCACGAAAGCAGGGAGGTGGTTTATCATTTTGATTGTTGTACCCCAGCAGCTTTAATAAAAGTGACATAGTCTAAGTACTCAGTAAATATCTGTTAAATAAAGGAATGAACTTACACTTCTGAACTAATTTTAGAATTTGTCAGTATGTACGCAGCATCTGACTGGGCTTTTTATCGGGACTGCCTTGAATTTGTAGATCGATTTGGGAAGAATCGACATCTTTGCATCCTTGAATCTTCTCATCAATGAATATGGCCCCACTTATGCGGTGCTCCCTTTCTGTTCTTTAGTAAAGGGGCATAATATTCTCCAGAAGGATCTCATATAAAAATATTCATTGACAGTATAACACCTTACAAAAACATAACAAAAATACACAACGGCTTCATTGAGATGGCGTTCAGAATGTGAAATGCACCCTTTTAAAGTATGCAATTCAGTGGTTTTTGCCAAAATCAGAGTTGTGCAACCATCACCACTAATTTCAGCACATTTTCATCACCCCCACGGACACCCTGTAGCCCTCAGCGGTCACTCTTCCTTACCCCCCCCCCCAACCACTCACTGATGGAGTTTCTATTTATGGATTTGCCTCTTCTGCACATCTTCTATAAATGGGATCATACAATTCGGGACTTGTGATTAGCTTCTTGGACTTGGCACACTGTAAACTTCACCCATGCTGTAGCCTGTATCAATATTTTATTCCTTTTTATGGCCAAACAATATTCTAACATATTGATATCCAGTATTTATGTATCCGGTCACCAGTTGATGGAAATTGGTTTCCAGTTTTCAGCTGTTATGTAGATAATGCTATTATGAACATCAGTCTGTAATTTTTTGTGTGGGCACATTTTTCATTTCTTTTGGGCTTATGCCTCAAAGTGGAATTGTTGCTGGATTCCATCTTGTAGAGGATTTTGGTACCTACTACCTCAGGAATATTGGTCTACATCTTTTCTTTGTGTGTGTGTGTGTGTGTGTGATGCCATTGTCTCGGTTTAGTATCAAAATACTGACCTCATAGAGTGAGTTGGAAAGCATTTCCTCCTCCTTTCTTTTCTAGAAGAATCTGTGAAGGATTGATATCTGATGTTTTGTAGACTTCGTCAGTGAAGCTACACGGTTCTGGGCTACTCTTTGCAGGACTTCCGTTCGTCACTGATGCAAGCTGTGCTTATTGTAGGTCTCTTCAGATGTTCTACTCCTTAAGTCAGGTTGGCTGGTTTGTGACTTTCTGGGAATTGGTCCGTTTCATCTAGGTCACCTAACTTGTTGGCACACAGCTGTTCATAGTATTCCTTTATGGGTTTTTATTTCTGTAAGATCGGTGGTGAGTGTGTGTGTGGTGTATGTATATAGAAAAGGAAGTGATTCTCGGCTCCATCCCTCCCTACCCTTTCTTTTCCTCTAGAGGCTACCTGTATGTGGGGTCTTCAGAAAACCTGAACCAACTGAATGTGTATGTCTGTCTTATTTATAAACATACATTAAAATATACATATATATGCTTATATGTATGTATGCATACATATGTATACATATATATTTATAATATAGTATATATTTGTATTTGTATATTATTTATGTAATATATTATTTATGTAATATATTTATGTATATTATTTGTGTAATATACAAATACAAATATATATCTATATATACATACATATATTTATGTCTCTGTGTGTCTGAGAGCAAGAGAGGGAGGGAGAGAGACGAAGCGTTATTTTTCTCAAGCTGGCCCCCACAATCATAGAGGTTGGCAAATCCCAAGTCTATAAGGTAGCCCAAGAGGCTGGGGCCCAGGGCAGAGCAGGTGTGATAACACAAGTCTGAAGGCCACCAACTGCTGCGCTCCTTCCCGCTCTTGCTAGGTCACTCTTTTGTTCTATTCATGGCTTCAACTGGCCCACCCACATTACAGAGGATATCTCTACTCAACATGATTGACTGATTGATTTTTTAGCTTGATTTTTTAAAATTTGTTTAAAGTCCATTAATTACCATATAGTATATGATTAGTTTCAGAGGTAGAGTTCAGTGATTCGTCAGTTGTGTATCACGCCCAGCGCTTATCGCAGAATGTGTCCCCACTTACTGCCGCCCCCCACAACTCCCCTCCCCTCCAACAACCCTCAGGTTGTTTCCTAGTGTTAAGAGTCTCTCATGGTTTGTCTCCTTCTCTGATTTTCTGATTTCAGCTTATTTTTTTCTTCTCTTATATGTTCATCTGTTTCTTAAATTCCACAATCAAATAACTGTCTTTCTCGGATTTAAACTGCTTAGTATAATACCCTCTAGTTTCATCCACGTCATTGAAAAGAGCAAGATGTCATTCTTTCTGATGACTGAGTAATATTCTATTGTGTGTGTGTGTACACACATATATGTGTGTGTGGATATACAGTGCAAGTGCAATAACACAAGTCTGAAGGCCACTGACTGCTGAGTTCCTTCCTGCTCTTGCTAGGTCACTCTTCTGTTCTATTCATGACTTTGTGAATAGAATATATATATATATATATATGTATGTATATATATACACACACACACACACACATACACACACACATATATACACACATACCACATCCTTCCTTATCTATTTATCTCTTTATTACATCTTGTCCCTTTTCATATTTTCATATCCCACCAATTTAAATGTCAGTCTCCACTAAAAATACTCTCACGGAAACATCCGGATTGACTGCTGACAGAATTTCTGGTCAACGTGACCCGGCCAAGTTGACACGTAACGTTAACCGTCACACTATTTTCAATAACTTTACCTGTTCTCATCTTTAGTTCCTAACTCACACACTTCCCTCTTTCCTCTTTCTCAGAAGATGTGTATATTCTAACTTCGGTTGTCATTGATTCCCGTTTCAGTAATAATGAGTGCGTGAATGTTCACAGCCGATCTGCGTCATGCACTGTAATTACGTATCTCTTGAACAAGAAAGTTACGCAGTTTTTTCCCTCTCTCTGGTCCATAATGTCAGGCATCTGTTAATTTTCCTGCCTTTTTCTTTTCATGGATCCAGTTATCTGAGAGCTCTCTGACTTTTTCTGGCTTTGCTCAGTGGCTCCTTAGCTAATGGATGGGCTATGGGTGTGACACTCCAGTTCCCACCTGGCATCCCTTTCCTTCTCTTCCAGATCCACTATCTCCTGGATTGTTTGCTTTCTTCATGGTGTACACCCTTCTTTTAATTTTAATTAAATGTGTGGGCACATTTTTCATTTCTTTTGGACTTGTGCCTCAAAGTGGAATTGTTGCTGAATTCCATCTTGTTGAGGATTTTAGTACTTAGTACATCAGGAATATTGGTCTACAGCTTTTCCTTTTTGGGTGTGTGTGATGTCATTGTCTGGGTTTAATATCAAGATAATACTGACCTCATAGAGTGAGCTGGAAAGCATTTCCTCCTCCTTTCTGATCTAGAAGAGTCTGTGACTCTTCCTGAGTCACAGACTCAGGCTGTTTTAATGGCTTCCTGAGAAGGAAGATAGGGGCAAAATGTTGAGATTTTACATGTTAGAAAAAGTTATTTTACTCTCACATTGCTTGATAATTTGCTGAGTTTACAATTCTTGTTTGGACATCGAAAATTAAAGATGGGGAAGCCTCACAAAAATGGATTTGAGATGTTTGGGCAGGGGTGTGGTCAGCCCTAGCACTCCTCATGGACTTCAGACCAGGCAGGAAGGAGAACGACTTGACGTTGAACATGGATACCATCTCCTACTCCAGCAGGAGGAGGAGGAAACGCTGCTCATCTCCACAGGAAATGGCTCAGCCAAGGAGAAGTCACCACACTTGGACCTTCCAGTTTCTTCCAAAGGACTTCTAGTTCAGAACAGCCCTCCCAACTCCCCCGTTTTCTCCTTAAAAAAGGTGCCTCTCCTTTGTTCCCAGACTTGTCTGTGGTTGTGCTGCTGCTCCTTTGTCCTGGGCTGTAATTCTCTCTTACTCCCAAATAAACCCATCTTTTGCTGGTAAAATAACGGGCAGTTTCTATTTTTAAGGTGAACAGGACTAATTTTTCCTTAAACATTTGAAGCCATTACATCCTTGTCTTCCAGCTTCTTGTGTCAAGTACAAGGCCATTTTGATTCTTGATCCAGTCATGGCTTATTACTACCTCTGTGGTGGTCTATTTATTTATTTATTTTTAAATTTTTTATCTTTTATTTTTTATTTTATCTTGAAGTTGGTAAGGTCGTCTTGTTAACATGGTTTTTAGAAACTTCATAAAGATACATTTTGTGTTGTGACTGCTTTGGTTGTGGGAGACCATTCGTTTGGAAGCTCATGTCCTTCGGCTCTTTGAAGTTTTCTTTTACTATTTCTTTGAAAGTTTAACCCTTTCTACTTAGTTTTGAAGTCTGTCTAGTCAAATATTAAACATCTTCTATTTATTTTCACTATTCTTTTGTGAGCCCCTGAGTTCACTCCTATTTGTCATTTTGTTCTGCTATTCAAGACATTTCATCAAATTTCTCCGCAACTCTTCTATTTAATTTTTTATTTCAGGTAATGTATTTTTAATCTGTAAAGCTCTTTTTGCTTCTCAGTACATGCCTTTTATACAGAATTGCTTTTATTTCACCAATACTGTATCTCATCACGTCCTTCTGAAAATGTTGAATATACATCTTCAGAAAGACTTTGATCTACCCCATGCACTGTATCTGATTCTACCTTGTTCTTTTGTTACCTGTTGTTTAGATGGTGTCTGTTTTCGTGTTATTCCCAAATGCTTGGGTATCCCTGTCAGTCCATTTGTAACAGACTAATGCACTGACAAGCTCTTTGGAAACTCTGTGTGTGTGTGTGTGTGTGTGAGAGAGAGAGAGAGAGAGAGAGAGAGAGAGAGAAGGGCTGGGGTGTGTTCAGTGGTGGGCTTTACTCACGAGGGTGATAAAGTTGAGAGATGTGGTGAAGCTGGCTTTCTTAAAGGAAGCTTACTTTTTCAATGTAAGACCTGGAACTTTCCATACATGTTGGGTTTTGTTCATGGGATGCTAAGTTCCCCAGGAAACGGTCTTCAGTGTCCTGAGTGGGAGCTGTAAGCCTTATCGTCAGTCTCCTGTAAGCATTACTGATGTTCCTTTACCTCTTCTTCACCTTCTAAAAAATTACTGTAGCACAGCTCCCCATGCTACCTCCCCTCTGTAAGTGTCCCTGGAAAGTCACCCCCTCCAGCTTTCTGTGCAGGCAGGGGGGAGGCTCCGGCTGGATAGTATCTCTTAAACATTTTCAGTGGTGTTTTCCAATTTTTAGTATATGTGCTGCTGAAGTGAGCACTCGTGGTGTTTTCCTAAAGCAATCATACACTCTTAGGTTCAGGAAGAATTGCTATTTCCCTTTCCTGAGCGCTTCTGGCACGCCAGGGGAGAATTCGGTGTCTCTGCGTATGTGCTGTGTTGCAGGCCTTGTACACCTGTGGTCTTTGTGCTAAGTCCCATGCAAGACCATAACCATGTATGAATCTGCTTTTCGGACTTCACAGTTTTGCTGCACACACCTGTTGTCATCTCCCCATTTCTTTTGCTGCGGAGGTGAGCCTGTTCTGAACTGAAGTTTAGTCGGGTTTTAGGGAAAACCACCAATAATTCATCTGTAAAATCTGTGTTTGATCCACATTCTCTCTACCTTTCCATTATACTTTTTTAAAGATGATTTTATTTTTTAAGAATTATTTTAGGGAGAGAGTAGTGGTGAAGGGGCAGAGAGAGAGAAACAAACTGACCATTGAGCATGGAACTCAATGCAGGACTTGATCCCACGACCCTGAGATCAGGACCTGAGCCGAAACCAAGAGTCGATGGCACCCAGGCGCCTTTCTACTCTTTAATTATACTTAACAGAATTCCTGTCACTTTGTTTTAAATAATGGCTAGCATTAGCCAGTATGTATAGCTTCACAGTGAACAAGAGAAGTGAGTTTAATTTGCTTTTAATTCTTTTATTTTAAAAAAAATTACTACTTTTTAGCTCAGGGCTTCTGGTTCCTATTTGTTTCATCATGTATTTCTGTCCTGTTTCCCCTGCTCCGTTACAGGTGGACCCCCGTGTTGCCTCTGTGCCCCGCTCTTCAGGGGATGCTTCTATCTGAAAACCACCAGCACTTTTCGGCTACCACCTGCCTGGGGAGGGCTGCTGCCTCTGGGCCACTGCCTCCTGTTTCCTCCCCTTGGCATTTCTGGTCGTTTGGGTTCTCCTCCACCTCTGGCATGAGGAAACTTTCCTGACCCGACTGCTCTTCTGACTCTCTCTGCCTCTGAGTTCCCTTATCCAGTTGGTCACACTTGTTCTGTGTCTCTAGGTCATGCTGCGTAATTTGGAGCCCACTAAAATTCCATTTCCGTTTTGAAGCCCGGGCTATGGGATCCTCCTTTAAAAAAGTTTCCTTTCCAGCGTTTGATCGAGATAGGGCTGGGGCGTGTGGAGGAGAAACGCTCTGTGCTCTCATCGTGCCCTAGTGACCCTCGGAGAAACAGAGCTTCCACTTTTCTCTTTATAATTTTCTAAAGCTTTTCTCAAAGAGTGTTGCTTTTGTAATCGGAAAAAATGCCAATTAACATACCACTGTTTCAGAATAAAAGAAGACAAAAATAGGCAGCCTCCTTCACAGATGCTCCTTCCGGCCTGTGTGGGGGCCACCTACGCATGCGATGGCCCCCTATGGCTTCCAGATCTGCCCGGGTTATCCTAGCTCTAGAGGGCTGCCCCAGAGCACATCAAAGTTTGACTTGCTTTTGGTATTTAGTCAGAATCCTCTATTTGGTTACTACTTTGGTCTTTAGTCTTTGTAAAGTCAGTAGCTAAAAATCTTGTAAGCCATTTTGGGGGGCCAGTCTGAGCTCATAGGTGAACAGTGATCACACGCTAGCACAAGGGTTACCTCCAGTCAGGTGGACAGCATCAGGAATCTGGACAAAGCAAGCCATGAGCTTTTTAACAAATATTCAAATATGCATTTTCAAATACAGTGAATTATTCTGTGGTTTTATACTGCAGCATCTTTATATGGTTTGCATGTTAAAATTCAATCAATTGAGGTGTACATTGTATTTATTACTGCAGAAGTAAAGTGCAAGAACAATTGATGGGTGAGAGCTGTTAAGTTGGGGGACACATTTAAGAGTTTTAAATAGGAAAATTATCTTTTATATAAATATCGAGAGTGTGTGTTGCTTTTTGGCTTTAGAAAGCGTGTTATATGTTATATAGCCAATAAATACTTTAAAATTTAAATGTACAAAGCAGAATAATGGAAATTAGGTATCAGAATTCTAATCTTTGTAAAACTGGTGTTCTGTATTCATAATTTTAAATAAAACAATTGTGAAACGCTATTTTTAGCTTTTTAATTCTTTTTAAGTCCTGAATTTACAGCATGATTTTAATTTTGCCACCACAGTCGTATATGGTAGTCTTCAGGTTAAATCATTTGTGATCCATAATTAATGAAGAGTATGAATAAAAAGAAAGTGTTAGAGAAAAACAAGGTATTTCCTTCAAGATAATTTTGCTTCTCTGCCAGTCTGCTTCTCACGTGAGAAGTGAGCCACCCACCGGACGTCCCGGACGTGTGACCACGGCGGCAGCCCAGCAACTACTGTGACGAGTAAGCGTCCCTCATCTGAGGTGTCCCGTGTTTAAATACGAACACCGAATGCTCAGTCGGTTGAGCGTCCAATTCTTGGTTTCGGCTCAGATCAAGCTCTCAGGGTCCTGGGATCGAGCCATGTGCCGGGTGCTTAGCGTGGATTCTGGTTGGGATTCTTTCCCTCTCCTTCCCCGTCTCCCTCTGCTCCTCCCCCTGTGTGTATGCACATTCTCTCTTGCTGTCTCACTCATAAAATTAAAAAAAAAAAGACGAATGAAAAACATCAGAATGCATTGCAAGTAGTAAGGATAAATACTGTTCTGTGAATTCTTTGTTCCATTTGCAGATTTATGAATGCACACTGGTCTATGATAGCACATGTGTTTCTCACTGAGGGTCGTGGGTCATGGAGAAGAATTTGAAATCCACTGAACTAGGAGGAGGGAAGGTGCTTGGTGTGGAGCAGGAGGGTAGGAACTTAGTGCTGGAGTTGCTAACAAAAGATAGTGGTTCAACGTTTGGGGATTTTTTTTTTTTTTTTCCGCAAGTAACTGCAAATAATGTGACTTGAGGGCAATAGGGTTTAGGACTTAAGCATATGCGGAAGAAAAGTAGGAGTCAAAAATTGGTGAAATACCAGCTTGCATTCCCACCAACAGTGGAGGAGGGTTCCCCTTTCTCCGCATCCTCGCCAGCATCTGTCATTTCCTGACTTGTTGATTTTAGCCATTCTGACTGGTGTGAGGTGGTATCTCATTGTGGTTTTGATTTGTATTTCCCTGATGCCGAGTGATATGGAGCATTTTTTCATGTGTCTGTTGGCCATCTGGATGTCTTCTTTGCAGAAATGTCTGTTCATGTCCTCTGCCCATTTTTTGATTGGATTATTTGTTCTTTGGGTGTTGAGTTTGCTAAGTTCATTATAGATTCTGGACACTAGTCCTTTATCTGATATGTCGTTTGCAAAGATACAAACGTAGTGATCCAAAGGGGCACGTGCACCCGAATGTTTATAGCAGCAATGTCCACAATAGCCAAACTATGGAAAGAACCTAGATGTCCATCAACAGATGAATGGATCAAGAAGATGTGGTATATATACACAATGGAATACTATGCAGCCATCAAAAGAAATGAAATCTTGCCATTTGCGACAACATGGATGGAACTAGAGCGTATCATGCTTAGCGAAATAAGTCAAGCAGAGAAAGACAACTATCATATGATCTCCCTGATATGAGGAAGTGGTGATGCAACATGGGGGTTAAGTGGGTAGGAGAAGAATCAATGAAACAAGATGGGATTGGGAGGGAGACAGACCATAAGTGACTCTTAATCTCACAAAACAAACTGAGGGTTGCTGGGGGGAGGGTGTTTGGGAGAAGAGGGTGGGATTATGGACATTGGGGAGGGTATGTGCTCTGGTGAGTGCTGTGAAGTGTGTAAACCTGGTGATTCACAGACCTGTACCCCGGGGGATAAAAATATATGTTTATAAAAAATAAAAAATTAATTAAAAATTAAAAAAAAATTGGTGAAATAATATAAAATGGCCGGGAGAAATTGGAAAGGTGGGGAGATCAGCATCATAATGATAATATGCTATCTTAACACTTTTGGGTGGTTATTATGGCAATTTCTATCTACTGTGTTTATTTTAGTGTAGTTGATTCTTAGGACAGTCAGACAGGAGACACAGAGCAGGTCCTCATAATCCCGTTTTATAGAGAAGGAAAGATTCCGTTACTTCCTCAGGGATCTGCATCGGGGAGGGCATAATGGTGTGTTAAATTCAAACATCTGATGATGGTGTGCTCTTAACAAAAGAGACCGGTTGAGGAGTGAAGGGCAGTGCCCTGGGTCTGGGGAAACCAAGTATAACACAGGCTTTTTGGCGCAGGGCCCTCCCCGAGCCGCTCTCTAAGACTCAGTGTGTCTGGGGAGTGTCCAGGAATGAGGACTCCCCTCCTTGTCCTCCACAGTGTGGGAGGAGAGAGACCCCTGAGCCAGGTGTAGAAATAGGAGAGATGGCAGGAAGATGCAAACCCGGCATCCCCAAAATCTCCGAGGCAGTGGCCGCCTCCGGCTGATGAGGTTGAACCCTGGGCTGGGTGGATTACGCTGGAAGTTGATGGAGATGATTTTGCTGTTTTCCTACTCTAATACCAATAAATATTTGTTTTGTCATTTACAAAGGATGTTCCGATCTATCCTCTCACATGTTTGTCGTAAACCTTGGGTATGTTTTATAGATGAGGAAACTGAGTCTTAGGGAAGCTAAATAATTCATTCAGATGTAGACCTCGAGTGAGAGTTCAGCAGGACTCAAACCGGAGTCTCGTTCTTCCCGTGCTTGTGCTCCATTCCTCTCACGCAGCCGACCTACAAAAACCACTAGCGTTTGCTGGAGCTAAGCTGGCAGATAGAGTTATCTCTTGAAAAGGTTGAACAGGGCAGGATTTTTGAAGACGGTCTAAAATGGAATTTTTATTTTCTTAGTAAAAGTGACTATTGGCAAATGCAGGGTACTTTTGAGTTCTTTTGGATGTCACCATAATTTTTTTTTTAATTCATTTGAGATAGAATGAGTGGGGGGGGGGGCGTGGGAGAGAGAGAGAGAGCACAAGCCAGGGGTAGGGCAAAGGGAGAAGGAGAACCAGGCTCCACGCTGAGCAGGGAGCCCGATGCGGGGCTCGACACCAGGACTCTGGGATCACAAACTGAGCCAAAGGCAGATGCTTAACCGACTGAGCCGCCCAGGTGCCCCACCATAAATTTCTTTAAAAAAAAAAAGTAAATAAATAAAAAGCCTGTAGTTGAATCCGTGTAAGAAGGAGCCATAATAAGCTATTTATGAAGGATTTGGACACAGCCCTACTTTTTAAAAGAGACGTACAGAGCACCACCGGTGAAGACCACATCAGTGGGTCCTGGTGAGACACAGTAGAGGGCCTGGAGCTGGGTGTCTGGTCATGCGTCGCTGCTCGTCTCACAGGGGCGTCTATGAAGCCACCAAGCGGAAGTTTGCCCTAAGACATGTGCATGCGTGAGCGGGACGTGGTGGGGCGTGAGGAAGCCAATGGAAGAACTCCTTCACAGAAGGTTCCTGGGAGAGCGGCTTTGGTCTGGGGTTTCTAAATGCATACCCTGCTGAGTGGTGGGAAGTGGTAGAATGGCCTGAGGACAGGAAAGGGGAGGGGACCGGTCACTGGGTATGGTTGGGGTGGAGGGCTGTGTGGAACGGAGGACGTTCTGAGGACAGGAGTCCTGGGAGTGGAGGCGGCCGGTGACCCATGCATGTCCTGTTAACTCGGGTTCTTGCATGGTGGTAGGATGAATGGATAGTTAGAGCCTGTCTTGGGTGGTTTCTCAGTCATCAGGTGGCTGTGCTGTCCTCACCACGCACAACTTCCCAACCCTCTCCCATTCACCACTGCTGCCGACTCCCCGCTGTACTCCCCTGCACTTGTTACTTCTTTCCACGCAGTGAAAGCCTTTCCCACGGCAAGCCCATCTCTCCTTAGTGGGCGAGTCCCTCAGACCGTCTCGCCACCAATCTTGTGGAGTCTCAGAATAGAAATGCCAGTAGGATTTACCTGGTACTACAGCTTCAACTAGATCATCAGGGGATTTTAATCACTTTCTGAAAATGTTTCTCTGACATGATCACGGAAACAGATTTCTATTTTCCCGGCAGTCATCCTGGAACGTAAGTGGAAAAGATCTGGAGCTCAAGCCTGGTGAGTTTTCCACGCACTCCCATGTCTGCTCTCCGTTTGCTTATGCTGTCCGGGATGCAGAGAGCTTGGATTGTCTGTGAAGGAATTACTTCAGCGAGGACGTAACCCTGTGTAAATGGGTGCAGGGAAACTCCATGTCCAAAATGAGTGTTCAAGAACATACTTAAGATCTTAGCTCTATCCCAGAGCAGCCGCCCCCGGTTCACCCTTCCCTCTGTCCTGGTGTCATTCCACCCACACAGCCCGTTTCTCCCAGCAGGGCCTTCTCCCGTGTTGAAGTCCCACCGTGTCTGTGTTCATGTGTGAGGTGTAGGCTTGCCTGGACCCTGGGGAAATGAGTCCCTTTCTCCAGTAGCTGAATCTTTGTGCTTTTGTTCTCTTCTCAACCGCCCCCTGCTTCATAGGCTCCAGAGTTTTAGCTCTAGGGACCGTGGGCACTGCTCTGCTTTCCTGCTCCAGAGCATCTTACGGGATGCTCGTTGAAGCAAGCCCGTCTCATCAGGAAGGCTTCCTGCCCGTGGCCCGGAGCAGAGCATCCTTGACCTCCTTGTTCCTCAGGGTGTACACCACAGGGTTCAGCAGGGGGGTGATGACCGTGTACGTCACCGAGATCAGCTGATCCTGATCCCTGGTATTCTCGGACTTGGGCTTGAGGTAGGCAATGGAGGCACAGCCATAGTGGACAATGACCACCGTGAGGTGGGAGGCGCAGGTGGCAAAGGCCTTCTTCCGGCCCTCGGCTGAGGCGATCTTGAGGATGCTGGAGATGATGAGGACGTAGGAGATGAAGACCAGCCCCATGGGAACCAGGATCACCAGCACACTGATGATCAACGTCAAGATCTCATTGACCGTGGTGTCGATGCAGGAGAGCTTCATCACCGGTCGGATGTCGCAGAAGAAGTGGGCGACCTTTGTGGCACAGAAGGGCAACCTGAACACAGCCAGCACCTGTGTCATGGCTACGATGAGGCCAATGCTGCAGGCCGCCCCCACCAACTGGAGGCACACCCTCTTGTTCATGAGGATCGTGTACCTCAAGGGGTTGCAGATGGCCACATAGCGGTCATACCCCATGGCTGTGAGCAGGAAGCAGTTGTTGATGGCCAAGGTGATGAAGAAGAACATCTGGGTGGCACAGCCAGCCAAGGAGATGGGCCGGCTCAGGCCCAGGAGGTTACAGAGCATCTTGGGTATAATGACAAGCGTGTACACAGTCTCTGAGGCAGACAACATGCTCAGGAAGAAGTACATGGGCGTGTGGAGGTGACGGTCAGCACTAATGATGCTCACAATGATGACATTGCCAGTCAGGGTTAAAGCGTACAGTGCAAGGAACACCACAAACAGGGTGAGCTGGTGCTCGCGGAAGCTGGAGAACCCTTGAAAAGTGAACTCGCCCACCCAGCTGTGGTTCTCTCTCTCCATTAAATCATGGGCCGAATCTAAGAAAGAAAAAAAAAAAATCCTGTAAGGAACCTAAATGGGTAGTTTCTGTCAGGGAGACTGGGCGACTTCTCGTGGTTCCTTGGCGTCGGGTTTTGGTTTCTCTGTGTTCACATTCATGTTTGTTCCTTTTGGGAACAGAGAGTGAAACATTTTCTCGCTAAGAGAAAGAATGTGGCTTTTAGAGCCAAACGTTCTAAACTCCTACCGTCAGGTGCTGACTTGTCTTGAGTCAGGAATTAACATCTCTTAGACCAGCCGCCCTGTCTCTGTATGAACCTAGCGATGATGGCATTGTAGGGTTGTCGTAGGAGCGCAACGCTGCACCTTAAAACGTGGCTATTGGAATTCAACAAATGATCGGATAAGTTCAGGTTTATCTGCTCAGCTCTTGGGTCTGCAGGAACCGGCTCATTCCTGAGTGGCTAGGGGTTGGGTGGAGCGTCCTCCAGTAGTCACACCGCGCTCCCATTTCAGTTCTCCAGCTCTGTCAGGCCTGTTCCTCCCAACCTCCACCCTACAGGCCTCTGCTAGACACCAGTCAGTTCTCAGAGTCACCCAAGCCCACGATGCACTAAAACATCCCCATCCTCCGCCTTCCCTGCCCCTGGCATACTCCTCCTTGTACAGGCAGCTAGCGCCCAACTGCTTGCTGCCTCTCCTGTGCTGACAGCACCTTACCACGTACTTGTGATTACAAATCACATTCCTACCTGTTTAATGTCCTTACCACCCAGTGGAGCGGTGGGGGAACCAGGATTACTGCCTGTCTTCAGAAGCAGAAACTCTTTCAGGAATAGCCTGGGGACAAAAATGTCCCTGGGCCTGTTGTCCCTCCCCCTAACCAAAACTGCACTGTGGGGCGGCCCCCACCAGGGCTGGGCTGGATGGTCTTTGAGAACAGGGACCCCGGCGTGTCTGCTGCAGAGCCGGGCACAAGTACCTGCTGGAGAGAGTCCTTGCCGGTCACCGCCAAACGAGCTGCCCGCTAGGAAGCAGAGTGCTGGGGCACCACAGGGAGGTTTCCTTCCAAGAGGAGGAGGAGGGAGCGTTTTTAAACCCCGTGTCCTCTTCCCCGCTGTTTGTGTGTGTGACAGCAGCAAACAGCTGCAGAACCGGGCTGAATTTTAACACTGAAATTATAACCCTAGAAGAAAGCATGACACTATTAACATCTCATTGGAAAACACGCCATAGTGCAGCTCTTCTAAAAGACTTTACCCAATTACCAGCCAACATATAATTATGGAACAGGTTTGCTACAAAAAAAATTAAATTCAATAATAGGGGTGTCTCCTGAAAAGTACCTTTTGTTAGAAGTGCAGCAAATCACCATATTGCAGAATGATTTACTAGTGGGTAAACAGCAAAGGTAAGCTTTCTGAGCGCTTTTAAAATTAATCTGCTTTTCGGAAACACACCAGTTTTAATAAAGGGAATCTACAAAAAGGTATAAGGGAGGGGGGTGGTTATGCTTCAGCTCTTCAGAGCACGGTGTGGAAGAAAATGCTGTAATGTTGCAACAGACAAACAAACAAAACAAAACAAAACAAAACAAAAACCCCAAAACAAAAAAACAACAACTCCTGTGCAGTTTTAGGGACCATTTCTTGACAAGGTTTGGCATTAAGGTGTGCACCACCGCAAGTAAGTGACCATCAGGCTGCTCCGTGAGGCTTTGTCAGCAGCGTCTCTGGGTTATGACTTGCTTGTAGAATGTGAACCAGGAATCCTTGCTGGTAAGTGGCAGAGCCCCATTCTGTATGAGTCAAGATACCCTTTAATCCTGGGGGGGGGGGGTCATGATTCCTTAGGGCTAGGAAGGCATCTTTGAAAGTGGCAAATCCAAGGCGGGAAACAAGTCTTCCTAGACGCCAGGACCCTGTTCAGTTTAAGACTTTAATAATAGCCATAAAACCCATCTACGTGTGTTATTCCTTCTGTGGCCCTTTGTAAATCACTGAGGTCTTTTTTGAAATCTCACTTACTTTCCTTCCTGCAAATCTGTGGCTCGACAGAGAGATGGAAGTAGAGGTCAGAGAGGTGGCCCATGGGTCACAAGTATTCACAAATCATGGTCATGAAGAAAAGATCCCTGAATGCGGTCCTTCTACCTGCCCTCGGGCCAGTCCAGGGACGGAGCTAGAGGGAAAGTCACAGGGGACTCCTGGAATACTAGATCTTCTCTCCAGCTGGAGGAGGAGCTTTTAACACCCAAGAAAAGCTCTCTGAGGACCATCTCTCGTGGTTCCTGGGTGCCCTTCCCTGAGCACCCTTGAGAGTCACCCTAGGGCTAGAAGGAAGCCAACAGCCCGTGCCAGGGGACCTCGTTACAGGTGCGGAGCGTTTCCCATGTTGCCTGGGCCCGGGCTCTGGGAATCTTCCAGAGCTTTCTCTGCAAGTAGAAACAGCAGTGGCTTATTTGTCAGGTTTCATTTTTTAAATAAATATTCAATTTTTATACAGCTGGGCCTTGGAAAACCATGGTTACAAAACCCAAGTGAGCTCTCAACTAAGAGCCACTGCTTGGATTCCAGGAAACTGTGCAGTTTTCCCTGTAGTCAAGAACCCTGCTCAGTGTTAGAGGCTGGTTCCCCCCCATACCCCCTTGGATTGAAATAGTCCAATCTGGCTATAGTTTTTGTCCTGTGGGATTCAGACATGGGAGAGCAAAGTTCAGTAGACCTCTCTGGAAGGCCAGGAGGCCACTGCCAGTGTCCCAACAAAGCTGAGCTGGGGTTTCCTCCTCAGGGGACATCAGGTTGGGCTTCCAGAGCCCCTTGCCATGCTGGCTTCCCTGTCCCAACCCCACATGCTGCCTTTCCCAAGAGTTTTTCTTTTCTATTGTTCAAAGATGAACTGAGACATATTAAAAATGGGAAGTTTATTTGAGCAGAAGTCAAGTCCAGCAGCAGCCGACGGGCAGTGGTTAGAAGTGCGGTCCCCAGCAGGAACTCGGGGACCTGTCTGGAGGAAAGGAGGAATCAAGTCGAGAGAGGACCAGTTGGCGAAGCTTACAGCCTCCGCAGCTCGGCGTGGCTGGCCGTCCTCAGTATTCTGATTTCACAATCGTGAGGCATTTATGGGCTTAGACTTGGGTTCCTTTATATAGGCACAAGGCCTTACAGCCGCCCAGCCTGTGGCCTCCAGGTTAGTTAATCTAATGTTCCTGCATACCCTTATCCGTCTCCTCTCCTGACAGATCCCCTTCCAAGGTGATTTTTCTACAGAAAAATTTCTACAGAAATGCTTATATGTGTATTTTTTTAAGATTTTATTTATTCATTTGATACACAGAGAGATCACAAGTAGGCAGAGAGGCAGGCAGAGAGAGAGAGGAGGAAGCAGGCTCCCCGCTGAGCAGAGAGCCCGATGCGGGGCTTGATCCCAGGACCCTGGGATCACGACCAGAGCCGAAGGCCGAGGCTTTAACCCCCTGAGCCACCCAGGCGCCCCTGTATGTGTATGTTGATAAACCTGAAAAAGATCCCTGTTCCTCCCCTGCCCCCCATTCCCACTTCTCTACTGAATTTGTGGTCACTTTTAAATTAAGAGTTTACAGCAAATATCATCGTGGTGATTAATGTTGGCCCTTCTCCCTACCCGTGTCAGAGACCAAGAGGGGAGACTGGCCCAACCAGAGTTACGTAGGAGACTCAAAAGTTCCTCATTCAGCTGGCGCCGTGAACAGTTAGCATCTCAGCCTCTCCCCTGTTGCTTGCAGCCGTGCGGTGTCGTCATGTGTGTGCCTTTGCTGCTTTGAGGTCCCAGTGGGGTGGGATCGTCCCTCACTTTGGGGTCACCTTGCTGGGTTTTCACTCTGCTCTAGCGAGAACACCCCAGTTGTCTCCCTGCTTGTCCCTGAAGACGCGAATCCGATTAGCGGCACAGACAGCCTCCCTTCCTCCCCAAATGGGAAGCAGATATAAAGCCTCTTGCTCTAGAGACCAGCAGGACACCTCTGTCGACACACCCTCAGGCCAGGGAGAACTTCCTTCTGGGACAGTGTGGTCCAAAGTAGGCCACATTAGAGCAGGGTGACCTGGTGGCCTGATTTCCCAGTAGAGAAGATGTCCTTTTACGTTTCAAGGGCTGAAAAAGGAAGTCCAGTCGAATCCTAAGTTTCTGAGTCACCCAAAAAGGAAGGAGGACCATGGTTAGGGCTCCGGTGAGCAGCTGGTGGTGGCAGGTTTCTCAGGGTACGGCCATGTCTGGGCCAGGGAGGCTGAGTCCTGGGAGCACGCGTGGTGGCTTGACCAAAGCCCAGCCTCAGGCAGGTGCGCTTGGCCACCACTGCAGGGGCTTGTACGGAAACTTGGACGTTCTAGTCTGCAGCATCACCAGGACTGGGGCAGCCAGGATCTGTCTCCTGGGTGGCTGGTCACTGAAGCTTGCTCCCATGCCCGTCCGATGATGCCGGGCTGTCACCTGAAATGCCTCCACATGGCCCCTGTAGGTGACCTGGGCTCCCTCCCATCCTGGGGCTCTGGATTCCAAGGGCAAGTCCCCCCCACCCCCCAAGGTTACCACACCTCAGACTTCACCACGCGGTGCTGGTCGCAGCAAGGCGTTTCCTGGTCTCAAAGACAGAGGTGCAGCCTTCACCTCCTCATGGGGCGTATGGAATGGGGGCTGCTGTGTCCATTTTTAAGACACCCAGGCTGCCCCGGCAAGTTAGCTGCTGAACCGTACCTCCCGTGATCAGTTGAGGGAAAATAAAAATTAGACTGATTTCAGACTTCCCCGATTAGGGATCTACATAAACCTGATCATTCTCTTTGAAATACTTAAGTTCTAGGGGTTCTTGGAAAACGAAAGGGAAACATGAACCCCTCCCCAAAGGGAGATTTTGTGTCTCTGCCTAATCTAACATTAGCAGCTTGGGGGTGACATCGGGGTTGGCAAGTATAAGATACGTTGAGATGTCCGGTGATGACCACCAAAGGCAGACAAAACTTCTAAGCCGTTTAGTGATTAATGACAATCTGGCTTGGCCGGCGAGATCCGGCAGCCGCCAGGTGACGTGACTGTGGTATGGTTTTTGTGACCACATGGAGACTTGGCACGTTATGATCTTTATTTAAAGATATTTATCATTTTTAACACACTTTATGCTTAACCTATGTTTAAAATGATGTAAGTTGTGAAGCATAAACATCTGGAAGCTCCTCACTCCTCGCTAGCTCTGCTCACACATTCCTCACCCCCCCCACACGCCCAGCAGTGCCTACTTTATGGTTTTGTGTTGGATGTTGCCTTATTTCGTACCATTACGACGTATGCGTGTTTCAACAATATGTTGTTTATTTATATCTCCTTCTGAACTTTATAAAAATCATAGACTATATATTGTTTTCTAGGATTTGCTTTTTCAAAACTTTAGGGTCATATTTCAGAGATCCAGAGGGAGCTGTGGTCTCGGACTTACCCTGCTTTGGAATGTCCACCGCGGGAACGTGTCCCAGTGCTTCTCATCCCTCCCGGCGAGGGCGAAGGTGGTGGTTTCAGGTTTGTGTTCTTCTAAATTATCGTGTTTCAGATCTCTCAGCACATGATTCCTTGAGCAAACATGGGAAAGTTCCCTGAGATTTCTCTTTTAGGGGAATGACTAGCTTGAGGGATATAAATAAATAAATAAATGAAAAAAAAATGTTCGATTTTACAAGATTGTGCCAAATTGAGTTTTGAAGTGGTTGTGGCAGTTGACGCTGTGACACGCAAAGCGTACGGGGAGTTCTAGCTCATCTAGGTCTTTGCACACCCTTAGCAGACTTCCTAATTTCTGTCATACTTGTGGGTGTAAAACTGTGGTTTTGCTCAGTTTCCTGAGTCCTAGAGAGGTGACCATCTTTTCAAAGTTTATCGGCCATGAATATTTGTGTTCCACAGAGTACTTGTTCATGTCCCCACCCCCGCCCTTCTACGGGGTTGTGTTTTTCTTGTTCAGTTGTAACAGGTCTTTAATACTCTGGGTGCTGCCCTCTTGTCCTTAGTATGCTACAGGAATATTCGCTACCATTTGGTGGCTTGTTTTTTTCATTTTCTTTATGGTGCTTTTTATTGAACAAAATTATCGTAATGTCGTCAAATGTATCATTCTTGTCTTTTATGGTTAGCTCTCTTTGTATCTTCCTGGCAGTTTTACCTTCATGTTGCAATAATCTTATTTTTTTCTAAGCATATTAACATACTGTTCATATTGAAATCCACTGATTTTTGTGGATGTTTTAATATAGATGTCTAAATGCATTTTTTTTTTAACATGGATAACCACTTATCCTGGCACTTGTGTTTAAAGAGCCTCCTTTCTCCAGTGGTCTATGATTCTACCTGCCACATCTCACAACGAGACACACAAATGGGTTAGTTTGGGGACTCTCTCTTCTGCTCCATTGGTCTGTTTGACCTCCTGTGTCAAGATGACGCTGTCTTAACAATGATAACTTGATAATATATCTTTGTTTTCAGAGAGATCAGCTCCTCCTTCTTATTAAGTAGTTGGACCCTTGCTTTTCCATACAAATCATTAGGGGAATGAATTGGTGATATATGCTATCTACCCATGTATTTGAAGGTCTATAATCTTTTGTGGGAGGTCCTCAAGATCACCGTCGAGCTAGATGATTCTTTTGGAAGGACTCCCCGTCCCCCAGAGGCAGAAGAACTACTGTCGTCATGTTTATGGTTTATTGCGGTGGTCAGTTGCTGATTAGAACTAACAAAGGGGAAGGAGCAGGGGTGAACGGTCCAGGAGAAACTCCACTTCAGCTTCCAAGTGTCCTTTCCTGGTGGAGTCATGGGACATGTGTGAATTTCCCAGCACCAGCACATGGCAGTAAGTGCAAAGTGGTGTCACCCAGGAACTCTCACCTGAGCCTTGGTGTCGAGGTTTCTGTTAGGGGTCAGTCATATGGTCCTACAACACCGTGCTACTGACCTCGGGTCCTCAGGCTCCAGCCCTCTGGAGCAAACACTTGTTCAGCATAAATCACAGTGTTAATATAAATGATCTGATCAGACAGGTATTTGGCTCAAGGCCTTGAAACACAAAATTTTATCGAACAGCATAATTCAGGGGCTCAGAACTCCTCTCCCAGGAGCTGGCCAAGGGACAGTCTGAAAGATGAGCCCTTCTTGGGAGTAGGCAGGGTTTCAGCAATGCAGGCTTTCCTGACCTAACCCTTTTCTGCATAGATGTCTTTAAAGAAAATAATTTTGTCATGTTTTTTAAAAACGCTTTTTAAGGATACAGTTTCAGACCTAGAGAAAACTCCCAAGAATACAAAAATGGCTTTTCAAACATCTTTTGTCTGGATGCCCAATTATTTGTATTTTGTCTCACTTGCTTCCTCAGGTTTTCCCTCCTCTCTCCCCCTCTGGTTCTCTCATTTTCTTCCAAAGCACTTTAGAGTACGCTGAAGCCATTGTCTCGCTGTGCCTTACATAGTTTCGTGTGTACTTCCCGTGAGGAGTATTTTCTTACAGAACCAGAGCACGGTTGTTGAGAATCAGTGTGTGTATATAGAGACCCATACGTAGAGTAGCTAGTATCAGACACGGTAAAACTATTGCTGACCCACAACTCATTGTCAGTTACCCTGGTCGTCCCAATAACGTCCTTTATAGCTGAGCTTTTTTGCAGCCTAAGGTCCCATCCAAGATTACCTGTTGTTTTTTGTTGCCCTGTTTCTTTAGTGCATTTTTACCTGAACTGGTACCATGGTTGTCTTTGTGTTTCTCAACCTTGATACTTTAGAAAATGACAGGCCAAGTGTGTTTGTAAAATGTCTCTCAGTTTGGGTGACCTGAGGAGTGCTAGAAATTCTAGTTTTTCCCTCACATTCATCTCCAAGTCTTTTTCAATTCCTTCTCTTCTTTCTTTATCCTTTGGTTTAATCTCCTTCATGATTAAATTCAGATTGAGTTTTTAACAAGAATGTTACAAAAGGGATGCTGTATCATTCCCAATGCATCCTACTGGGAGTCGTGTGATCTCAGTTTGTTCCAATATTAGTCATGTGACCTCCTGAAGCGAGAGAGCGAGGTTCTTGTCTCATGGAGTCGAAGAATGAATCTCTCAGAAGAAGGAGAGTGAGTAAAATGATAGCATTTTATGAAGCAAGGATACAGAGAAAGGCCTTGGGAGTGAGAGGGGTCCTGACAAGATGGCCAACGTGGGCCTCCACCAACTGTCTTTTCTTTAGAACTGACTAGGGGGCTTGTGACCTTATCATTCCCATAATGTCTTGGTTTGAGTACAGACTGGTGATAACATCTTTAGTGTCTTAATACTACTTTGGGGTCTGGTCATTCTTCATTGGTCAAAATGTGACGGACATAAAAAGACCCACCTCTGACGCCCAGTTCGGGGTGGTCTGGTCAGTTCCCTGATTTCTGGTTTCCTTACACCTCAACATTTCTAGGATTTCTGTGAGCCTGATCCCGTAATCCCCCTACCTCTCTCTCCTACCGAGGCCCACATGTCCCTTACTCAATGAGACCATTCCGATGTGTATCCGTGGGTCATATACTTGGGGAATGATTGCCAACATGTATCTTGGTGTTGGGGGGTGGGAAGGGAGATAAAGGAAGTTTCCCAATGCATTTCTGTGTTTTATTTATTTATTTATTTTAAAGATTATTTATTTTCAGAAAAACAGTATTCATTATTTTTTCACCACACCCAGTGCTCCATGCAATCTGTGCCCTCTATAATACCCACCACCTGGTACCCCGACCTCCCACCCCCCGCCACTTCAAACCCCTCAGGTTGTTTTTCAGAGTCCATAGTCTCTCATGGTTCACCTCCCCTTCTAATTTACCCCAACTCCCTTCTCCTCTCCATCACCCCTTGTCCTCCATGCTATTTGTTATGCTCCACAAGTAAGTGAAACCATATGATAACTGACTCTCTCTGCTTGACTTATTTCACTCAGCATAATCTCTTCCAGTCCCGTCCATGTTGCTACAAAAGTTGGGTATTCATCCTTTCTGATGGAGGCATCATACTCCATAGTGTATTTGGACCACATCTTCCTTATCCATGCGTCCGTTGAAGGGCATCTTGGTTCTTTCCATAGTTTGGCGACCGTGGCCATTGCTGCTATAAACATTGGGGTACAGATGGCCCTTCTTTTCACTACATCTGTATCTTTGGGGTAAATACCCAGGAGTGCAATTGCAGGTTCATAGGAAAGCTCTATTTTTAATTTCTTGAGGAATCTCCACACTGTTCTCCAAAGAGGCTACACCAACTTGCATTCCCACCAACAGTGTAAGAGGGTTCCCCTTTCTCCACATCCTCTCTAACACATGTTGTTTCCTGTTTTGTTAATTTTGGCCATTCTAACTGGTGTCAGGTGATATCTCAATGTGGTTTTAATTTGAATCTCCCCGAGGGCTCGTGATGGTGAACATTTTTTCATGTGTCTGATAGCCATTTGTATGTCTTCATTGGAGAAGTGTCTGTTCATATCTTCTTCCCATTTTTTGATATGTTTGCCTCTTTTGTGTGTGTTGAGTTTGAGGAGTTCATTATAGATCCTGGATATCAACCTTTTGTCTGTACTGGCATTTGCAAATATCTTCTTCCATTCCATGGGTTGCCTCTTTGTTTTTTTGACTGTTTCCTTTGCTGTGCAGAAGCTTTTGATTTTGATGAAGTCCCAAAAGTTTATTTTCGCTTTTGTTTCCTTTGCCTTTGGAGAGATATCTTGAAAGAAGTTGCCGTGGCTGATATCGAAGAGATTACTGCATTTCTGTGTTTTAAAGTAGACTTACAGCATCCTGGGGGTCAGGTTAGATTGCCTTTTGCCCTTTGCAAAGTGTCAACATCCAGGCATTCAAGTCCCCAGGGGACTATCACTCTGCCTATTTCAAGGACTTGTCAATAGGTTGTAAGTAGTAAGGAAATTTAATAATTTTTCCTTCTGTCTTTGTTTCCCAAATCACTATAATCTCTTGTTCAAGGGGTATCCACTAGATCTCTCTATTGTAAAGTTAGTATTTTCTCTTTTGGGGGTTGACCTACTGAGATTAATACTCTCTTCTCTACTCTCACCCTGGAGTTTTAGGCTCCCTGATGAGTCTCTGGCTCCATCTTTCCTGCATTACGTAAGTCGGCATTCTATGTAAGGAAGATTCCTACTTAGGTACAAGCAGATTTAGATGGTATAGGTACTGCTAGATAGTGGTGGATACTGTAACATTATCTTGATGTCCAGATCATCACAGAACTAGTCAGTGGGAAAACCTTAAGTCTGGTTGTTCTGTTCTTTTGACCCCTTTCCATTATTCACTGATGACTTTTTTATACATCAGCCCAGTAAGATGTCCCAGGTTTGTCTTGTACTTCCCCAGCACTGGCCCTGGAATCAGCCATTGATGCAGGGAACTCTGGTACCTTTTCGCGGAGGATAATACTTAGAAACCAAGATCTGGGTCCTAGGGATATTTTCCGCCATTTCTGTGTGATTATTTTTAGACTCTTGCAGTGAAAAAGCTAGGAAGTGGTATGTCTCTTGGTGTCTGTATATTAATATCTACATCTTAAAATCCACAATTTCATAATAGTATCTGCAATTCAAACTATCTCACAGTCTACTCTGGTGTTGCTCCTTTCCATATTTATAAGGCCTGTCTACAGCACTAAAAATCCGGTTCATAGTCTCAATATATTTGCACATTTGCTTCTTTAATATACAGAGAAGGTTGTTTCTAAATTGCTAACCCCCTGCTACGTCAAAAACCTAACCTACTTAATAGAATTCAGAAATGTTCTATGCATATACCTGAACATGTATTTTTGTAATACAAATGGACTGTGTTCTGTGTCCTCTTATAAACGTGTTCATATAACAATACATGGGAGATGTCTTGACAAATCAGTATGTGAAGATTCATGCATTCATTTGAACAACGTGTGTGTTGTAGAGTAAGAATACAACATAATTTACTTAACTTGAATCAGTGGATAAGTAAGCTGTTTGCGGTTTCCAACATTTTTTAGGAGTATGCTAAAGAATCAGTCTTTGTGTAGAGTTGTGCCCTCCTGGGAGCATATCTATAAGATCCATTCATGAAAGTAAAATTCCTGGTCAGTTTAAGAACTTAGGTACTGTTGCTAGACAGAAGCCAGAGTAGGATGTACGTGTGTGTTTGGCATAACTGAGAATGCTTTCTTACCCACACTTCTTTCAACTGTGGGCTTTGACCAATTTTTTCAGTGTTTGGCAAGCTGATAGGTAAAAATGGTGTATTATTTTTTTCTTTGGATTTTTATTTCTTTAATTATGAATGAGGCTGAGTATCTTTCCCTACGCTTATTAGTCACTTGTACTTCCTCTGCTGTGAATGTCCGTTTACATGTCTTGCTCATTTTTTGTATTGTATTGCCATTTTCTTGTAATGAGTTCTATAATGGGGAAATATGCCTTCTATCATCCATGCTGCAGATAGCTTTCTTCCACTTATAACTTTTACTGAGTTTATGGGCTTGAAATTCTATTAGGATTATATTTATGTGTGCGTCGGGGCCTTCCTCACTACAAGATTATTTTTTTAAAGGACCCATATTTTCAGTTCTACCTTCTATGTTTCAATATGTGATTCATTTGGAATGTAATTGGTTGTAAGAAACAAATTTTGAAATCTTTCTTAAGATCAAGTCAGACATTCCTTTTGTTATTCCCAATAACTAGGCATCGTCTCAACGCCACTGAAGGGGGAGCAGATTTTGCGATCCCAGAATGTGTTTCTCTGGTGTGGGGATAATTTTAAGCTGGTTATTTTTAACAGCACACACAGGTGTAGCTCTGAAAACTGTGTAGAATTGATCCTTTCAAGAGACATTTGCATTTATAAGGGAAATCTCGATTTGTAAGGGTGTCTCCCTCATTCCTAGGGAAAACAAGGAAGGTCTTACCAGTTCTGAGTCACAGCCTTACCCTGGGTTACTGAGCTTTTCTTGGTCACCTTCCATGATTCTCCCCTTTAACCCCCAACATATTCCTTTGTCTTTGGCTTGTATTTAAGGTGATGGCTTTATTTGGGGGAATTACTTAGTTTTTCTGGGTCTCCTATGCATACAGGAGGTATATATGCTATTAAACTTTGATTTTCTCCTGTTTTACATCAATTTTATATCATTTATCAGACCAGCCAAAGAACGTAGAAGAGGGAAAGCGTTTCCACCCCTAGGTCATACATTGAATAATAAAAACACCGTACACTGGTACTCCATGATACTACCATCTGCAACACCCCCCCCCCCCAACCCCAACCATAGTTCCTCTTTGGAATTTCTCTATTCTCACATTTTTAACAATTTTTTTTATGGATTTCTTATTTGTATTCATAGAAATTTAAGGAGAATAAACATCTTTAATCTTCACACTGAGGCTTTCCATCCAAAGCGAGATTTAAAAAGAAACATTTTTATGTTTCATAGGGTTTTAAGATCTTTTCCATAGAAACTGCACATTTCATATTCCCATGTATTTGCTATGTTTTGTTTCATTTAGAAATGGGCTACTTCCATTATATTTTCTAGAAATCTGTTGATTGATCGCTTATCTTTCCAGCTCATTCTCACTGGTACCCTAATCCAAATAATTTCTCAATTTGTGAAGTCCTATCCTCTGTCTCTGTATGTGTTTCCCTCATTCCCAGGCTCTCGGGCTACTGCTCCCACTGTTCTCACTTTCCGCCCCACCCTGTCGAGCCTCCACAGACTGTCGCTGTCAATTATTGCCTTGCTTTTACCTTGAATTTACTTGCTCCTGTCTTATCTGGCGTAATGCCGGTTTTGGTTAAACCAAATATTCCTTGGGCAGAGCACCCATGCAACTGAACGCCATGGTTTTAACAGGCAAAAAGGCTACTATTGTAACCTGATTAGCACGAGTTTGCTCCTTGCGGGTCACGCATAGAAACGACACCAAGTGGAATTATCACACAAAGGAAATTTTGTCTGAAGCAGATAAAGGGATCTTGGGGGATAATTTCCAAAATCATCCCTACCCCCCCAGCAAGGGTGAATGGGGTCCTTTTATTTAGGGTTAGGATGAATATTTATTTATTTATTTAGATTTATTTGAGAGAGACTGAGCACAGGCCGGGGGGCAGGGTAGAGGGAGAGGGAGTGGCAGACCCCACTCCCCCATCTCCCCTACCCTGGCCGAGCAGAGAGCCCAAGGCTGGACTCAATCCCAGTAAGCTAGAATCATGACCTGAACAGAAGGCAAACGCTGAACTGACTGAGCTACCCAGGTGTCCCCAGGATGAATATTTAAAAAGGGGATCCTTGTTACCATGTGCAGAGATGGGCATAAGGTCACAAATAGACCTTAAGGAGACATGCCTGTTTGTTATGTTAATGAGGCTTGTGCTCCTCCATGGGTGGAGATTTTAGCACGGTAGTGGGGTAAAGGTAACTGTGGGTTTCTCCATGGTCCACCTTCCCAGGTGTGAGTAGGGGGTGGAGCTCAGCTGCTCTGGGGCCAGTTGCCTCCTCTGCGCACGCCACAGTTAACCTTCCTCAGGCTCTTCCCATGCTCTGATCTCAGCCCGGAGCGCTCATTCTCAGGGTTCTCCAATGGCTCACCCACTCCTTCACTTCATTTTTCTGCTCACTTGCCATTTCAGAAAGGCCTTTCCTGACCACCTGCCCTAAAAGATCTGCTGTTCCTTGCTGGCAGGAATGACTACCCTTTTGCCCTTTTTTGCTCTATTTTCAGACGCTTATCTCTTACCAAGATAACCTATATTATTTACATACTTTCAAAATCATCGGTGTTCTTGAGTATGAACTCTGACAGCAGGCGCTTTGTTCACAGCTTGTTTGTTTTTATTAGTGCTTTTTGCTTTCTTCTATGTAGTATTTGCCTGGTAGACATTTTTCTGTCCCTCATTTTCAACCTTATTATTTTGTTTCAGATAGTGATACATGCTATAAAAACCATAGAACAACTAATGGAGAATGTCATTGGTGGACATTATGGTCAATGAAGTGGTTTCAGGGAAGGAATCCCTGAGGACTGCTGCTCATTTCCCTGGAGGCGTGAATGACGGAGAATGAACCAAAATCTGGAGAAAGAGCATGCCCAGCTGAAGGGATGGCAAGTCTAAAGATCGTAAGTGGGAATAAACCTTCCATGTCGATAGATGCTGGAGTAGCAGGGCTTAGCAGCAGGAGATGAGGTCCTTCCTAAAGGCATGGGTGGCAAGGACAGGTAGGGCCTTATAGGCCACCATGAGGAAAGTGGATTTTATTCTGAGTGCAGTGGAAATCCATTGGATGGTTTAATTAGGCGAAGGGTGTCATCTGGTTTTCATTTTTAGAAGATAACTTTGCTATTATGTAGAGAATCAATTGGAAAAGTACAAGAGTAAACAAGGGGAATGTAGACTGAGAGATTGTTTCTGGATGAAAGAAGTTCCAGTAGAGACGGAAGGAAGTGGATGATAAATTCACATTGTGTTTTGTAGGTAGAGCTGACAAGGCTTGTCGGGGGATACCAGTCTAGATGGCCCCAAAGGCTCATTTAGTAGCTTGGCAAAGAGCTGACCCAGCAGTTCTAAGAAACTTTGGTGGAAGAAGAGGCCGACACCAGCGGCTGAGTTCTTGCCGCTGCCCTCCTTTCGAACAGGCCTGTTGCCACCTGGGAGCTCCTGTTGTTTGATTATCACTTACAGGGTCCCTGTTTCTCCTTTTATACAAATGTGCCATCCCGAGGTATAACCAGCCCACTTATGCACAGCCGAGGCTACAGGTTAATGAGAGTTTGGGAGATTGTGTGTACTCTTGAAGATTTTCTCCTTACAACCTTGTTTTGCTCAACACCCTGTGGTGCTAGGAGAATGTTGTCTTTGTCTTCTTTTGCATAAAATTTGCTGACAGTGCTGGGGAGGAGGGAGGAAAAGATAGGATTCCAGACAGGCTCACTGGCTTTTGGATTGAGCAGCTGGGAAGAGAAGGTGCCACATACTAGTTGGGGGGATGTATAGTAATGTGTGTGTGTGTGTGTGTGTGTGTGTGTTTCATCTGGAACAATACTACGTCTCCAAATAGAAGTGTCAAAAGCAGGCAGCTAGTTATACAAGTTGGGATCTAGGAAAGACCACAGCTAGAATTATAAATCTGAGACTTCCCCTTATTCTTCACAGCTATCAGCATAAAACAACAAGAATCAATCTAAAGTGACCTTTTCTTTAGAAAAAGTCATAGAGGAAATGGTCAAAGCTTTTCTCTCAATGAGAGTCTCAGCCCCAGATAATTCAAAGCTAGAAAATCA
This sequence comes from Mustela nigripes, assembly GCF_022355385.1. Taxonomy (NCBI): domain Eukaryota; kingdom Metazoa; phylum Chordata; class Mammalia; order Carnivora; family Mustelidae; genus Mustela; species Mustela nigripes. The sequence goes on from NC_081566.1 coordinate 63,347,218, forward strand.
TAATGAGAAGTCAGAGAGTAATTCTACCAAAACTTTAAGGAATAAGTAACCACGATGGTCTTTAAAAAGATGCAAAGCCTAGAAAAAGAGGAAACCCTTCAAATTATTTTATAAAGTGAAGAGCATTGGAAACAAAGGCTGATTGATTATCACAGGTACACAGGACACACACGTGTTGGGGAGGGAGAGTTTATTCCACCCTTGAAGTTTCTTCTAGCTGGGCTAAGACTCAAATTGACATGAGACAGATTAACAGGAGAAAATCAAGTTTAACGGTGAATAGACGGGGAATCCACAGAGACATGGAACTCCAAAGACAGCAACAGGATACTTACGCGAGCTCAGGAGAGGGGTAGTGTCTGTGGATACAAAGGGGGAGGAAGACCATTAGTGGGAAGGTGGGAGTACACATTTGAAAAGCGAAGGCGTTCTATTATGCAGATAAGTTTCTTTTTTTTTTTTTTAAATTATGTTAGTCACCATACAGTACATCATTAGTTTTTGATGTAGTGTTCCGTAATTTGTTGTTTGTGTGTAACCCCAGTGCTCCATGTAATACATGCCATTTTTAATATCCATCACCAGGCTAACCCATTCCCCACCCCCTCCCTTCTAAAACCCTGAGTTTGTTTGTCGGAGTCCATAGTCTCTCGTGGTTTGTCTCCCTCTCTGAATTACCCACCTTCTTTTTTCCCTTCCTTCTTCTAATGTCCTCCATGCTATTCCTTATGTTCCACAAGTAAGTGTAACCATATGATAGTTGACTTTCTCTGCTTGACTTATTTCACTTAGCATAATCTCCTCCAGTCGCATCCATGTAGATGTTAAAGTTGGGTATTCATCCTTTCTGATGGCTGAGTAATATGCCGTTATATATATGGACCATATCTTCTTTATCCATTCATCTTTTGAAGGGCATCTCAGCTCTTTCCACAGTTTAGCTATTGTGGACATTGCTGCTATGAACATTGGGATGAACATGGCCCTTCTTTTCACTACGTCTGTATCTTTGGGATAAATACCAATAGTGCAATTACTGGGTCATGGGATAGCTCTATTTTTAATTTTTTGAGTAACCACCACACTGTTTTCCACATTGTACTAACTTGCACTCCCACTAACAGAGTAAGAGTGTTCCCTTTCTCTACATCCTCTCCAACATTCGTTGTTTCTTGCCTTGTCAATTTTTGCCATTCTAACTGGGGTAAAGTGGTATCTCAGTGGGCTTTTGATTTGAATTTCCCTGATGGCTAATGATGTTGAACATTTTCTCATGTGTCTGTTAGCCATTTGCCTGTTTTCTTTGGAGAATTGTCTGTTCATGCCCTTTGCCCATTTTGACTTGATTACTGTTTTGGGTGTTGAGTTTGAAAAGTTTTTATAGATCTTGGATATCAGTCTTTTTTCTGTAGTGTCATTTGAAGGCAACTTCTCCCATTCCGGGGGTTGCCTCTTTGTTGTGTTGACTATTTCCCTTGCTGTGCAGAAACTTTTTATCTTGATGAAGTCCTGAAAGTTCATTTTCACTTGTGTTTCCTTTTTCTTTGGAGACGTGTCTTGAAAGAAGTTGCTGTGGTTGATGTTGAAGAGGTTCCTGCCTATGTTCTCCTCTAGGATTTTGATGGATTCTTGCCTCACATTGACATCTTTTATCCATTTTGAGTTTATCTTTATTACAGTTTAAGAGAATGGTCTCAGATAAGTTTCTTAGGCAAAGAGGAATCTCTCTTAGTAGTACTTTTTCTGGTACTGAAATGCAGTTGAGGGGGAGGTGAAGAGCTTTTCCCGAATCTGCTGGTTTTTGATTACTTTTCACTCAAAATAGTGTTCATGCCCAAGTAGCCCATCTTGGGCTGACTGCTCTATACATGCAGACACAAAATGCAAATTTCACTAAAGTAAATGGAGAACCTAGTGCTAGATTAAAATAATAGTATACTGGGGCAAAGTGTAATGTCATATTGCATGTGATCAATAGGAAATCCAAAACTCTTGGAATTTAAAAACTTCACCATTTATGAACTATGTGATTTTAGGCTTGTTATTTAACTTCTAGGTGCCTCTGTTTCCTTTTCTGCAAGGGAGGTATAACACTATTCCTACCTACAAAGTGGTAATAATAGTAGAATCTACATCATAGGATTGTTTTGAGGATAAAATCAGTTGATTAGCATACATCCTTAGAAAAGTGCCTGACACATGGTAAGTATGCAATATATTAGGTATCATACCAGTAACACAAGGAGGGTTCTGAAATTTAAATCTATTAATAAATTTAGTGAACCTTATAAAATAGAGAAAAATTATATGCATTTCTCTCTAGATGCTGAGAAGGATCCATGATAAAATGTAACCTCTATTCTTCATTTAAAAAATCCAATTAAATAGGATTAGATGAATAATTCCTTAACATAAAAATGTATATTTCAACTAAAATTCCAACATCAGGCTTTATAGGGGGAAATGAGAAACACTCCCATTAAATAAAATGAAACAAAATGATCACTATAACCATTATCGTTTAACTCTGTGTATACTGAACAACATAATTACCTCAAGAGAAATAATTAAAAGGTGTAAAAAATGTAAAGAGGTAGAATTATAATCTTTCACAGGTGATATAATAGAATACTTGGGAAATAACCCAAGAGGATTCACTGAAAAATTATTACATTAAAAATATTCTATAAGGAGTCTGGGTTCAGATTTATCATTATCTTAGCTACACAGAAATAAAAACCAATTAACAATGGAAGAAAAGCGATTTTCAATTGAAAAACTATAAGGTATGTCAAAGAATAAACAAGAAATGTACAAAATTTATAGAAAAATGAATTTCTGATTTAGATAAAATGGTATAGATTCATTTCTCCCCTTAAGTACAACAATAACCCTTGGAAATAACCCAAGAGACGACCAAAGGATAACGCTAAGAGATGGTGAGACGAAGTGAGGCTTGTTTTGGATCTCAGGTCTGGAGGAACAGAACAGTGGCAGTAAATCTTAACCTCCCCCGTCCCAACATAAAGTCATCTTGGCCCCAGTGTTTCCTGACCATCGATCTGTCTCATTCCTATCCTGGATCAAGCAGATGGTGATGAGCCTGGCACCACTAGCAAGGGGATTGATGAGGGACTCAGTAATAGTACCCTGGAAGGTGTGTTCTCTCCTTGAAGGTCCTCCCTGACCCAAAACTGGCCCTCCCTGACTTGATCTCACCAATAAACTGAGTTCTGGAAGCCTCTTCGACCCTGTGAGCCTAAAACTTTCCTCCTTCCTCCAACTTCCCTCCTTCCTTCAGAGATACAAGTTTAGGGATAGGGTGTACTATTAAGAAAGGATCCCATCCCCACATATGAGGGGCCTGTGATCTGAACAAGCACCTGCCTAGAGAAGCCTCTGACCCCTCAGGCTGAGGCTCCCCTCCATGTCAGCAGTCCAGCTTGGAGAGACCTATTTTAGCCCCCTGGCAACACCAGCAGCACCATTTCAACAGCACCAAAGAAGCTAAACACACCCAAAAAACAGAAAATGTTCTGAAAATTAAATGTTTTTGGAACCACAGGCAACGAAAGTAGTCCGGGCCCTGCATGCTAACCCTAAACTGGGCAACCACCTACTGAAGTAAAAGATTTAATCAGGATCTAGAGTCTTCTAGTGCAATAGGCAAAATGTTTAGGTTACAAACCAAAAGTTGAGAGGAAAATAGGAAAACTTCTAAAAACATAAAGGTTAAGTGTCTTGCTCCTAACAAATCCATGGATCAAAGACAGAGTCTCAAAAGAACAGGAAAGAATGGAAATCACTGTACTATTTATTAGGCAGATGCAGCTAACGCAGCAGTGTTGGAGTAATTTATAGCACTAAAATGCTTACATCAGAATGGAAAGAAACTCTCAAATGGATGGTCTAAGGTTCCTACTTCAAGGAATTAGAGTTGCAAAGTCCCAAAGCAACCAGAAAGAAATGATAAAGAACAGAAGTCAATGAAATAAAAAATAGGAAAATAGAAAAAAAAATCAGTGTAACAAAATTGGTTCTTTGAAAAATCAGTAAAATTGATAAATCTCTAGAAAGACTGACAAAAGACACAATTTGCCATTATTAGGAATGGAGTGAGGGTATCACTAGAGTCTGCAGCTATTAGAAAGATAATATGGAAATTCTATGACCAACTTTGTTTATAAACCCAACAACTTGATATGGGTCAAGTCCTCAAACTACTAAACCCCAGCCAGATAATCTGAAAAATCCTATGACATTGGATAAATTGAGTAGTCTTATAACTATTTAAAAAATGGAATTTGTTATTTAAAAACTTAAGAGAAGGAAATCTCCAGGTCTAGATGGTTTCCCTGGAGAATTTATCAAACTGTGAAGGAAAAATTAGTGTCAAGTATGAGCGACTCTTCTAGAAAACAGAGGAGGGTAGACTACTGATCAGCTCACTTGGAGTCCATGATTTATGAGTCCAGTATTATCCTGGTACCTAAATCATGTAAAGGCTATACAAATAAAACTATAGATCAGCATCTCTCATGAACTTAGATGCAGAAATCTTCAGCAAAATATTAGCAAACCAAATCCAACGATGTATAGAAGGAATTACACATCGTGACCAACTGGATTTATTTCAGTAATAGCAAGCTAGGCCTGCAGTCACAAGTCAGGCAATGGTATCCACTATATTAACAGACTGAAAAAGGAAGGTCATATAATGATATCAACTGACCTACAGAAACACTTGATAAAATCCACTCATGACACACATTTTTTGCAAGTTAAGAATAAAGGAAAATTACCTCGATTTGATATAGACCATGTCCAAAAAAACCATAGAAAACATCATCCTTAATGGTAAAAGACTGAATGCTTCTTCCCCTTTACTCCCCCCACGCCCCCCAAAATCAGGAACGAGACAAGGATGTCTGCTCCTACCAGTCTTATTTATCATAGTAAGGGATGTTCTAGTCAGGGCAATATGGCAGGAGAAAGAAAGAAAAGGCATACAGATCAGAAAGGAAGAAATAAAACTGATCCTAGTTATGTAGAGGACATAACTGTCTATGCAAAAAGACTGAAGATATCTACTGATACTCCCCTAAAAACTCCTAGTGACTTAAAGTCACAGCTTGTAAGATCAATACATGAAAATCATATTTCTGTAAACCAGCCCTGAACATGTGGAAACCAGAATGAAAAGCATGATATCATTTACAATTTCTCAAAGAAAAATGAAATGCTTAGGTATAGAGTGTAAGATTTGCATGCTGAAAACTACAAAATGCTGATAAAAGAAATCAAAGAAGATTTAAATGGATAGAGACCTATTGTGTTCATGGATTAGAAGACTCCACATCGTAAAGATGTCAGTTCTCCTTAAATTGATCTATAAATTTGATGCAATTCCTATGAAATCCCAGCAAGGTTTTCTATAAACATAGATAAGCTTATTCTAAAATTGGTGTGGAAATATACAGGACTTAGAATAACTAAAACAATCTTGATGAAGAATAAAGTAGGAAGACTCACGTGACTCAATATTGAGGCTTGCTGTATGGCTGCATTAATCAGGGTGGTGCAGGACTTGAGCAGTAGACACGTCGATCACAGGACCAGAAAGACACCCACAAATTGATCCCCAGGAATCAGCTCAATGGGCTTTTGATGAATGTGCAAATTCAATTCAGCAGAGGATGATCGCCTTTAAAGAAGACAAGGCTGGAGTAATTGGCTATCTGAAAGCAAAAATTAAAACTTTGACCTCAACATCACACTTTACACAAACTGACTCAAAATAGAACACTTAAATGTAAAACATAAAACTATAGAACTTTTAGAAACGGTTACAGGAAAATGTAAAATTTCCTGATTCAAAAGCTGACTGGAGACGATGGAAAATAACACTCTGTTTTTGAATACGGAGATTCAAGATCATTAAGACATCAGTTTTCTGTAAATTAAAAAGGCAGTAGGAGTCTAGTAAAATGGTACCAGAGTGTGGTCTGCTTATATGTGTTCAACAGCGATGAGAATGCTGTGTGCGTTTTTTTGGGGGGGTGGGGGAAGGGGAAGTTGTGATTTGAACAAGCTGCTTCTAAAACTTATGTGAAACATTGAAACAAGCAAAACACCCCCCAAATTCTAAAGAATAATGGCAGATAACTAGCTCTAGCAAATAAAACATTAAAAAAAATTCATGATAATTAATGTTTTGATACATAGAATAAATATACAAATGCAACAGGATAAAAATTCTACATTGTTTTCACAATCCACATTTCTCATTCTTTCACAGGACTTTCCTTTGCCCCAGGGTAAACCTAAAAGAACCCAGAAAAAAAGTCCATTGAATTTCAAAAAGATTTTTTAAAACTCATAACCAAAACATTTATCTTAAAAGCGGGAATGGTTCTTAACGTTAGCAAACTTTTCCAGAGAGGAAAGTCTCTTTTAGCTTACCAATAATTTTGAATATCAGAAGCTTAAGGACTGAAATACTTTATATGTGAAATGTATGATGCAAATTGTAGAGTTAGGAATTATTCAGGTTTTTCTGTCAAAACAAAAGGAAGGCATCCAGCTTGGTGGAGCCCACAACATTAGCGTTAGCTGGCTATTAGGCAAGGGCAAGTCTTGCACCCACCAGCCAAGCCCTGCTGTGGGGGCAGAAAGGTGAGGCATCCCATCGAAGCAGAAAGGGTATGTTCTCACTTCACAGAGAAGCAGACTCTTAGAAAAAGCTGGAATCCTGGTGGAGGAGACGTGAGTGAGTGATGAATCTGGGTGGGTGGCATGGTGACTCCCCACAGAGTCCTATTCATCACACCATCAGGGGCAAAACTAAATGTCTAGATGCCTTCAAGAAGTGGCTGAGGGTGGGCCAGTGGCCCTAGGAAAGTCATAAGGAAGATGAGGTCCCAGGACCACATTGGCTAAAGAACATTATGCCACCAGTGTCCTTCTGGTAGATGCCACTCAAGATGGCCTCTGGGTGTCATATTTCTCCATAGAATCCATCATGGGGTAGCTGGAACCTACTGTAGACCAGGGAGGTTACTTCTCCTCTATGCCAATAAGACTAGAAGACTTTTTTTTTTAATGATTTTATTCATCTGTTTGCCAGAGGGAACGAGCGAGAGAGCACAGAGAGAGCAGGGGAAGCAGCGGCAGAGGGAGAAGCAGGCTCCCCACTGAGGAAGGAGCCCGATGTGGGACTCCATCCCAGGATTCTGGGATCATGATCTGAGCCAAAGGCAGGTGCTTAGCCCACTGAGGCCCCCAGGCTTCCCTAGAAGACTTGACGAGAACTTAATTGATTCACCCCAAGTAGAATGGTGAATATAGGAGAGGAGCGGGACCTTGAATTTAATGATGATTTCTCATCAAATGACTTTTCACTGAATTGCCCAAGTTTGCATGGAAAGAACCAGGTAACTTCCGCTGTCCATCAGGTTGGGAGCTCAGAATGACAACATGAATTAAACTGCAGAACCTTCTAAAAGATTGGTTTTTATGTATCTGCATACTTAGCCTATAAAATGCATAATCACTTTACACATTTTGATATTTCTACATTTCAGAAGTGTTCCGCAGCGAGAATGCTGTGCACTCACACGCTGATTGTCTACCTTTTTACAAACAGTGCAGCACAGGAACTTTGATTTGCTCAGCCAGCACAACTGCTAATAATCATCATGTTATTCTACACCTATTTTGTCCCACAAATTGAGTCCAAAGTTCATCCTGATTCATTCTTATATTTTTGAGGCGAGGAACAGGAAACAGTCTTTTATTATTCTATTTCTAACTCAGTTGCTTTAACCTCATGAAAATTTTCATGTCAAAAAATTCTCTACTGTTGACTTTTTTAGCTTTTCATCATTCATTCATCAGAAAGGAGTTTCTTCTAATTCATCAGAAAGGAATTTTGTTGGTGCTTTTTCATATTTTCACTGAATTCTCTTTCCTTGCCTTTGTGACTTCACTTAGGAAGGGCAGGAGAAGAGCCCATCCAAAGGACCCGATCTGAATTCTTGCCCCACCAGCTGTCCCCTTGTCCTTCTGCCTTCTCCAGCTCTCCCCTCACTGGAAGCGCCCATTTGGATCTGCCTCTAATTTTTCTTCTTTTGTTAGTCAATTTCACAGGTTTCTTTTTGGCAATCTGCTCCCCGAGCCATCTGTCTGCTCCTCTTCTGAGCCCACTGGTCATCCTGTTCAGGGAGAGCCACTGCTTTCAGCCCCACTAGGACTCTGTTGTGTGGCTTATGTTCAGCTTGAAGAAGCAAAGGATCAGACCAGGTCTGTGCGCTCTGTTCACGTGGCCAGAGCTGCATGGCTGTTGCGTGTGGCTTGGAGTCCTCTGTACTTCCTTTCTCCTCCACCCCAGTTCCTTTTCCTTTGGCACCCCACATGTGAAACTCGCATGAACAAGAAACTCGCAAAGGGTTCCTAGAAAATCTTCTCTCTAGAAAGTTCTTAGCTCATCCCAAACCCATTTCCTAAAAGATATCTCATTTTTGCTCTGCTTAACCTTATTAAAACCAATGTGATTAGTTTTTGGCACAATATTGTTTCTAGTAACCACTTGTTCAAACATTCACCTTATGTTAAAAGAAGATTCAGTCATGTATGACTTTAATGTGGTTTGTACTTCAGCAAAGTGGACCGGACACTTTAAATTTAAGCTTGAGATGAGCACTAGGTCACACTCTGACCCTGTAATTATCTCCTGGAATAGAGCCAGTAGGTGTCTGCAGGGTAATTTATGTTTTTATTGTGTTAACAAAGAGGTTGAGGAAGTGAGAATCAGTTATTAGAAGCTGGCCCTCAGCTTCAAGTCACTTCTGCTTTGGCCCTGGCTGTGATGTAGGAGATTTCACCAGTCACTGGAAACCCTGACTCTATAGCTTTACCTATAAGCTTCCATCTGGAAAACATGCATGCCTATGTATAGGGTGGAGATTTCATCTTAGGGAAGGGATTTCCTACCCATCAACCTCCTCAGAGCATCCTGGACTTCTTTGTTTCTCAGACTGTACACCACAGGGTTCAGTAAAGGTGTTATTACTGTGTAGGTCACTGAGATTAACAGATCCTGATCCCTGTTGTCCTCAGACCTGGGCTTGAAGTGGGCAATGGAGGCACAGCCATAGTGGACAATGACCACTGTGAGGTGGGAGGCGCAGGTGGCGAAGGCCTTCTTCCGGCCCTCAGCGGAGGCGATCTTGAGGATGGTGGCGATGATGAGGATGTAGGTGATGAAGATGAAGGTGGAAGGGACTGTGAGGGCCAACAGGGTGATAATTAAGGTCAGGATATCGTTAAGGATTGGAGCAGCACAGGCTAGGTCCAACACAGGTGGAACATCACAGAAGAAATGCTCAATCAGTGAGTTGCAAAAAGACAGTCTGAAAATGGCCACGGCCTGAATCAGAGAGAGCAAGAACCCTGAGGCACAGACCGAGGATGCCAGGATGGTACAGACCCTCCAGTTCATGATGACTGAGTAACGAAGAGGGTTGCAGATGGCCACGTAGCGATCAAACCCCATTACTGCTAGCAAGAAGCAGTTGTTGATGGCAAAACCAAGGAAGAAAAAGAGCTGAGTCCCACAGCCCACCAAGGAGATGGATTGGCTCAGACCTACAAGGCCAGAAAGCATGCGTGGGATAATGACCAGGGAATAGAAAGTCTCCGACATGGAAAGAACACTTAGAAAGAAGTACATGGGGGTGTGGAGGTGGTGATCGATACGGATCACAGTCACAATGATGATATTGCCAGCCAGAGTTAGGATGTACACGATCAGAAACACAATGAAGAGTGTGAGTTGATGCTCATGGAAGTTGGAGAAACCTTGGAAAACAAATTCTCTCACCTCTGTGTGGTTGGCCATTTTCATTGAGGATCTCAAATCAGAAAGGTAAAGAGAAGGTCAACATCAACCCTTCATAAGAGAGACCACCCCTCCCTTTGTGAGCACACCGTCAAGAACAAAGTTTTAGTATCGCAAAGACCCAGCTCAGAACTTCTCAAATCAACTGTCTTTTCCAGGGGCACGGCAGACTCTGTCCCAGAACTGATGTATACATGACAGCGAAAACCCGAGCAATGTTATTTGAAAGTTTGAGGTAAGGCATTCTTTTCAAGGACAATAGACCCAACGTGTTGTCCATGAAGTTGGTCTCAAAAATTTCTTAAAACTAGATTTTCCTAAAATATTACCCGCATTCTCAGACCCCAATGTGATTAAGTTAGAAACTATAAAAAAAAACCTTGAAAAATTGGAAATGTTTGAAAATCTAACCTATGGTTCGAGGAGGAAATTATAATGGAAATTAGAAATCGTTAGAACAGAGCGGTGACAGGAGAATCACATACCACAACACGTACCTTGCATTCAGAACATTATTGAAAGGAAGTTTATCATTGAAAATAGCTTGTTTGTGTTTTAAAACTGAAAATTAATGAGAATCCATTCTAAAAAGTTATTAAAAAAAACATAAAGTAGAAGGAAAAAAACAGCAACGATGAAACAGATGTGAATGATAAAATACAGAAAATCCATAAAGGTTCAAGTTTATAAACTTTAGGTGAACTCATGAAAATCTGACCAAGAAAAACAAGTGAAGATATAAACTTGATTATGAATTAATAAAGGGACAGAAGCTTCAGACTCAGAAAGATGAGAAGTAACATTATGAACAACTCCTCCTCCACAGGTTTTTAAACTTCAATGAAATGGATAGACTTCTAGAAAAAAAATTATCAATATTGAATCAAGAAGTAGAAAACCTAAAAAAAAAGAAAAAAAGAAGATATAAAGACAGTAGCGAAAAATCGACAAATACAACTCTCGGCCTAGAGAAATGTACCACTACCTGCTATGAAACCTTCAAGGATAAGTCGATTTCAATGTAATACAGATTGCTATTTTAAGTAATAAAGAGGAAATCCCCTCACCTCATTTTATGAAGCTGGAATTATTTTGACAACAAATTAAACTCGTAGACTCTAGAGCCAATCTCGTAGATCTAGAGGTAAAATTCTTGATGAAATATCATCAAACCACATCCAACAATGTGTAAAATTGGGTACATGACCAAGTTGGTTTTATTTCAGGTGGTGAAATTTGTTTAACATTTCAATAATTCAATTGTATATTTCCTCCAGTAAACTGTTCAAAGGGAAAAAGTGACATGATTATTTCAATAGCTGTCCCCCAAAAAAGCATTTTTAAAATTCAGTGTCTACTTATAAGAACCCTTAAAAAACTAAGGATCAAAGATGTTCTTTAAGCTGATAAAGCACGTGTACAGTTTTGCAGTCAATATATACTTAGTGGTGAGATACTGAAGAGTTCTCTTCAATATTAGGAGCAAGATAAGGGTGACTGCTCTGTCCACTTCTCTTCAACATTGCACTGAACATTCTGGCCAATCCAATAAGCCAAGAGAAAGAAATTAAAATTATAAGGATTAAGAAGGAAGGAATTCTCTGCAGATGATGCTATTGTGTACATAGAAAATCCAAAAGAAACTGCTGATAAATTATTAACATTATTAAGAAAGTTAGCAGGCTTTCTGGTACAAAATTTAGGTATAAAAATCTATCAAATTTCTATACTTCAACAAACTGATAGCAAATTAAATTTAAAAGGACTGTCATTCATAATAGCTTAAAATTATAAAGTACCTGGGAATACAGATGTTTATGAAGAAAATCACAAAACCCTAGTGAAAGACACCAAAGACTGGAGTAAGGGAGTAACAGACCCTGCTTATGAGTTGAAAGATCTGAGATGGTGAAGATTCCAATTAATCAAAAATCTATGAATTCCTAGATCTATGATTTATGAATTCTCTACAGTTCAATCAGAATCTCGAATGGATTGTTTTTGGTTGGTTGGTTGCTAGATTGCTAACTGATACTAAAATTTATATGAAAGTACAGAGATCTGAGAAAAGCTAGAACACAAACACAGGAAGAGAAGATTTGCCCTTCAAACATCGTTACTTATTATTAGGCTGAAGTAATTAAGAAGGTGCGGTGCTGGCACAGAGATAGAGTCACACCAATGGGAGCAAACACAGTTCTGAAATATGGGGACTCTTCACACCAGAGCTGGCGTTGGAGGCTGGTGGGAAGCACGGAGTTGTCAATTAAGGATGAAATTGTTGGTTATCTGTATGGGAAAAAATGAAATCAGATTATGCCATACAATTGAAACACTAATTTCAATTGTATTAAAAACCTAAGAAGAAACAAAACACTTCATGAAATGTTTAGAAGATCAACTTGGGGTAGCAAAAGATACAGAATATAAAATAATGATATATTCTGGTACATAAACATTAACTTCCATTTTTTAAGACAAATTCCAAAAAAGGAAACAATATATTTACAACAAAACCAGGTAAAACACTAGCGTCTAGGGTATCTAGAGCTTTAACCACAAAACGAAAAAAAAGAGATCAGCTTAATATAATGATTTTAAAAGTGTATAAAAATTTCGTATTAGGGGAAGCACAGATGACATGTGGACAGAGTTTTATGAGACTGACGCGCTACCTACTGCGCTAACGAGGCACCTCAGACTTTTAACATCATTAGTAGCCAGGGGAAAGTAAGACCGCAGACCACAATTCCACACCCATCAGGCTGCAGGAAATCAAAGCTATTACAGATAAAGAGCAGGGGAAGCTCCTGAAGAGAGTGAATTGATAGGATCATTTTGGAAAACAGTTCGCTATTACCTGTCCGAGTTGAGAACGAACGGGTTGTGGGAGCCAGTGATTGCACCGTCAGAATTTAATCCGGAACAGCTACAGAGACACACAAAGTTAAAACAGCTTTGTTTATAATAAGGGGGGAAAAGCGCTGAAATGAACCAAATGTTCTTCAAACGCAGAAAGGATAAATTGAATAAACCCACAATATATTACAGAGCATCGGGTGAATTAATTATAGAGCATGGGTGGGCAAATGACACCCCACGGCCCAGCAGTCTGCTTTGTAAATAAAGCTTTATTGGGACACGGTCACACCCACTTGTGAAAGTGTCGTGTGGATTGCACTCACCCTGTGACAGTGAAGCTGAGGAGTCCAGCAGAGACTGTATGTAGGACCTGCAAGACTAACATGTCTACTCCCCTGTCCTTTACAGGAAAGGTCTACAGACTCCTGCTAAAGATGGCTGAGGGCATGGCTTACATTTTCACACTTCAGCTTTCTTGACCCTCAATAGAAGCCAACCACAGGGGAGTGTGTGTGTGTGTGTGTGTGTCTGTCTGTCTGTCTTCCATTTACTTAATGTTCAAAAGAAGGCAGGGCTAGTAATATTTAGGGATAATCTGTTTCTTTATAAATGTGCAAGTGCTTTAACCTAAAATTGATGATCATGACTGGTGAGGATTTGAAGGCTTTGAAAGCAACATCTACGAGGTTCTAGATTTATAGTGATCTTCTGTTTCTTAGCCTGGGCAGAAGGTAGCTAGGTGTTTGTTTTGTTATTTTTCTTAAAATGCACATTTATTTTTTAAGCTATTTAATGCATACCCTATGTTACAAAAAACCATTAACATTATACATCAAGAAGAGCGTTCATGCTACTATTAAATGGGAGAGATACCACAAAATAGCAAGGATCGTATGAACCCAATATGGTAAAGGAAGTAAAAATCTATATCCATGTATTTATGAACATGTCTGTATACAAAAAAAGACTATGAATTTACAAATGGGGGTGCCTGGGTGGCTCAGTGGGTTAAGCCTCTGTCTTCAGCTCAGGTCATGATCTCAGGGTCCTGGAATCGAGCCACGCATCGGGCTCTCTGCTCAGCGGGGAGTCTGATCCTTCCTCTTCCTCTCCCTCCTCTCATGCTCTCTCTCAAATAAACAAATAAAAATCTTTTTTAAAAAAAGAATATATAAATGAATACATGGGACATTTGTAAACAGAAACTAACACAATATTTTAAAACTTTTTGTGTAGCTTTTAATTGATGCATATGAAAATTATGTACAAAACAGGATGTGAGAGATACAAAATTACCTAATTACACGAAAATGTGCATAGGAAAAAGCTGAAGGGAAATCATTGACATGTTAGTAGTACATGATTCTGCATGGTAAAATTATAGGTGGATTTTTGCTGTCTCCTGGATTTTCCAAAGTGTCCACAGGAAATATATATTATTTATGCAGCGGGTTGGAGGGTAGCTTCAGTTTCTTTTAAGTGTCCCTTGGGGTCGTTCTCCTCACCCTTTTTCCATTGAGGCATCTCTCCCACCTTGGTTCTCTCAGCATCTCTCATTCTTACATGATAACACTTGTCATATTCAATTGAAATGATTTATTATCTGGCTTTTCAACTAGATAGTACCTTTTTGGATGACAGATCATACTTAGTCGTTTCTGTATCCCCAGAACTTAGCTCGATTTTTGGCATATGTCAAGCCTTTGATCACTGTGTCAACGGAGCTGATAAGTGAAGGAAAACTCTGGAGGTGCTTCTGAGCTGAAGGAAGAGCCTACGCCTGTGCCAGATTCACCCAGGCATATGGACACGGACAGGTGGAGACAGAACCGAGTACTGAAGGATTTCTGAGCTGGAGGGAGTGAGAGGTGGAAGGCATGGACCTTCCCATCAAGGGCAATTCAGACACAGGGAGCTTGTGAATCACTCAAGCAAAAGACAGAAATGTGGCATCCACGCAGACAGGAAGGGATAGAGTGTGCAGGCTCAGCAAGTGGCAGAGGTGAGAGACGCCCAAAGAAAAAAGACATGAAAGAACAATATTGGAAAACATGGCTGGATGAACGGAATGTTGGCAAACCATCATCATCCACGCAGACCATTCACCTTGGGCTAGTCTCCAGTCCTCAATCGAACTTTTGGAGGATAGCCCTTTTCGTAAAAGATTATAGAAATTTATGGGAGTTTTTCTTTTACATTTGACAGTTTCCTTTTTTCTTCAGTTTCCTTTTCTACAATGTGGTAGAAATGTGGGGGAACTTAGTCCCAAAAAGGATAAAGGACTCCTGATAACACATTCAGTTTATGGCAAAGGGGTGGGGGCAGCTCTGCTTGCCCTGTACTGAGTCCTTTGGTCTTAAGAGACCTTAATCTTGGAGGAGAGCCTTTCTGCCCCTGCTGAGCTACTGATAGTGTAACTGACACAAAGACGCGGGTGAGCCTTCTTTAGGAAGACATTAAGAAACAGAAGAAATCACTGTATCTTGTTCTGAGTCTTTGATGCCTCTGTAAAAGAACATGGACTTGATAAGTATGACCCAGTTTCCTTTTAGTTCCTAACATACTGACCAGTGTCTGGAGGGGAGGGCAAGGCTCAGAGGAATTGGCGTTCTCTTTCTTTTTTTTTTTCTACTGCAAGTGCAGCTTCTCTTTCCCTAGAGTCTCCAGCTCCAGCCCAATTCACAATTCACATCCTCATGTCTGTCTCTCTCTCTCTTTCATACACACACACACACACGGATTCTGCTATGTCTATTTTTCTGGAAGTAGTGATCTGGAGGTCCCTGTGTTACATTGCTAAATGAGAGCAGGGCAAAGAGCCTGACCTTGGATTAAGCATTAAGTAAAGGGAGTCAAAGCAGCATAAAGATTAAGAGACTGATAGAAAATTGTCTCAGGTCATTAGAAACGATAATGTAGAAACTAGCATTTGTTTAAAATATATACCAGTCTATTTTTCCTTTAGGAAGAGACCATGCACATGCAAGAGAGAGAAAAAGAGAAAGGGGGGGTGTTGGAGGGGCAGAGGGAGGGAGAGAGAACCTCAAGCACACTGAATGCCCAGTGCGGATCTCCATATAGGTTTCGATCTCACGACCCTGAGTTCATGACCCGAGCCAAAATCGAGAGTCTGAATTAACCAAATGAGCCATCCAGGGCCCCCAAATACATGGCAGCCTATTAAGACAGGCTCCATAGCTGAAAGCTTAGTAATTAACCTACAAGGCAATAAAATACTCTGGTATTATATATGGAGAATGTGAGGCTCTGGAGGGCAAACGACTCTCATCAGACTTGCATATGTAGAGATAGAGAAGACCAGGTATGAAACACAAGTGTGCCTCCAAATCCATACCCTTGCTTGGAATCCAGACCCTGCTGAATGGACGTCCAGACATGAGGGTCAGGTTATAGGGAAGGAGGCAACAGCTGTATGAAACTGCTTGACCCTCAGCCTCATTCACTGAAGACACAAGGGACATCAGTTGTAGATGACAGCTCTGGGATTAGCAAGGCTGTCTTATTTTCTCTCCTCCCTCTATGACTTTGAATGGATTCCCCCATCATTTGCTTATGGACATGAGAATACTCAATGTCACGTTATAGGCACCAGGGCTCAATCAGCCAACAGGTGAGACACAGGGAAAGTGCGAAATCCTAATATTCAAGAAAATTGTCAGAAAGCCAGAACAGGAAAAGGAAGAAGCTTAAAAAATTAATCAATTCTTCTCTCTTGTTTTTTTTTTTTTTTTCATACTAACAACCACTTACTTCTTGCAAAGTTGTCAAAGGACATGAGAGAAATTCTTTTACTTGCAGATACATCTGGACTTTTTAAAAAAAGAACGCAGAATGGGAATCTTCACGAGGCCTGTGAGGGAGATATTGAACCCCAGGCCTAGGAGTGCAGCATTTCCTGATGGTCTAAAGGAAGCTCAGGTGTGGTGACCCACTCAAGGCCTGCAGGACTGATTTGTCTGGCTTTAGCAGATCCTCTAAGCCTCTTAAAACCCTGTTCACAGACTGATTATGAATCTGTCGGATGCAGGACTCCGGGGACTTCCCCTTGAGGACCATTCCAGGGCACAAGGGGCAGCAGAGAAAGAGCATGAGGCTCTGTCCCAGGGGCCTGATTAGGATCTTGGGCAATTAGTAGAACAAAACTCTACCTTTGTTTACTGGTTCACAAGAAGTGTTTGCGTTGTAGAAACAAATAGGTTTTGTCAAGATCTAAGGAAACATGCAAAATAAAATACATGCGTATTATTCTATGCCTGAGGATCCTGCCTTAATTTATTGAAGTATCAAAAATTAATGCAAATCTACTTATGTTGCAGGCACTATGCTAAGCATTGGCAGTACAAGTATGCCAAGAACAGTCATGGTATTTGCTTTCATGGAGCTCATCAAGGAGGGAAGCCTGTAGATCTATCGCTTGCTAATCCATTGGGTGTCTTTCTGCAGATTAGTAAAAGGAGCCTCTTCTGGGCAGGTACAGCCTGTGTGTGCACCTCTTGGTGAGGAGACAATGCATTTTTGCAGCTAGGAAAAGAGCATCCATTCATATGGACAGAGGGAGCTCTACACCAAGGGTGTGTGACTTGTCAAGTGGACGGTGGGCTGCCATTATTTCACTCTCCACCTTAATTAGGCATCCTTGTGTAGTGTACAAGGTCCACACCAGGCGGGTTTCAAACATATAATCTTATCAGTAAATTACTACAAAACAAAAATAAACACGGTTTCATGGGAGCGTCTAACAAAGGGGTCAAGTTTTGGCAGTTTAAATGAGCAATTCTCTGAGCAATGATTCTGAGCTGGGGTCTCTAGGTGAATGAGGGTCAACCAGGTGAAGTTAGGGGAGATGATTTAATACAGAAAAAAAAACCATGAATGAGGGACTAGATAGATTATTGATAATGATTCACTCTAAGAACTGAAACAAAGCCAAATTGTGCCAGAGAGCTCAAGGGAGAGATGAATTTAGAAGGCACTAGAGGATGTGAGCAGGAGGGTCTTGTAGCACTTGAAGCTTGTAGGATGATGTGGAGCCAGCAGAGCTTTTAAGGAGGCAAATAGCACACTCAGATGTGGATTTCAGAGTGTCTGGTGGAGAAGCAGAAAATGAACTGGAGAAGAGCAAGTCTGGAACCACGTGAGGAGGCGGCCGCGGTTGTCCCGTGCAAACATGGCGGGACCTGGGACCAGGTCCCGGGACCACCAGCTGGCTGGGACAAGTAAGACCAGCTCATAACAGGCATCTGACGGTATGTGGTCAAGTAACCTGCCTTTTCCAGGACTCAGAGTTATTCAGGAGGTATTTCCCAGAACAATGTCTACCTAGAGAAAGAATGTATGGTTCCAAGGATATTGCACTGTGATCCTCCTCTTGGGGCCTGATAGAATCCTGATTTAATTCCTTATAATGGAGAATCACAGTCTCTCATCCAATTCCCAGACTGGAGCCCATTCACAGAATTCAGGTCAGGGCTCTGTTTGCCGGCCCTAGATAATTTTAAAATGTATTGATACTATTATATAGATTCTAAAATGTATTGTTACTAGTATAGATACAATTTATATTATAAATGTTACATGGCTATCATATTGTTACTATTATATAGATCTATATCATGTAGATTACTATTACATAGTTTCCCTTCCGTTTCAGGCTTCGGAACACCATAATCAGTTAGATACACCAAGGAGCTCTATAAGCAAGGAGTTCCCGTTACTACGCTACCTCTTTCCGTACCCATACATAGTCTTTACATCTGATAGATTTGTGATACCTCTTGACCTTTGACTCATTGGGCCCCATTCTCCCTGTTGAAATCAGGGAAACGTCCACTGGTAATATCTCGTGACTTCTACCATAGGCTGCAGGGACCAGACACTATTTGATTTTTGCCCTCAAGTCCATATTTTAGTTCAGCAACCGAGAGAACTGTAAGAGCTACTCCTATCTTCTTGGGAAGATACATTGCGTACAAAATCTCTGGTTAAGGGCACACATCAATACATGCTGCCTGTCTGAACATTGTGTTTCTTTCTCCTCTAACATATGTAGAGTAAATCCCTGCACAGATTTCTCTAGTTCTCAATGTTATGAATCTAGAATCTATCACTAGTTATGGGTCAGGAGGCAGTGAGAGAATGTGAGGCAGACAGAACTTGTAGCACTGTTGGCAAGTTAGACCAACAACTCTGTTCTGAAAAAAAGAAAAGAAAAGAAAGAAGAAAAAAAAAGAAAACAGAATCATATAAGCAATGATTTAAGAGCACTGGAAATTAACCAAAGGCAGATAACACATTAAGAAACATTAATGTTCCAAACATTGCTTGAGCTTTAGGTAAAAATGCAAGAGTATGTGCTATTTTTGCTTTGGGTTGTTCCCACCACTGTCCCCCACCCCACCCCTGCCACCCGTCTTTCAGCACAGAGGTAGGAACTATAGTCTTATCTGTTTGGGGTTGGCAGGAAAACCCAGTGGTGTGGGAGTCAGAAATCTCAGTCTATAATGTGCACTGGAGGTTGGGCAAAACCTGTAGCTTTTATGGCTTAATGCAGACTCATTTGGGGAGAAAAACCCACAGCTCTCCTACTCTGATATTGTGGTCTTGGTTCTGAGCAAGGAACAAATAAGCCATAAATTTAACTGAGAGATCCTGGAAATAAGAGAGTTACAGAAAGGCTGAATAAGTTCTACATCTCTAGCTTCAGAGGAACGATGGATGCCCAAGGGAGACCTGAGAACTGGCTGGAAATCTGAATGCATCCAGCATCCTGCCCACGGGTTAATCAGCAGAGGGTAAACAGTGTGGTTCTAGGTGTTTACATACAATCTCTGAGCAAATCATCGGATAACCACTAAGCTATTCACAGGGAAACCCCTGGGAAGCCTTGCTGCAAAGATAAACGTAATCGAGAAACAGAGCTGACATCCGCAGCCATACACAGCAGTCTCTGCCATCGAGTTGAAAAGAATAACTGAAAATGGAAAAGAACAAGGATTGACATTTAAAAATATAAATTTTTCAGAGTTGCTATGATATACTCAGTTACCAACCAAATATCACAAGTTGTGTAAAGAAACAGAAAAATGTGACCCAAATTCAGTGGAAAAAGTAGTCAATAGAAGTAAGTTCTGAATGGGCCCATTACAGCAGAGTCGTGATGAGCAGATTTTATAAATATAGTCGAAGAATCAAAGGAAACTGTGTTCAAAAAATTATATAGAGAGAATGACAGTGATCACACAAGTAGGGAACCTCAAATAGAGGCCATAGCAAAGAAGGGAATGCCAGTTCTAGAGTTGAAAACTATAACTGAAATGCTAAGAACAGTAGAAGTGAGATGGCAGAAGAAGGAACCAGGGAGCCTGAAAATCAAGAATAGAAGCTATCGAGTCTTGAGGCGCCTGGGTGGTTCAGTCGGTTAAGCATCTGGCTTTTGGTTTCAGCTCAGGTCTTGATCTCAGGGTACTAGATTGAGTCCACACTGGGTGTGGAGACTACTTGAACAAAAAAATGTTAAAAAAATTAAAAAAAAAATAAAAATTAAAAAAAAAAATCCAGTGTGAAGAACAACAACAAAAGAATGAAAACCGAGTACTCTCACAGACCCATAGGGCAAAGGAAACACTCCAACAAAGGTGTAAGGGGATTCCCTGAAAATGAGGCAGAAAAAGTATTTCAATAAATAATGGTTGGAAACTTCCCAAACTTGATGAAAAACATTAATGGCTTCAAGAAACTCAACAAATCCCGAGTTGAATAAATGCAGAGAGAGCCGTATGTAAGACATCGAGCTGCAGAAAGCCAAATGCAGAGACCAAAATCTCGATAACCAAGGAAAAGTGACTCACCACGTACAGAGAAGAAACTCTGGTTGATAGCGGACGTCTAACAGGAAACACAACTGAGACCAGAGGGTAGTGCCGCAGCATTCAAACTGCCAAAAGAAAAACTTGAACAACAACAGAAAAATCTATCTAGCAACAACATCCTTAAAAAATGAGGGGAAAATTAAAGTGTATCTAGATAGACAAAGACTGAGAGAATTTTCTGTTAGCAGATCTACCTTCCAAGAAATGCTAGAAGTTCTTTAGAGTGAGAGGACATGACAGTTGACAAGAACTTGTTTCCATAGGAAAGAGAGAAGAAAACCAGAAACGCTACTTCTGTAACATAAGTCATCATAGAGGAGTGTGTATGTGTAGGTTTTACATCGACCTTTTTATTTTCTTCCTGTAGTAATTTCTTTTTAAAAATACCATTATTTGAAAAGTTATATTGCTATAATACTGTATGGATTTATTAATAATTATATATAATTATATTACACATATAATTAACAATTAATTATATATAATATAATTAATAATTATATTATTATTTATAATTGGGTTTATAAAAATAAAGATGTTATATGACAATAATAATGCAAAGGAGTAAGAGAGGGGGGAATGGAGCCATATTTCCATATTGTTGTATTTCATTGAAATCAACTCTGTGTTAACCTGAACTACACTGTGATAATTTAAATATGCATGGATAAAACACTAAAAAAAAAATCTAGTTTTAAGATCAACAGAAGAATCAATATGGTACAATAAAAAAGTTGTTTAACAGAAAAGAAGGCAGTAAAAGCGGAACAGAGAAATGAAAAAGACATGAAAATCAGGAAACAGCCAGTGAAAGGGAAAGCATTAATCCGTTCACAGCCTTAACTACATTAGAAGTGAATGCATGGAATCCTTAGGTCAAAAGGGAAAGATTGTCGGATTTGAACAGCAAGATATAGCTGGTCGTCTGTTCATGGGACATAGCTGTAGAATCTGAGACACGTACATTGAAAGTAAAGGTTGTAAGTGGAAACGCCATGTGAACTAACCGTAGGAGAGCAGGAATGGCTGTGTTAGTATCGGACAGAATAGACTTTCAGACAAGGAATATTACAAGAGACAAAGAAATATATGTTTCTGATAAAAGAGTCAGTATGTTAGGGAGATACAAATCATAAATGTATATGCACCTGAGAACAGAGCCCCAAAATCCGTGAAGCAAAAAGAACAGACTTGAAAGGAGAAATAGTGCAACAGGTACCGTTGGGGAGTTCAACAATTTGATTTTAGTAATTTATAGAACAACCGGACAGAGCATCTGTAAGCATGAAGAGAACCTGAACAGCCCTGTCAGCCAACCTGACCTGACATTTATGGAAAACTACACAAAGAAGGAGCAGAATACCTAGTCTTCTAGCACACGTGTGGTACCCTCTCCAAGCTCCACCAAGTCACAAAACCAGCCTCAGATTCTTAAAATGTGAAATCTTTTTATCTGATATTTACATAAAACAGTAACTTTCTTTCGATTAGTGTTTACGTGATATTTTCCCCATTCTTTTATATTTAATCTTTCTGTATTCTGATAATTAAGGTATGTCTGTCGTAAACAAAATTTTGTTTTCCTGTCCAGTGTGACAATTTTGTCTATAATTGGATTATTGTTATACATTTAATTAAATTTACTTTTTATTATATATAGTGAAATTTATAACTCATAATTTTACATGTAATGAAATTTACATTTCATTGTATACATGAAACTAGTGATATCTTTGGGTTTAAATATACCATGTCAGGATTTGTTTTCTACTTTTCCCTATTTTTATGTACATTCCTATCTTTTTATCTTATTTTAGAATAGTCAAGTGTTTCTATTTTTTATTTATTTATATTTATTTTCATTTTTTTATTATGTTATTCACCATGGATAGGACTGGAGGAGGTTATGCTAAGTGAAATAAGTCAATCAAATGTTTTTATTATTCTTTTTCCTTTTATTTGTCACTTATATATCATTTTACTGGTTATTTTGGAGATTATATTTCAAGGACCAAGCAAAGATTTTGTGGAACATGTATTTGATTTATCCCCATTTTAATGTTATTGTATGGTTTAACTCTACAATATTTAGATATCCATAAGACATGAATTTTATGGATAATATTAAGCATCATGTTAATTGATAATTGCCCCGACACTTATCTTCTCTGTTATTTTAAAATTTATTTTGGTTGTTTTTCATTTGGTTTGCATCTGGGCTGGATTTTCCTTCTGTCTGAAGAACTCGGTATTTCTTTAGGGGATGTCTGCTGATGAGGAAGTCCCTCATTTTTTTCCATTTCTGAAGGTGTTTTTGTTTTGCTTCTTTTTCCTCCATGGAGGGTATTTTCCTGGACTGCAGACTTCTCAGGTGGCATCCACTCCCTTTCAGCACTTGGAAGATGGCATCCCATTGACTTCTGTTTCTCATTATTGCTATTAAGAAGCCAGTTCATAGTCTTACTATTATTCCTTGAAAATAATGTATTTTTTTTCTTCTAGCTCCTTCTAAGCCTTTTTCTTTTAATCTTTATCTTTCAGCCACCTTACACAACATGTGTACACCCATTTTGTTGGGGTGGGGAGGTGTGTGTAGATTCTTACATGCAGTTCAGGGTGAATCTGTATGTGATGCTTTCCTCAGGTTTGGAAAGTTTGTGGCCGTTTCTTCATCTCTTGCTTCTAACACGTTCTATCTTTCCTGTCCACTTGTGACTCCAGTGACACCCATGCTGGACCTTTCCTGGGGTTCTGTTTGGTTCTTTCCCTCTTTGATATACACTGTATGTTCCCCCTCTCTGTGCTCCAGCTTGGGTATCTTCTACTGACAGACTTCTCATTCACTGATTTTTATCTCTACTTTTTTTTTTTTTTTTTTAGTGGGCTTCTTCAACTATTCTATTGAGTTCTTAGTTTCAGTTATTGTATTTTTAAATTTCGGATGTTTTCACTTTATTAAAAAAAAATATTTTCCAGTTCTCTGTGTGGTTCCACAATCTGTCACCTATTTTCTTCAACACAATAAAAATTAGTTTTTTACTGCTTCACAACACATCACGATTTTTTACATGTGACATACTTACATTCATTTTCTCATTATTTCTCAAATAGGCACGAATGAAATAACTTAAAACAATCCACGTATATCATATCATGGTTCCCACAGGTCAGGTGTTCTGGTGATAGTTTGACTGGGTCGATTGCTCAGTGTCTCCCAAACTGGAATCAAAGTGTTAGCTGGGCCGCATTCTCTTCTAGACCTCGGTGTGCTTTTCCAACCTCATGTGGTTGTTGGCAGTTTGATTCCTTGTGGTTCTAGGATGGAGGCTGTGTTTTCTCACTGGCCATCTGCTGAGTTTGCTGTCTTCCTCCAGGTGCCACATGACCTCCTGGAAGTCCTCCTAAAACTTGGCAGCTTACTTCTGTAGAGTCCGCAAGAGAGGGTCTCTTGCTCCTGTCTGCTAAGACAGATTTTTATAGGATGGAATGTGAGCAGGGGAGTGACATCCCTTCAGCCGTGCTGTACTCAGTTGCAGAGGGGCAAGTCCCGGCTCTGCCCATGCTCAGGAGCAGAGGATTATCCGTGGATGTGACTGATGGTGGGTCGCCTTAGGACACGTCTCCCACAATCTATTTATCTCAGAGTTGTATCTATAACTTTAACACAGTGACTTTTTTATGAGTCTATTTCTGTTGAGTGTTTTTTTTTTTTCCTCCCTTCTTGATTCTTAGCCCTTTGGTCTTTTGTCCTGGTATGGTTAGTGCATTTTTATTGTATCCTGGACATTTTACACCAGAAGTCCTCAAACTTTTCCTGAAGGGGGCCAGATAGTAAATAATTCAGGATTTGTGGGCCAAATGTCTTTGTCGCATCTATTAAATGCTGCCATTGAATGGTAGCCCAGAAGCAGCCAGAGGTAGTACATAAGTGGATGAGTGAGGCCATGGCTAAAAAAAAGAAAAAAAAAATACCTTTGATTATGGTGACTGAAATTTGAATTTCATACAATTTTCATGTGACAAAATAGTTTCCTTTTTAAACTTTTAAAAATCATTACAAAAATGTAAAGACCATCATAACAGCTTGTAGACTATGAGAAAACCAGTGGTGGGTTCCTGGGTCAGCAGGCAGTGGTTTGCTTAGTGCTCCATGTGAAAAAGTTATAAAGCTAAGTTGAGTCTCTGCATTGTAGGATCTTCTGTTTTACTTCCTAGCAGATACTTAGACTTGGGGGGAGCAATCGGTTAGTAGGGGTTGAGTGAGATTGAAGCTGGTTTCAGTCTTTGTGAGGGTTCCTTTCCACTCTACCCTCTCACCTAGAGGGTAGCCCTGAAGTCAGAGCCTCTGCTCATCTTGTTTCAGTGCTTTGATCAAAGCCCGTAAACAAGAAATTACAGTTCCTTGAAGAAGCTGCAAATCGTGGGTGTTAGGCTAACATTCCTACATGTGCTTTCTTCATGGAGTCTTAGCTCCTCAGTCATTCACTGATGCAGAAGCTACGCCACCTCTTAAGAGTCATTCTAACATCACTGCAGAGTCGGAAGAGCGAGAATTCGGTCCTTTTGATGGTCTGCGCGTGTGAAGAGGAGCCGGGGTGGGTGAGCCCTGGAAAGCCTCACTCACTGCACTTCTCTTGTTTAACCTTGGAGTGTTCATTTGTGAAATGGAGATAGTGATACTCAGTATGCGTCTACAGCATCATGTTACCGTGCATTACTCGGAACCGCGTGAAGGACGCAGAGGGAAGGCAGCATCGGGCGCGGCACCCCTGTCCTCACCGGTTCTCACCATCGTCACTTTGTGACATCCACACTCACAGAAGGAGGAGGAGGACCAGAGCAGAGACGCTTCCATCCAAATGCCAACCAGATTAGTGGCAGATGTGGCCACCGGACGTGGTAAACAAACACTGGTCTGCTGCTTTTCCACCATCTCCACGCTGCCTCCCTGGCTCTGTGTCCCCGACAGTACCACCACTGAGCACAATTTCAGTTACATTCCATCCAACCAACGGTTATGGAGAATTAATTCTGTGTCCAGACTTGTGCTAGTATTTCTTCAGAAGCCGGATTTCCAGCTTAAGGCATGGTTTCTCCTTTGTCAGCTCTGTGTCCTAGAGAAAGCTCCATAACATCTCTGTGCCTGTTTTCTCTTCTGAAGACGCATATGGTGATGCCACCCCATAGATTCATCGTTAGTCTTCAGTGAAGTAACATGTACACTGCATAGTTTAGTACTAGCGGATAAGACGTGTGTGTCAGAAATGCTAGCAATTACTTTGGTCAGTAACAGCTTAAGTACCCCATGAGAGGAGGTGAATGAGAGTCTCCAAAGGTGAGTTATAGGAATGTAAGATCAATGCAGTGAATATGACGAGAGAGTTTAAAATACGTGGCGGCTGAGAGCCAACTTTCATTTGTCAAAGCTCATTTGTCTCAAAGCTACATTTGTCTGGGCTGTGGGGAGTTAGACAGATGTGTTCTCCGGAAGATGGCCTGGCCAGGGGCTTCAGAATGATGCGAGGTGTGAGGCGATCGGAGGAGAGCTCAGAGAGAGTGGTGAGGAGTCGAGTAAGTCACGGAAAGGGAGCCACAGCACAGAGGGCATGGTCCGTGGTCTTGTACTGGTGCCACATGCCCACAGATGGTGGCTGCCCTCGTGGTGAGCACAGCATAGCACACCATTGCGTAGCACACCTGAAGCTAGTGTAGCGTCACGTGTGAACTGTACTTCAATTTTTTTAAAAAAAAAAGTATAAAAGTGAGAAAGAGAAAGACCATACAATTTCACTGATCTGTGGAATTTAAGGAAGAAACCCAACAAGCAAAGGGGGTAAAAAGAGAGAGGCTCACCGAGAAACAGACTCTTAGCCATAGAGACAAACTGATGGTCGTGGGCGGGGGTGAAGCGGGGTGGGGAAGAAGGTGTGCACTTAGGATGAGGACCAGGTATTGTAGGAAGTGTTGAATCACTGTGTTGTGCACCTGAAACTCATGTTAACACTGTGCGTTCACTGGCTGGGATTTAAATAAAACCTTTTTTAAAAGTTTCAAGTTCTTACAACAGAAGTCAGAGACTGGATTGCTGATGGTACCCTGGGACTTTCAACTGGCTTGAAGCGGGCTCGCTGGAGGCTCAGCCCTCTGTGCACCCGGCCGCAGGGGTCCACGCTTACATCCTGCCTGACTGTCGCTGCTTCCCTTGCACCATATGTAAAGAGTCATTTCCATAAGGTCTTAAGCTTCTCTCCTTCGGCACCAGAGAAGTATGATACATACCTTAGCAGGACCATGGCCTGAACTAATACATTTTTTTTAAAAGATTTTATTTATTTATTTGACACTCAGAGACCACAAGTAGACAGAGAGGCAGGCAGAGAAAGAGGAGGAAGCAGGCTCCCTGCTGAGCAGAGAGCCCGATGCGGGGCTCAATCCCAGGACCCTGGGATCATGGCCTGAGCTGAAGGCAGAGTCTTAACCCACTGAGCCACTCAGGCGCCCCCCGAACTAATACATTTTGAAATCAGCCTTTTCACCCCAGAGATTTCTCCTAAGAGCCAAGCCAACTCTCTCTCTCTCTCTCAAAACATTAATCCCAGGATTAGGAAATGAGCTTCCTGAGTAATGAGGTCTCTAGACACTGTGCTGTTTGGAGTGTGCCCTCCACTATCGGTCACTTGGGAGGACTGGTGCTGTTGTGGGGGAGGAGACCCAGGAGTCTGGGACAAGCAATCTGCACCTTGTTAAGAAACCCCAAGCTGGACTTACTGCTTTGTGACCCAAAGAGGAGCTTGTGTCAGAGGAGGCGGTGAGAGTCTAGAGGAATTTAATGGGACTTGCTCTGCCCCTCACTTGCAGGCTCAGGCGCTAGAAGACGGGGTGATGCATTGTTTCCTTCCTTTCTAGTTTCGTTTCGGTATCACAATCTGGGTGTTATCCCAAGATTAGCCAGTGAAGGAGGAGTTCTTGTAAACCACAGCTCGGCTCAGTAAGATGTCAGCAACCCTCAGATAAGAAAACGTGTAGGCTTTTCGTAGGATAGCAATATTTTACAGTGGTCTAAACTCAGGTAACTGATGGATTTTAAATAATTTCAGGAAAAGTATTGACAAAAACTGGAAAATGCTTTATAACTATTAGTTTCAAATTCCCGCGTGGAGGGCTGTGACTCTCAGAAGAGCGAGGAGACGACTGCTGGTGAGTTTCACTTCCTTAAGGGC
Organism: Mustela nigripes; assembly: GCF_022355385.1. Taxonomy (NCBI): domain Eukaryota; kingdom Metazoa; phylum Chordata; class Mammalia; order Carnivora; family Mustelidae; genus Mustela; species Mustela nigripes. The sequence goes on from NC_081566.1 coordinate 63,375,087, forward strand.
GGGGGATGGAGCATGTCGACTGTAGCCGAGTCATCCGGGCCAGCGATGGTCTGCAGAAGGGGGGTCGGGATCCCTGATCCCGAGCCTTGTGATGTTTATCACGTTGGTTGTGTGTATATGTGAGCTAATGGAGGGAGGAGGGACGTAAGACTTGAGGGACCTTCAACTGCGTCCAAGCTCCGTGAGGGCAAGGACCGCTGCTTGGTTTCTTTGTGTTCCTGATACCAGCGTGGCACTCACAGTTCATGACGTACTCAACTCAGTCAACCCCAGAAAGAAGAAGAGGTTTTGTTTGGATTTGAAGCAAAATTTTATTATTCACAGTAGATGTAGAAAAAAAAAAAATCAGAGATCAATGAGATAAGTTTTCCCTGGAGAAAAAAAGGTGAGTAGTATATTCATCCAAGATTGGGTCAGGGACAGGCTTTGTTTCACTTTTTTTGATCATTTATTCGAAAGGAAGAAACGGTAATAACCTCCATGCCGAAGATACGGTCTGAATTTTGAGGTCGCTGCCCGTCTGCACCCTCCCTCCCTTTTGGTCTCTCTCCTCCTTCATCTCCATTTCTTACACCCTGGATGAGGAAGCCTCCTCGTGCCCCTGTTTCTCATTTCCCGCGTCCTACTCTGTGTGCCTTTCCTGGTCGTTCTGCTGAGTCTATCCACATTACGGTGCTGGGATAGAGTTGTTTCAGGTGCTGCTAGTTTAGAGCTGACTAACGGTCTGGAGGAAGAAAGAAAAAGAAATATTCTAGGCTATAGGCATGAGTCAAATCTTTTGCCAGGAAAGTGAATTTAAGTTACAAGAATAACCTGGATGAATTTCAATGTAAGTGCGCAAGGATAATGAAAACGGTGGTTTTGAGCGATGGGTTCCAAACTCTCCATTATAACATGCGTACGCGATCTGGATGTCACTACAGATTTTTCCTAGATGTATCAACGGGATGGGCTACTGTGATCTAAGAAAATGCTGGGCATCTTTAAGAGTTGGATTAAAAGCAAAACTAAAAATTGTTCTACCAGACCCATAGCTCTGCTGGGATAGTATGTAGAACAATACACAGATCCGGCCAGTGCCCTTCAAGAAAGATTTTTAAAGCACATAAAAAAAGTCCATATAAGCAATTGGAAGGGAAATGATGAAAATTATAAATCAAGGCTGGATGTGATCAAAGGCTTGTTTAAAAATCCTTCAAGCCTGGGCTGAACTCCCCTCCCATACCCACTGTTGTGTCCAACTCTTCAAATACACTAACCCCTCTTCTACTCACGGTGACTCCAAAGAGGTACTGCTATACTCAATTTACAAATGATTTTAAATATCATGCTTCAAATTTCAGGGGGCTACTGAAGGAGTTTATGCAGGCAAGCTCCATCATCAGATTTTTAAAATTTTTATCTTCATTCCAGTGGAGCTAACATACAGCGTTGCATGAATTCCAGGTGTGTGATATAGAGGATTCAGCTCTGCCGCACACTACTCCGGGCTCATCACCATAATTATACAGTTAATCTCCTTCGCCCGTTCACCCCTTCCCGAGCCACCTTCCCGCTGGTAGCCATCAGTGTGTTCTTTATAATAAAGAGTCCGGTTTTGGGGTTTTCTCTTTCTTTTTCTTTGTTGTATTCGTTTCTGAAGCCCCATGTGTAAGTGAGATGGGGCGGTATTTGTCATTCTCTGACTGACTTCGCTAAGCATTAGACTCTCTGGTCCATCCATGTTCTTGCACATGGCAGGCGGATGAGTCATGTTCCATTGTGTGTCTATGCCACATCTTTATCCGTTCATCTACTGCTGGACCCTGGGGCTGCTGGCGTAATTGGGCCATTGTAAATAATGCTGCAGTACACATACAGGTGTGTACATCTTTTTGAGTTTGCGTTTTCATATTGTTCGCGTGAATCCCATTAGCAGATTTCTTTCTTTCTTTCTTTCTTTCTTTTTTTTCTTAAAGAATGTTATGACAACCTTCAGGAGGCAGGCTTGGACTTGGACCTCTGTTTGCAATGACAGAGCTTGACTGGGAGACCATTGCAGACTCTGCAGAGAATGATTGTGTGTGCTCAGAAGTTGGGTGTTGGTGGAAAGCACGGGGAGGAGGGGACAGAGATGACAGCATTTCAGGATTTTCTGGATGGAAAAGGATGATCCTCAGCTATGTGGTTGGAGATGATGGTTAAACATGGTATGTTCTACCAGGAGTAGATACAGGCTTAAAGGGCAAGGCTAACCCTGCCACTGTAGTCTCCAATTCTGAGCTCACATGAGAGGAGTTCCTTTCTATTCCTATCTCAACTTGGAATGTGCAAAGTTGAAGGAAAGAGTAGACCTGGTCTTCTCCAATTAGGTGAGTTTCTCTTTGCTCTCATACTAGGAAAACCCATTCCCTACTTGAAGGGACATCCTTGGATTCGTTCCATCCCGTTTTTTGCTCGAATTCAAGGAGTTAAGCTGCGTACCTGCTGGGCCTTATCAAACCATTGTCCATGGCCCTGGAAGATACTTGGTGCGGGGTTTTCAGGAGGAACTTTTTATTGAAATGCTCCCATTTCTAGTCTTTCATGATCACTGGGGATTTTTAGGGTCAGCGCTTAGGGAAGTGAAGCCTAGGACATAGGTAGGGTTCTGGGGGAGCAGAAATCTTGGCAGGCTGGGGCTGGAGCACTGGGAGGTGACAGTGCATTCTGACCAGTGTTGGAAGGCTGGCGGCCTCAGCTCTTTTTTCTGCCTTCCACTTTACTTACTATTCCTCACCAGATCCTTCCCAGCTAATTCAAGAGCATTTGAGGAGGAACTACAGTGCTGAGCTTCTTCCTTGACCTGGACTCACCTCGCCAGTGTCTGGGTAATTACTTCCACTCATCTTTCCTTTACTCTGTCTCTACTGTTCCTCCCAGATCACTCTCTGCCATCAGTCTCAGGGTCCTGGGGTAATACTTCTGTAGAGCTGAAGAAGAGGGTGGGCAAAGGTGATGACAGCAGCAGATACTGATGACTCTTGAGGTCCGGGGCATTGCTCAGCTGATGGACACACTTTTTACTGAAGGCCTTGGGTTAGCCTACTCTCTTTTGTGGTTGGTTCATCACACCTGTCCTTTGCCCAGTCCTAGACCTCTCTCAATGTCAATGCCAAACTCCAGTGCTGTGACCCAGTTCCTTTTGGAAGGGTTCTCCAGCTTTGGGTGGCATCACAGGCTTGTGTTCTTTGTTGTCTTTCTAACTCTGTACCTGCTGACTCTCTCTGGCAATGTTGTCATCGTGACTATTATACGCCTGGACCATCACCTCCACACCCCCATGTACTTCTTCCTGAGCATGCTGTCCCTCTCTGAGACCTGCTACACTGTGGCCATCATTCCCCGTATGCTTTCTGGACTCCTGAGCCCCCAACAGCCCATTGCTGTCCAAGACTGTGCCACTCAGCTCTTCTTCTATCTCACCTTCGGCATCAACAACTGCTTCCTGCTCACGGCCATGGGCTACGACCGCTATGTGGCCATCTGCAACCCGCTACGGTACTCGGTCATCATGAGTAAAGAGGTCTGTGTCCAGTTAGCATCCGGATCACTGGGAATTGGTCTGGGCATGGCCATTGTCCAGGTAACATCTGTGTTTGGTCTGCCCTTCTGTGATGCCTTTGTCATTTCTCACTTCTTCTGTGACGTGAGGCCCCTGCTGAAGCTGGCCTGCACGGACACCACTGTCAATGAGATCATCAACTTTGTTGTCAGCGTCTGTGTCCTGGTTCTACCCATGGGCCTGGTCTTCATCTCCTACGTCCTCATCATCTCCACCATCCTTAAGATTGCCTCAGCTGAGGGCCGGAAGAAGGCTTTCGCCACCTGCGCCTCCCACCTCACGGTGGTCATCATCCACTATGGCTGCGCCTCCATCATCTACCTCAAGCCCAAGTCCCAGAGTTCCCTGGGGCAGGACAGACTCATCTCTGTGACCTACACGGTCATCACCCCCCTGTTGAACCCTGTCGTGTACAGCCTGAGGAACAAGGAGGTCAAGGATGCTCTGCACAGAGCCGTGGGGCGGAGGCCCCTTTCCTCGTAGCAAGACAAGATTGTTGAAAGCCTTTCACTTGATTTTGTAAATGTATGTTGATTTTAATGCTGTTTCAATAATGCTTTTAAGTATGAGATCAAGAAGAACAGACTAAAGTAAGGGGAACCAAAACTGTGGGCTTCCATTTGGGTTTGTCACGGTTTCCTATGCCCTTCTTCAGAGAGGATAAAAAGTGGCCTGGCACAGAGAGATAGATGGTTCTGGCAGCTGCATGGCTCAGTCTGCTAAGTATCTGCCTTCAGCTCAGGTCGTGATCCCAGAGTCCTGGGATTGAGTCCCACGTCCAGCTCTGCACTCAGCGGGAGTCTGCCTGACCCTCTCCTTTTCCCCTCGCCCCTCCCCCCACTCATTCTCTCTGTCTCTCTGACAAATAAATAAATGAATAAAATGGCTTGGCAAATGCTCAAGACTAGAGGGGAAAGGTTTACCTGCCTAGGTCATGCCCACCTGTGTCCTATCACACATGAGTGCACACAGCTACACAACTCCATCGAGACATAAAATCAGCCGCGTCCAGAAAGCCCATGAACAAAGTATTTGGAAGCCACCTCCGAAAGACTTTCACTGTTGTTGGTGGGGATGTAGGAGTAGTTTGTGCAAACTTTTTAACAAGCGAGGAGACCTATGTGTATTCTTTTCTGTGGACATTGAGGACTTTCTCGTAATCTGCTTTTGCCAACGCTGATATCTCAGAACAGCCTGAGGAATCTTCAGGAGGCTGAAGGGGTGGAGGCAGTTCCGAGTGGTGGTAGGGCCCTACCTGGCCATTCCTGGGAATGCGGGATGCAAATGTGGGGAAGCAAAAAGTCATCAGCTCCCGAGAGCACCGAAGCGGGTTGTCCACAGCTGGAAGTTGGCTAGGTGAGAAAACACCAGACGTAAAGGGAGGCATGTTGAAAAGTTCAACACCTTCCATGTTTCCAGCCCAGGAGTAAAAAGCACAGAGGTTGGATGGAGCCAAGAAAAGCATAGTTCTTTCACAGGGTAGACCTAAACTGTTTGATAGGGTGTTAGAAGTGTAAGCACTTTAACTACAACTCCTGAAAACACTTATTAATGAGCAGAAGTCTGAAGCTTGACGTAAATAAAAAACTTTCTGGTAAGCTCCTAAGCCTGCAGAGATTAATCTACTGAAGTTTCTTCTGAGATACCCCCAACTTAAAAACGGGCTTTAACACAGCATTCCTGTCTGAGCGTCACAGAGGGTGAACGTGTGTGCTCTGGTGGGTCCTTTTTCCCTCATTTTCGGCTCCACTCTGGCCTCTGCACGGAGGAATGAGCATATGTACTCTGAGTTCCAGACACAGCTCCCATGTCCCCGCAACTCAGTTGACCCCACGGGATGACCCTGCAGAGGCAAGATAGCACTTGTGAGTGTCCTGAGGTCTGCCGGTTGCGGGGGATGGGACAAGATAGTGGAAATTAACAAATTCTCTGAATCCAGTTAATATGTCTGACTTTTCAAAAACATTAGCATGTGAAGGTAACCCGGAGGCCAAGATACCTTTGCTTCATGTCTGGATTTCTAGAAATAACCCATGCATTGCTGTGAGAATAGTCGAAATTATAAAAAAATTTCTGGGCTTAGTGATTCTTCTTTATCCAGATAAAAAGCCATGAGGTAGAGTCTGATGTCCGGGACCTCACTCTCTTCTAGCACAGTCGTACTCAGTGGGTGCCGTGCAACCCTCCCCAGATGGCACACCTTCAGGACCCACACATTCATTCCCACAGGCTGCCAGGAGGGTGTTGGGCCCGCAGCAGTCAGTCGAGTGGCTCTTTGGAAATTGTTCTTGCTGAAGAGCTACTTTCTCCAGAGTCACACATCTCCCCAGGGCACCCTGCCTCCAAAGACTTGCCTACCTCAGGCTGTAAAGACGGGCCCCCAGACCTCCGTCTAAGAGGATTACAAGGGGCCGTCCCAGCTCCAGGGCTCTTGTCTGTGAGACGGTTTGAGGTTTTGCTGTGGCACTTCAGCTTCTCCCTTTGCGGGGCTCCACCGCCTTCCCTCTCACACAGGTGTTGGTGCTGAGGGCACTCCCTGAGAAACCTGTCACATTTCAGTTTGTTTCAGAATCTGTTTCTGAGGATCCTAATCTGCAGCGTTTTAGGATCCCTTTTCTAGAACTCCACTTGGCAAGCAGAGGACCCAGATTGTTCACCCTGATATATTCTAGGGAGGGCTGAAGACCAGTGGCTCCTATATCTTAATTTTTTAAAAAGATCATCCTATTAATTGAAGTATATTTTCTGGGGCTCAATTTAGTTAATATAGTAGTACAGTATTATCCTCTTGGAATCTGAGGGGAAAAAAATAACAGTTGGAACTTCTCTCAAAATCCACAAGAAGTCATTCCTTTATCTTCAGAGGTTTGACAGCAAGCAATTTTCAGTTGCATTGCAGCCCTGGATTTCCATTCAGTTACCTTGCAGGGAGATGGCTGACCAGTCTTGGTGATATTTTTTAAAATTTCAAATACAGAAAAGGCTAAATGTGAGGCTATGTTATTCCAATTTTTAGGAAGGGAAAGAGTGTGGGTGCTACAAGTGATGGGCACAAGCTAACTTGATAGCGATCCTGGGCACCGTCGTAGGTAAAGGTTTGGGGTGGAAACTGGATTGCTCTGGGGGTTGATGAAGCCACCTGAGCTCGGTGAGTAACTGTCCAGAGCTGGGCAGACAACTTAAGGCAGGAAGACAGGACCACTCTGCGAGGTTATCTAGCGACCCAGGCTGGCAGGTGTCTCTGGCATTCTCAACATAAAGCTCCCATCTCTGGGGTCGGGGAGATGGTCCTGTTGTCCCACTTCCCGTTTCATGAGAAGAGAGAAAGAGCAAAGACTTTCTCCGAACACTCAATTCCCCAACATACTGACAAGGTGGATCTTTGGTCCGACTTCAAAGTGACCAAGGGAATTTGTCATTCCCTGGCCACCAGGAGGGAGTTCACTGAGTTGATTTTCAAAAAATACAGTCTCTATTATTGGGAATTCACGATGATTTGCGGCAGCCATTTTGGAACAGCAGCTGTGGAAGAGAAAATTTGCCCTGTGAGCTGGACCAGACCAATGTGGTGAGAGACGGGGCAGCAGACGAGGCCCAAGAGTGACGCGGGGGTGGGTCATCTCTACTTCAATCACCGGTATGACATACGTACTCCCTCTCTGGCACAGACAAAGTATCTTATATATATGTATAAAGGAAAACACATCTTTTTAAATGTCATATTTTAGAACGCCACAAAATTTTTAAGCCCCGATTCTGTTCTACATTCCATATGAACAAGCAATGTATGGAAAGAAAGAAAACAGGAAGAAATGAATGGTAGGGAGAAGTCTCCCACAAACCTGAGATTCAGATCACGGAAGAGCACGGCAAAGAGTATGTGGAGGACGAAGGGACAATTCACGCCAGAGCTTCTTGGGGATGCATTCTGAGCCTGTGAGCCTGTGTAGTCACCGCATGGAAAGTAGACTCCACCGAGGATAGGACGTCTGGGTTCAAGGAAGCTTAGAGTCTGCCTAGTCCAAAACCCTCTTTTTACAAAGAAATGGAATCTCAGACACTGGCAAGTGACTTTTTCCAGTCACACACTAGTTCACAGTGGCCTGAAGATCCAGGTTCGTGCCCTCTGAAGAGCCCTTGCAAGCTTGGGTGGGGAGAAAGGGGAGGTGGAGGTGAACTGTGATACTCCAGAACCTAGAAAACCCCTCAGAAGTTGTAGCTTGAGCTGATCAAGCCTGGGCTTTCTTTTTTGTTTTTTTTCTTTCTTTTTTTAAAGATTTTATTTATTTAATTATTTGACACACAGAGAGAGAGGTCACAAGTAGGCAGAGAAGCAGGCAGAGAGAGAGAGAGTGAAGCAGGCTCCTTGCTGAGCAGAGAGCCTGATGTGGGGCTTGATCCCAGGACCCTGAGATCATGACCTGAGCTGAAGACAGAGGCTTAACCCACTGAACCACCCAGGCACCCCAAGCTTAGACTTTCTATCCATGTTAAATACCTCTTAACCCTTCACTCTGCATCATCTGGGCTCAGATCCAACAAAGGAATAAGTCACTTGCTCTCTGGTCTGATGTGTATGATGCCGTGTCTAGGACGCTGTGAAGCATAATGTCGTTAGTGAAGGTGGCGGCAAGACCATGGTCTCGAGGTCTCATGGATCTCCTGTCTTCCCTTAAAGTCAGGGGAAGTGTCCAGAACAACACCAAGGAGCCTTCTTTGGGGACTTTTCCTGGCCTCTTGTTGCAAGAAAAATCTTTTCTCTGCCTGTGAAGTCAAGTTACATGGCTATTCATGGGAATCTGGTCATTTCTTACCGCTCTGAAATGATTGCAATGGAGGGGAGAGGGTGAGTGGGATGTTAAGGAGATACATACCAGATACCTACATTAAGAAAGGAAAAAAAAAAAAAAAAGCTCCAATATTTTTCTCTGCTTTGTGGTCCAAAAACACCTTTTGGGAAAAAATGGGACTTCTCAGTCTCATGGGTATTTACAAATTTCCCCCTAGATTCACTTCCTCTTTATGTTAGCAATTGTTCTAAAACATAGTGAAGCTATGGATACTCTGATATCTCGTTGGCTTGTGAACTCATGGTCAGCACTGACAATAGGTTGCCTCTCTTCCCTAACCCTTTCCCTAGGCCCCCGTCCAACTGTCTCCATGGGCATAGGTGGGGTGGGGGATGGGAGAATGAAGACTGGGTCTTTGCCTGAGATCTTTCTGTTTTCAGAGCTGAGAGTCTTGGTGATAATTATTTGCTGGGGCTTCTCCAAGATGTTTAGTTCAGTTGATATAAGAGGGTATTCAAGATACAAGTTTGGGAGATGTTGGGAGGAAAAACAATCAAAGGGAAAATCTTAGACTGAGCCCCATCCTCAGAGTCCTAGGGATCAAGATTGCCTCAGATCTAGAAGGAGCTAGAAGCTCATGAGGGGTATGTTGAAGTGAGAGCATAAAAATGGTCAATCTCACCAGCATCTCCCCATGTCTTTGTAGTCCCAGTCTAGATGTAGAGTGGTTAAGAGAAGACATCTCTAGTCTAGAACTTCATGGTTTTTGCCTCTAGAAATAAAAAAGAAACTAGCAAGCCTCAAATACTCAGAAGCATCATGTTACCTGGTTTCATACCTTTTTATTCAGGCTGTACCTGTCTCTGACAGATGCTAATAAATGAACCTACTCATTTTTAACTTATTTAACAGACATTTATTGAGCAGTTACAATTACATGTCACTTAATCAGTTTGAGTTGGTTTAATGAAGCAGTTCTATAAAGCCTTGAGTGCAGACCATTCTGTGTGCATTGGGAGCTGTGTCTGACAATGGAGAAGCGACTGCTGATGCTGGAAAGAAGTTGTTGTTGCTAACGGTTCTTAAGCAGGGACATCATTTCTTTTCAGGATCTGGCTTTTTGTTCTTTCTGGTCCTCTGAGTCTTCAAGATCAGTGTCAGCTGCTGCTGGGTCAAGATAAACAGTCCTGTGTCCACAGCAAACAGAATCACCACCAACAATGGGATCAGATATTGTAGCCAGGAGGTTTTCCTTTGGTGAACACTGTGGTCGAGGTAATCTAGATGCAACAAGAAACACAAGTCATATGAAGAACCGATGAATGAGGCCCAGGACATCATCCCCCTAAGAGAAGGACCTCGCCTGGTGCTTTGTCTTCTAGCGCCAGCATGACATGGCAACACCCACGGATTTAGGTACCTCTGTCCATGTTTCCTGGAGCCCAGGGACTCCTGAGATCTCCTTCATAGCTCCTGCCTACAGCTTTTCTAGCCAGTCTGTCTGAGGGGAAAGGTCATAGGAAAGGTGAACCCTTTATTTGGGCTCACAGTACCAGTGCCCCATATGCGATGGGGGTGGACAGGAGAAGTGAGGGCTGGGGTGGGGGTGGCCACTGCCTCATTTCTGAATCGTTCATCATTTACCACCTGCCTGTCGGGTGAAACAAAGACATTGGACCAGAGCTTCTTCAAAATAATCCTCTCTCCTGTGGCTCTGTTATTCTGTTTGCAAGGCATTGATTTTTGTGATTATCGTAGACTGTAGAGCCCCAGAATATTATAGCCAGAACACCTCCCCCCCCCCGCCTGAGGTCACCTCGACCAACAGCTTTCAGCACAGGCTGCACATGACCATTACCTGAAAGGGCTTTTAAAAATACCAATGCCCAGTCCTCCAAACCAACTAAATTAGAATCTCAGGCGGTGAGAGGCAGACAGCAGTATTTCTAAAGGTCCCCACGGGGCATCTGGGCCAGATCCTTTACTTTGCAGATAAGGGTACCAGAAGGCCAACAACAATTAAATAGCACTTGGGTCTCAGACTAGTTAACAGAAAATTGGCATTAAAACTTCATTCTGGCTTCCAGTCTCATGCTTTTTTAGGCATTAGAATGAGCCAAATATGCCAAGCAAAAAAAAATTCTAATTTCCTCCTTGCGAGGCAGATATTCCAAAGGCTCCCTCTCTTCTCTGGAGGTAGGTAGGAGCATCTTTATCTTTGGCAGTGGAGGCAGCCCACCAGCCTGCTCTCCTCAGGAGGCTCTGCCTCCTCCTGACTCAGGCACCCAGTCTGCTGGCCGTGGGTCTCCTTCCCCAGCCCTCCTCCACCAGTGTGGCGTCTCCAAGCTCCTCACAGCCTTCCTTCCTTTAACTCGGAGACTCCCTTTCAGTTTGATAAATTAAGTGTCCGCCCCAGGAGCAGCAGAGGCTTTGAGAGCACACTAGGAATTGTGATCATTATGGTTGGGTAACGCTTAACAGGCTACATGTCCACTTCCCAATATTTGCATTTAGTCTTCATAGAAACCCCACATTGTGAGCCAGTCTCACTGCTGCCAGCAAACCAATAAGGGCTCCAAGACTGGGCATGTGTCACAGCCTGGGCCGGCGGACCCGGCAAGGCGCACCCACTGTCCCCTGCTGGACACTTCAGCCGTTTCAGGCTGGGGGGGTCTCTCTCTCCCCCTTCCCCTACCATGGGTCCCCCTTCCTTTACCAACTCACTCTTTTTCACAATGATGTTGATGGTGTTGGAGGTATGATTTTGCTTCTTAATCCAGCCCGTGCAGTAATAACTGCCGTTATCCTTTATTGTGGCGTTGGGGATGGACATTTCGAAGTTTTCATACCCGTACTTGAGGGCTTTGCCATTCCTGTAGTAGGTCACCTTGGTGACGTTCCAATTCTTCCAGCTGTGGCACCTGATGTGGAAGGACTCACCCTCCGTCAGCTCCTCGGGAGCGGCTTGAAGGAGCAGCCACTCTGAAGACCATTAGTGAGGTTGTGTAAGAGCAAATGGATAGATGGACACAGGGAGAGACACGAGATAAAAGTGGTCACTCACAGGGCATGTGGCAGGAACCATGGTTTATCATGAACCCATTTCTCGGCTCATAAAGTCAATAAAAAAGGAAACACAAAATAATGCTTAGAATCTGTCCTCTATACAGATCAATCCTCTCTCCTCCTGAAAAGTGAATCTGGGGCCATCAGACCACTCTGATGTTTCTGCAGAGCCGGTCCATGGGCAGCCTGAAAGCCAGTGCTCCCTTCAGCTCCGTCGGTGCCAGTTCTGGTTACTAAAAAGGTATAAAAGTCTCCTGTCCAGGGAGTCCTCCCCTAGAGGCAGGTCTGTTTTGTCCTCTTGCCTCTTAGAGGCTCCCTAGCTCTACCCCTAATCATAGCTGGCTCCAAAACTCCCCCAGAACATGACTGCCAATTTCAATGATGTGTGCCTAGTTACTCACTGATGTCCTCTTCCTCATCTGGCTCCATACTCCAGGAGGCCAGGAGTCATATCTGATCCTTGCATTATATCCCTAATGCCCAACACCGTTACCTTGGAGAGGGCAGTTACTCAGCAAATACTTGTTAACAATGATTCTGTATAATACAAGAGTCAGGTTCTCTGGCTAATGTCATTGTAGGTACTGAAACACACTCAGGGGCGCCTGGGTGGCTCAGTGGGTTAAGCCTCTGCCTTCGGCTCGAGGTCATGATCTCAGGGTCCTGGGATCGAGCCCCGCATCGGGCTCTCTGCTCAGCAGGGAACCTGCTTCTCCCTCTCCCTCTGCCTGCCTGCTGCTCCCCCTGCTTGTGCTCTCTGCCTCTCTCTGTCAAATAAATAAATAAAATCTTAAAAAAAAAAAAATTGAAACACACTCACTGAAGGAGAATTTTGAACTAAAATCTGGCTGGGTTGTGCAGTCAGTTTATTTCAGAGCAATCCTGGAGTTTTCCAGAACCTCGTCCGAGGAAATGAGTAAGCTACTGCACGCTGCTCTACTTCTACCTGGGATTTGCCTCCGGATGCTACCACACCTCTTTTCACTCAAAAGGAAAATACAAAGGGTGTTTATCCTTTAAAATATATTTGCATTAGAAAAAGAAAGCAAAGTATATCCATGACCTCGCCCTTTCAGTGAAATCCTTCCTTTGTCCGTCTGGCATTTACTAACCAACCACGGAAGTCTGAGCCTGTGGTGCCGGTTGTTGGCAACGGAGGAGTCACAAAGTGGAAACACACGTAGGGTTTGTTCTTCAGTAAAAGTGAAGGTCAGTAGGAGTCTACACGATGTCTTTCAAAACCAAGAGTGCAACCTGATATCCAGGTTGGGGTGCGTGGAAATCGTGAACAAATTTCACAATCAGACATTTCGGTTCTATTTCAGATGTTCAGCTCTTTGCGACCTTCACACACCCAACCCGATACTGGCACGCATCGTACACACCTGCCCCAGGCAGCGGAGAGACGAGGTGGAGTAGAGGGATAATGCTGGGGGGTGGGGGACGGCGAGAGCATAGAAAGAAGCAAGGCTTGGCTGGAGTAAGTAAAGGCGGAAGAAGAGTGATGGGCAGGTCTTGAGTGAGAGACTCGAGTCCCACCCCTGTGCATAACCCTGGAATGACTTGACCTCTCCCCATCTTTGGCTGGGCCATTCCTCATATGGAGGAATCCATTTTTCCATAGTGCGGGAACTTACCTGAGAAGACTTCTAGGTACACAGGATCGCTCACGTTGGATTCTTTGTCCCGACACCTGTATTCCCCACTGTCCTGAGGGCGCGCTTTCACAATGTTGAAGCGTGAAGTTTTATTTTCCAAAAGTCTTTCGTTGTGGGTCCACATAGCAGAGGTGACTTCAAGGGAGTTGTTCTCATAGCATATAAGAGTCACATTGTCATATTTCAATATTCTATTCCATGGCGGGTTCAAGGACACCATAGGTTTCGAGATATCTTGGAGGAGATCAAATTGTGGAAAGAGATGTAAGGGGGGTGGGGAGAGAAAACTGTCCAGGCTCTAGAGTACAGACATGGCAATAGTCCCTCAGTGAGTGGTCTGTCTACCCCTGAACGGCCACTAATAAGAAACTGTCCTGATTCCTAGGATCACAGGAGGAGGGAATAGTGCTGTGGCTCCAGAGAACTCCCAACCTAGGGAGAAAGATAGGACGCAAGTGTGGGGTATTGAAAAACAAACAAGCCAGTGAGGACTGCAGCCTCTGGTCAGGCAGAGGCGATGTCTGTCCTGTTCAGCCCTAGCTCAGCACAGTGGCTGGTACAAAGTACGTGTTCATTAAATATTTACTTAGTGGATGAATGCGTGAATAATGGATGAATAAATGTGTTGGACTAGATGAAACATAGTCTTTCCGAGCTCTAAATTTTTATGACTATTTAACTGTGAATGCATATGGAGTGAAAAATACATGTCAATTCTGGAAGGAAGTGAGAAGCGCCGAGAGAATCAGCCTTAATAGGTTTTCAGGAACAAAGAGATGCGGTACAGATTTAACCAAAGCCTAGGAAGTGGCAGGTGGTGAGGAGGAAGAATGCAGAAACAGAGCTAGACTTGGACCCAAAGGACTTGTGTCAGAAGCTGGCCCTTGGCTAGCTCTGAGACCTCCAGCAAGGCTCTCACTTGAGCAAAAGCCTCAACTACAAGATGGCGACCGTACTAAGATGTCGTTGTAGGGACTGATTGAGGTTGTGTGGAAATGCCTGGGCAGCTCTCGAACGTCGAGATGTTCCACAGACATGGTTGTTGCCTGTAATGAGGTGGGTGCCTCAGGGGAATGAGGTGGTTCTTTTGAAGCCATCACACGGGGGAAAGAAAGAAGACAGGCAGCGTGGAAGTGGGGCTCGGGTTGGACAGAGAGGAGCAGATGCTTAATCACTAGAAAGCCGAGGAGACAGGGTGAAGGGGAACAGTGAGGCAGGAGCCATGCCCAGCCATGTGGGGGCTGACCGAGCAAGGGCAGGGGACTCACTTACCTGCCGACACACCGTGTGGAGCTGCAAAAGTCCAGAGAAGATAAGTTAGTGGCCAAGCACCGCCTTCTGGGACTCTAGGACAGGGGTCTGGTAACAGGGGTCAGGTCTACATCTGTGGAGTTTTAAGGGCCAAGCGTCTTCTCAGGAACCTGACCCAGAGAGAGAAGGAACTTTTCTCTTCCCTTTGTCCTCCCTCCCTTGCCCTTTGGGAGATGCCAGAGAGATGGCAAGGAGAGGTTTTGGGGATGGCTCCCCCTTAAGCCTTGCTCGGCCCAATGTGCCCTGCTGTACAGCTTGTGTCCTTTACAGAATCCCCAGGAAACGCACTGTGGTTTGCATGTAACCTAGAACAAGCCACCACGAAAACTGTCCACGTTCCTACCCCAGCTGCCACCCAGATCCATCTTGGCCCCTCCGGGGTGGGGTGGTGTCCCTGAACGTCTACTTACAGAAGAGAAGCCACACCATCCACAGCAGGACAGGGCCTCCCATGGGAACCGGCATCTCCTCTGCGGCCCCCAAGTGCAAATTGGACTGGAGACTTGAAGCCTTGAAATAGACTTGAAGCCAAAAAGGAGAAGGAAATGTTTTCTGTATCATATCTGGGTAACTCATCAGCTGCGCCTCGGTTTGCCTTCTCTGGCAATAATAGTCAGAATGGTGCCAAATTGGGCAATTTCACATTCACCAGCTAGTGCTCTCCCGTGCCGGGCCAGCGAGTGCTGAAATTCGGTTGTGGTTCTCCGAAGCTGCCATCCTGCTTATTACCTAATTTCCTGCTGGCCCACCCACTCACCGATCTACATGTTTTCATCTCATTCCCTGAAGATCCATTATCGAAGCAGCCAAAATGGGGCCATTCTCAGACCCCTTCTCTTCCACCGGGTCTTGATGGAGCTCCCAACTCAGGATGACGGATGTTAGACCATAGCATAGATGGATCTGGGTCTATTCTATAATTTATTTCCTTCCCCAGCTATTGCCCATTTTGACATGTCCAATCTTCTGGCATGGCCGCCCTTCCTCCTTGAAACCTACACCGGTTCGGAGCACCCCCAGGACCACTTTGACTATTCCGTGTTTTAGCTCTAGGCCAGAGCTGGTCACCTTCCCCCAGGATTCGGTATAGATGACAATGCCGGAGATGACAGCACCACAAATTCTGTAGTCATTACCACTTACGAGGCTTTTTTCACAGGTGGTATTTGTCCTGCTTGGTCCTTGCCAAAAATCTGAAGTAGACAGAGCAGGAGGAGGTCAGCAAGGCCCCATTCTGTGTCACCGTGCGTTTCCTCAGACTGCAGGAGGAAGCCCGCTGACCCAAACGTAGAGTTCTCCCGCAGAGGACCTAACCCGAGCTTCCAGCCTTGGGGGCATGAGAGAATCAGGGCTACAACGATCCATAAGTGAGAAGCTCCAGATGACTGGTTTCAGGCCCCTCAATGGCTTAGGGGCAGATCTTTAAAGGAAGCAGGAAGTTATCTTGAAAAATGCCTGTTGTTTGTATTTAAAGATCTGAATTCAAATACTCCCCATATTTATGTCATTAAGGTTGACCTGTGACATAGGGCAGTAATGGCATCGGGGTCATGGCTTTAGTAGGAGGGATAAGAAGTCAATAAACACATGAAATGCATTGCACACATCTGGTATGTAGAAGAGGCTTAATGAATATACCTTTCCCTCCTTCATTAGCAGTGTTTGTTACAGACTCTAAGGAGATAGAGGCATTTCAACTGGGTTAAGGCAGTTGGTCACCTACTTCCATGTGGTAACCAGTCGAGTCTGGTTTACGTAAGTGGTCTCACTCATCTCCGTTATCGTGATGAGAAAGCGTGATAATGGAAGAATTCACATAAGAAGTTGTTCAGTGGGGTGGGGGGCAGGAGAAAGAAGCGGAGCAGATGCCATTTTGGGGGGCGCTGTTGGAAGGCCATGGTTGAACAGCAAGATCCTGGAAGAGATCTTGCCATGTAAGCGAATAGAAGCTGCACCTCACCACTTGGTTGAGACCTTGTCCAGGGTACTCAGGGGGCTTTCCTTAGGAACGTAATCCTACAACGACAGACATAAACACCTTCCTGGGACTCATGTGGTCTCTCTGATAGCTTCCTCCTAAGACTCCACGCTGTCCAAATGCCTCCTGCTTGAACGGGAGGCAAGGTGGGGCCCACTGAGAGGTCCTGTCCCCTGGGGGGTAGAGCACAGGTGTTGGGGTGAAAGAGACCATTTTTGTTTGCTGCACAATCCCAAAGCTGTTGCTTCCGTGTCTGCCCTTGAAATGGAGGTAGTGTTTTGGCAGTCGGGAGGGCCGAGATTTCGCTGATTCAACAAAAGCAGTTCATTAAACCTCAAAAAGCACACCGAAGCCCCTTGTGCATCCACCCCTTAAGACAAAACCAAAAACGACTACAAAACCAGCAGCATCAACCTCAGGAAGAAGAAATCATCCCCACAGGACACAGCCATGGGTACCCCAAGGAATGAGTTGATACCCAGGAATCACGGGTTCATGTGCCAATGCTGTCCTACACATCCTTTATCTTGCACAGAAGACCAAGTCCTCTGAATTTTACATGCTCTCTGGGTGGAGCGCGCTGTTCGTTCCGTGTAGCCCGCCTGTCCATGTCAACAAGTGTCTCACTGAGGCCAAGAGACTGGGTCTCCTTCTCACCTTTTTCCACATGCTTTACAGTCGGGGTAATCCTAAATAGAGTGTCTCATTCCCAAATTCTGATCTTTTGTTGGGTCTCGGTAAACTTAACTTGTACTTCTCCCAGTAGCATGGAGAAAGGAGACCCAAAGGGCCGTCTATGGTCTACCCGGCCTGCAAGGTTTGGTTTGTCTGTGTAGCTGGATCCAGAGGGAAAGGCTTTGGATGGGAGCTTTCACGATTTGGGACATGCTGGCAGAGGAGGGAGGGGCCAGCCCATTGGGTCTCGGGGTATTTGTACCCTTCTCCAAAATTGAAAGCAGACAGAAGGACCACTGTATTGGCTTTTTCCTCTCCGTGTTCTCCAGCACAAGACAAGGTCCCTCTGAAACTGGATGTGAAAGACGAGAGAGCCGAGTGGCTGTCCGCTGCGGTGTGACTGCGCCTCACAAACACTGATCATGCCTGAGGACAAGGTATAGGGCTGACTGTGCAACATGACTAATATGCTTCGGTCCCACCAAATTTCTGTGGTTATAGAATGAGGAAATCAAAACACAGGGAAGTTGGGTGACTCGTCTGGGCACGCACCTGCTAAGTGGAGGAATTAAGATTTGAAACTACGTGGTTTTGCTAAACGGCCTGTGCTCATGACCACTTCTACAGAATACCCCTCCAGCCCATCTACACCGTGTGCTCACAGAGCCCCTGGATTCGGGGACTCCACGCCAAGACCTCCTGCATTCCCAGGGATCTGTGACCCACCGGTGGGCAATCACGGGTCTAGGCTAACCTATGTGTTCTAGCTATAGTTTCTTTTCTTGGGTTCATGAGATGACATTTCAGTCCATAGCCACGCAGCGCTGTTGACACAGTTTCATATCCGTTATGTGTATTTCAGAGAGAGAGAGAGAAGAGAGAGAGAGAGGTTCTTGCCTTTTAATCCAGATTCTCAAGGTCCAGGACGTTGTCAGGTCTTCCAGCCACCAGGATAGGAGTCTGTCTGCTCAGGGAGGAGTCCTCAACGGTCGGTGCTGGTGGCCTGATGGCGTCTCACCATAAAGGCAGTAGCTTTGCGGCTTCTTTTACTCTTGTTTTGACGTGAACAGTTGCCTACTTTGGATAGTTCTGAAAGAAATAAATGGAAACTTCCAGGGCTTCCCCAAGCAGGTACCACCGACAAGGGGATGGGACAGGGGTTATGGAAGCCACAACCCTGCGTGTGGACAGAGACGCCTCCCTGAAAAAAGGAAAAATGGGGCTTCACGGAGGAATCCTGAAGATGATCTTTTCCTTCTGTCTTTAGAGACTTACTTCTTTCTGACATGGGAAGGGCAGTCAGTGGGATTTTTCACAGAAATAATGGATTTGAATGGAGACCAGACATAACACGTATTTCTAGTATTTGATTTTAATACAATATACTATTGCTCAAATGCAAAGTTGACTGTAGTATTTGGATTTTATATAGGGATACAGCAAGAGCTACTATTTGTTTATAGGTGAGTCCTACCGGATATCCTGTTAAAGGTTGCCAGTGGCCAAAGGGTATAGGTCAGGTACAGGGTCACAAAAGTGCAGTAGACTGGGGAAAAGATTTCTTAACTAGTGTTTCAATTCTTGGGTGTCCCCTGAAACTGTAAATTGCAGAGAAAGTCCTTGAATAGGTCTCCCAACGTATCTCAGGGCTGGACCACTGACTGGGCTGCCTGTCTTTGAGACACGTAACAGCCACTCACTTTCCAGATGAGGGGTCTTTGTGGCCTCTTGTAGTTAGGGAACAGTCTGAGCCACGAGGTGAGCTCAAGCAAAGTGACTGGGAGCTTTGCTTATAAATGTTGTTTTCCAGCCCGGAGACCCAGAGGACCTCACGCTTGCCTTCCTGCCTTCCAACAGACACAGATCAGGTGAGGTGAGCTGACTTTTCCTTCAGAATGGGGAGAACAGAATTAGAAGCCTGCTAAGGAAGGTTCTCAGAGGGAATGGTGGTGTTAAAAAAAAAAAAATTATAAAACGTCAGACTGTTGCATTAAATTTTAAAGCCTAAAGACTAAAACCAAGTCTTTAAGTTAACTAAGTCTTTAAGTTAACTAAGTTTTTAAGACTAAAACTATTGTCCATACATACTTCACAGAGATTAAGTGTAACCCTGACTGTATGCCCTGAACAGGCTGGGGACTGTCATTCTCAGCTTAAATCACTCACGCTGTGTGGCTCCTGGTAAGTTCCTCGCTGTCTCTGTGCCTGAGCCCCATCTCAGGAAAACAGATCTGGTGACAGTGCCTGTTGGTGTATTAAATGATTGATGTAGTTAAAGGGCTAGAGAGAGGCTGGCAGATAGTAAAGCCGTAAATGTGACTCAATGTGTCGTGGTTTTGTAAGGCATTTTTGGCCTTGAGAGCACCAGGGACAGACCCTCCTGCACGTCTGTGGGAAAAAGCCGGAAACACCACTGGTGGACCGGGGAAGGCGGGGGACGGTGGGGTGGGGTGCGCAGCTGGGTCCGAGTCTGCAGCCTGCACAGTCAGGCCAGGAGGCCGGGAGAGCGGAGGGCAGCTCGCTCTCAGAACGGGCTGGGAGTCTGGGGGATGGTTCCCAGGCCTGCTGTGACACAGAGAAACCATCTTGCGGTCAGCCCTCAAGTCAAATGTAGTGCTGGCCACTTTATTCTACGTTCCGCACAGAATTACCCAGTTAAAAAATGGAAACAGCCTTCTCTGAAAGGAATCTCTTTAGGCTGTGAGCAGATAAGGACAGAGAGGTCTTAGCTCGGCCAGGGACATTTGCATTTTAATAGGTAACTTTTGAAGCCCTAATCCTTCAGGACCTGGCTAAACAGTGCTGTGAGCAGTGTGTTCCTGGGGGTGACGATGGGCAGGAGTCGGGGTTGAAAAGTGAGGACAGAGGGAATCATCTAAACCTCTCAGATCATATTCCCGGAATGTCATCGCTGCCAAAGGCCGTCAGGGAGTAGGAGAGCGAGAGAGCGAGTGTGTGTGTGTGTGTGTGTGTGTGTGTGCGCGCGCGCACGTCTCCGGCAGCGGAGTGGAGGGGTTACACGTCGCTGTTGTAGCGATGGGCGTGCGGCCTACATGTTTAGCGTCTGGCAGGCACTGAGCAGCCTGCGGACCCGGGGGCAGCCTTGCATCAGAACGAACCGTTCTGCTTCGACACAACCTTTGAATGTCCAGCCAGATGCTCTGTCATTATTTGAGCCTTGAATCTGACTGGCTAATAAATGCAAAGAATTTTCACATGTCTTCCTAGATGCTGGGTGTTCTAGGGGGAAAATCCGCATAATGCCCGTGTAAAAATTATTCTTTGCTGTTCCTGGAACAGCATCCTGGGATGGTTCACGGCTGGACCAAATCAGACCCCAGCTAGTGCGCGTGTCCTCATCTCTGCGTCACTGTCTCGCCCTCCCCCTCGGGCTGTGCGCGCAGCCGGCACAAGCCTCCCAGAGACGTTTTCTTACCATTCAGTTATTTTGTTTTATTTCTTCTTTATCTTAACTGCATGTGTGTGGGAGAGGTGGTTGCACAACTCCCCCAGTTTAGCCCCCCTTAAAAAACTGGACAGAAAATTATGGCTGCAGTATTCGGTATTACAATGACTGTTTAGAACAAGAAATTATAAAAATTACAAAATTATAAAATTATAAAAATCCAGAAAAAAATAACGGCTAGCTGCTCGACATCACACCGGAGTCTCTCCCTTCAGCTCCGTATCGTTACCACGTCCTCTATGAGCCTCGTCGCCAGGCAGTGACGCCGCACTATCATCTTTGATAGAGAAACCAGAAGTACAACTCATCCTTTCCCTGCCCCTGCTGAGCAGCACTTTTTCTGAAACAGCCGTTTCTAGGAGATGCCCACAGTTTGCAGCGTTGTTACAGTTTGTGGCTTGCCAACATGGGAATCCTGATAAATTCTGCTTTGCTTTTATTTCCATGAACAAGAAGACAAAAGCATCACGGTGTGTTTATGATCCTGTATTTCACGTGACTGAGGATATTCCTGAAGGGAGAGAACGCCCATTTTCATGAGACACAGCAATGAACCGAATCCTCTGCTTACAATTTTACACACATCTGGTGCTCAGGAAAGTGTCTAGACAAGATTAGCTTCTGACTCCAGATATTTCAACCCCGGTTTTCTGTCGTTGCCCACCACCTTCCAGCGCCGAGTGCTGGAGGATACGGTCACCCTGCAGCCGGACCTCTGGTCCTCTACCTCCACCGTTGTGTCCTGAAGCCAAGGCCGTTGGCTCTTTGGTGGCATTTTCCTGGAGGCTGTTCCTACCGCGAGGGCTTGTAGCGCCTCACCGCGACTTACCCGGTCTGGAAGGAACTGCGAACTCCACGCATCTGTTACCCTAAACCAGGACTGAACACCCTCAGCCCACCTCCTCCTTAGCTGGGTTCCGGAACTTTCCTGCAGCTACCCTCCTGTGCCAGGAGGAAAGGAAACCTCATCCAAATGTGGCTAAAATATCTGACTTCTGGGGGTGCCTGGGTGGCTCAGTGGGTTAAAGCCTCTGCCTTTGGCTCAGGTCATGATCCCAGGGTCCTGGGATGGAGCCCCGCATCGGGCTCCCTGCTCGGCCTGCTCTCTCCTCTCTCTCTGCCTGCCTCTCTGCCTACTTGTGATCTCTGTCTGTCAAATAAATAAGTAAAATCTTTTAAAAAAGAGTTTTATGGGGCACGGGGTGGCTCAGTGGGTTAAGCCGCTACCTTGGGCTCAGGTCATGATCTCAGGGTCCTGGGATCAAGCCCCGCATCGGGCTCTCTGCTCGGCAGAGAGATTGCTTCCTCCTCTCTCTCTGCCTGCCTCTCTGCCTGCATGTAATCTCTCTCTCTGTCAAATAAATAAATAAACAAAATCTTTAAAAATGTATCTGACTTCTGTAAATTTTACAAAAACATATGACCTCCTCCAGGACTTTGGAGGGGCCCACGCCCGTGAGGGGTCATGAGGACTAACTTCCTATAGCCCCCCAACTTCACCTCTGCTGGGTGAGTCCCTGACGTGTACATTCTGAGTCAGGAGAGCAAGGAGAGTGCTCCCAGGCACAAGGTGGGGTCTGATAGGATTGAGAAGCACTTGTCTGGCTTTTGAAGAAGAGAAGAAGACCACATGAAAGTGAGATAAGTAACTTAAAATGGGGCAGTTTCCAGAGAAATTGTCCTTTCCTTCCAAAAAGACAAAATTTTCACAGAGGTTCAAGAAAACACTGGAGGACTTTGGGTCGGACCTCCAGTGTTGGACCCAAAAGTAGAATGTGTGGTCTGAAAAGGGATAGGAACGGTGGACTGAATATTGGAAAGAGATTCGGTGTCAGAACATTCAGGATGGGGGCGCCTGGGAGACTCAGCGAAGTGTCTGCCTTCGGCTCAGGCACGATCTCAGGGTCCTGGGATCGAGCCCCACATCAGGGTCCCTGCCCGGTGGGAGTCTGCTTCTCCCTCTGCCCCTCGTTTCGCTCATGCCACTGAGCTACCCAGGTGCCCCATGAGTCTGTTTCTCTCACAGCTCATGCCTCAGTCATGTTGCAGAGAGATGCACGGAGAAAAGCCTCTCTTCCCATGACTGGTGGGGCAACAGTTAATTAGAAGGAAAATAAAATCACAAATAAATAATGTTTTATATTCTCAATTCCTAAATTACATACACCAATTTACTGTATATTTCAATAATCTCAAAATGTTCATTTTTTTAAAGTTTTATGCCGCTTTATTCCTTTTAAAAAAAATTATGTTAGTCACCATACAGTACATCATTAGGTTTTGGTGTGACTATTATTTGTGTCTTTAAAAGAAAAAGGGAACTATGTACTAGGTATAATTATCAAGGGTCAGATTTTGAACATAGATTACTGGTAGAGTTTTGGTTATCATATGCCCCAATTTCCCGGAGTGAACAATGTCTTAGAGTGTATTAATATCATTTTGCACAATATACTTTTCCAAACAAGCGATTTCTGAATCTGCATTATTGTAACCGAATACGGGAATGACGTAAAAAGAGATACAGAACTGATTCTTGGTCATTCTACCATGAAACCCAGCACACACAGAATTTTGTTTTAGTGCAAAAGCATTATCCATCATATGTATTCATTTCTTTATTTGTTCAATGAACATTTATGAGCTAAGCATCCTGTAATATGCTGGTAACATGAATGAGAACTGGAGGCACCAGATTTCTTCCCTCACGGAGTGAAAAGATAGACATTAAACAAGTAAACAAATAAAATAGGAACAGCTTATAATTAAGGCTTGTAAAAAGTAAATAACATTGCTATACAGAATCACAAGGGTAATTTCATTTAGATAGGATGGTTAAGGAAGGCCTTCAACAAAAATGACTTAGAGCACGAGATAGAAGGGACCCAGCTAAGAGCTAGGGCAAGACTATTTCAAGCAATAGGAACTTCAAAGTCCATAAAACAAGAAGGAATTTACAAAATTCCCGGAATTAAGAGAAGACAAGTAGGACGGAAGCACAGTACTGATTAAGGGGGACAGAGGCACAAAATGAGATCAGATGTGTGTTTAGTGCGAGCGGTGCAAGCCTGGTGGGACATGGGGAGAAAGGAGGGCTTTATCTGACGGTTCGTGAAAAGCCATCTATCAAACTTTGAGCAAAGGAACACACACACACACACACACTCGCACACACGCACAGAGGCATTTGCGTGTGTATTCACCTTTAAATGCTTCGATGGCTTGTCATCAAATATATGTGTGCACACGTCCCTATACACACATGTTTGCATACACACATACTACATACACTACAGCTGAGTGTGATAAAGATTTTCCAAGTGGCAATTGGGAAATGGTGAGGAGACAATAAAGCACGATGACAAACTGGCCTGGAGAGGTCGCAGAGCAGGGGAAGACAAGTCGTGGGGCTCAGGCATCTGTTGGGAGAGGTATGACCGGGACTCGCTGACAGATTGGAATGTGAGGGAAGCATAAAACAGGATTCCCAAGTTTCTGGCTTTAGTCCCTGGGTAGCTGGTGATGCCATCCTTTCCATGGTGAAGACTGCGGAAGTGCCAGATTTAGGGAGCACAGTCGAGTGTGCCAGCTCGGAGCTGCTTCAGTTTGAAGGGTTTTTGTGATATCTAACGTGTTTATGCCAAACAGGCACTTATAAGGGTCAGGACACCAGAAGAAACGTCTGGACCAAAGACATAAAGTTGAAAATCACCGGCCTACGTTTAGAGCCATTGAGTGGAACAAGATGATATCAGCCAAGGAGAGAGAAAGAGAATGTCCCAGGGCAGAACCGTGAGCAATTCCAATATTTAGAGGATGGGTAGAGGGGAAGATCCAGAAAGAGACCAGAGGAAATGCCCACGACTCTCAGAGAACGTACCACTAAAGCTGAGGACAGAGAGCCCTTCTAGAGGAAATGGTTGATCGCACTGAGTTTTACGGAGGAGTGAAGATAAGAGAATAAAATTTTTCTTTGGATCTAACAATATGGAAATTTCTGGAACCTTATCAACGACAATTTTGGGGGACTGGTAAGAGTGGAAACCAGGCTGAAGTGGTTGGAAAGGGAATAGGAAGTACAATGAGTTTTGCCGTGGGGTGATGCTGTAGGAAGATGTGGGGTCCAGGCAGGGTTTGGATTTTATGGGAGGTGCCGGATCCTTTTTGCTACCTTATAGGAATATTCCAGTAAGCAGACACACAATGAGGGAAGATAGAGGCGCGTCGTGGAAAGAGTGAAGTCCTTGAATCGCAAAATGAGAGAAATGGTTTTCATTCATTGAATTCAATTAAGAGTTCTTGAACATAACACAGGTGCTTCTGCTATAACGTCATATGTGTTTATTTTTAAAAGTCCTCGCAATCTGCAAAAACACACACTAAAAATAACAAGGCTTTTGGGAAAAAACAATATTGTGGTAGATCCTGCAAAACCTATAACCAGAGCACTAACTAATATAATCATAAAAGTTTCTGCTAAATAAATGAAACGGTTAAAAAAAAAAGTGAAGCCTCTAATAAATGAGTAAAATCAACAGGAGCCATAGGACTAGATCTTCTTCAAGGGCAAAGGAAGGTGGGTGGCAGGAGCCGGTGAGGGGAAAGTGCACAGAAGCCGGAGAAACCAGGCAGGGGACACTCTGCGGACAGGCGTGTGGTGACGCCGAGGCGAGCACAACTCCTGCTGCTTGTGGAGGTGTTGGGGCCCACGCCGTGCTCTGCAGCGCCAGATCTGGGTGCGGGCGCCTTTCCTTGGCTGGAAACATTCGCGTGCTAGGGAAAATCTTGAGGCAACTCACTTCCACATCGTACAGATGTTATTTCTGGGTTTACCGATTGTAAGTGGAACATCGGCAGTTCAGGAACATGGGCTCCGCCGCAGAACCCGTAGGGCATTTCTCGTCTGCAGCTGCCGTGGGCCGAGCCGTGGGCTGAGCACTGTGTAGGTACAAGGATGCAAGAGGGGGGCTTCCCCTCACCATGTTTGACTTTGTCGAAAGTCTTGATTTCCACAGTGAGAAGGAAAGAAGGGGAGACCGGAATGTGTTCCAGCTAAGCATAATAAACACGGAATCGCAACGGTGCTGCACTTTTGTCCAACACGTACTCTGTCGGATTGCTTTATCCCGTGGAACCCTCGCAGGAACCCTGTGGAGCGGTCCCTGTCGCATCCTTGCTCTTCGCGACATGGGGAGGTCGCTCACTCGGCGAACGGCAGAGCCGGGATTAGACACTCGGAGGTCTGAATAGCTACCTTCTTAAATACGGGCGAGAAGGCGTTGGGCGCGGTGTCCCTGTAGTTTTCCCACAACCTTTGGGACTCTCGAGTGTTTCCTTCCGTCCAATAAACTGAGAACACACGGCCGTCTTTTGCCTCACAGTCTGTGAAACACAATTCTGGGCGAGCACCTGTCGCTAGCCGGCCCTGCAGGAAAAGTCTGGAAAGAAGTGACTGGCTCTGACATGGGGGGTGCAGGGAATCAGCCGGCACTGTCACCATTTCATGCGGCCAGGCCAAGGCCAAGCCCCTCTCCCACGGGTTCGACAGGTAAAGCGGAGGGGAATGGGGGCTCCCACTGTCTTGCCTGCTCCCCCACAGGGCCTCTCCGCAGCTGCGAGGGCCCTGGTCACATCAGGCCGTGGAGGCGGCTGCTCGCAATGGCAGCCAAGGGAGAGGGAGCCTCGGGGGCGTGAGCCGGAGAGGAAGACGGCGGGACCCACATCGCCCTGAAAAGAGCACCAAGGCCCCCCTCTGACAGCACCTACATTTGGACACCTGACCGAGGACAAAAGAACAGCCAATACTGTTGAAGAGATGAGGACAATGAACAAAAAGAGGCCCTCACCCAACGGAGTGTCTTCTAACGAGGTGACGGCCAGGGGCCGGCCCAGAGGCTACGACCCAGACGGGAGCGGCCGCGCCGGCACTGTGGGTGACTCCGTCTCGTCTGTGCCTCTCTCCTCTCCCCACAGCGTGCGGGGCTGATGCCGGGACAAGGAAGGGGCGCCGGGGCATGGTCACCACCCCTCACCCCCCCCCCCCCCGGCACCGACGGAGCCACTTGCAGCCGCAAACCCTGCTCTGTGCTCGGGGCGAGGTGGAGCGGCGGGGGGTGACGGACGCCGGAGAGCCTCTCACATCAATGATGAAATTAAAATGTGTAAAACAGGATTGTGTTTAATAAGCCAGCGAGACGGTTTTAGTAACACAAAGTAATGGAAAGGTCACGGAGTCGGTCTGAGATGTCGTTCAGGGAGCGCGCTGCCCAGCAGGGAAGGAGCCACCGTAAGAGTCATTGAAAAAGTACGCCAGTGTCCCGTACACACCTCACAGGCGGCGACTCCTTCCGACACAGCTGCGTCTGTGAAATGGAAAGGTTGGGCCACGTCGGGTCCTGCGCGGGGCTAGCATCCAAGCGTTTGCGGGCGATCGGGATTGGAGGAGTTCGGGCAGCTCAGTTCGGTGGACCGTGTGGCCCTGCGGTGGTGCTCAAAGGGCAGCGGCTCCCGCTGCCCGGCTGACGAGTCGCTGGCTCTCCTCTCCCGTGTGCCAGGGGACGGTTCAGGAGCTGCCGTGCCCTCGCCGTCCGTGGTCCTCTCTCACACAGGTGGAAGTGAAAAGAAGAAGCGGGAGGTGGCGACAGATTGGAAGGTGGAAGTCAATGGAAGAAGGGAGTTGGAAGCAGAAGAGGGGACGGATGGAAGGACTGATGGGAACACGGGCCCTGTTAGAAGAGACTTGGGGGGCCGGTGGGATCTTCAGGTTTCTCGTCTGTTTTTACCCTCGGTCCTAAAGTTGGGAAGAACATTGTAAAACTTTAAAATAGGAAAAGACCTTAGAGAGGATCGATTTAAACTCCTTGTGCTAGAGAGTGCGAAGCCCGAGCCCCGGAGCCTGCTCTGTGCGGGTTTGCTAAGCCGTTCTTCGGTGGCCGACACGGAACTGAATTAGGAGTTCCGTTTGCTTGTTAGTTTGTTGGGCCTGAAGATTCAGGCTAAGCAAAGGCTGAAAGAACCGGTGCTCCTGAGAAGAACCATTCTAGTCCAGCATGGGGAGAAAGATGCTGAAGAAATGAGAGAGGAAAGGAGCTGAGACTTAGCGTCGGTAAGAGCAAGAGGGGGAGTCGGTCAGAGTGACGTGCCCACGCGCGAGTGGGTGTCCCTCGAGTCCTCGGGTCCATCACATACTGAAACCGTAACAGGGCTGTTGACTAGCTCAGTCTCGCGTTCATGGAGTCACCACATTCAGCGACGCTCGACGTCCGGTCTGCAGCACAGATGGGCAGGTGCGCACCGTTGGCTCGGCGGCCGGCAAGCTTCTGTTTGGGAGAAACACCACAATCAAAGTGTCACAAAATCCAGGCTGAAGAACGTTTCAAGGCGGAGAGCAGTTCGCAGCGCTGAGCGCACCTGAATTTTCAGGCCGGGGAACCGAGACCAGCCAGGGAACTTGCTCATTTAGAAATCTTGGCGTAGCCCCATTGTCCAGGCTTCGCGTCTTCGCCGTGCAAGCCCCACAGCTCAACGGCAAACTCACGGGAGCTGACCAGTCTCTGAGACAACACGCAACTCACTAGCTAACTCCAAAGGCTAATTCATCCATGTTTCATGGTAAATAGACAACACCAGGCGTACCTTCGTGGCTTTTGCTTCCTGGTGGATATAAGCAATTTAGTATATTAAAATGCATGTCGGAAGATTACTTACCAGTACCCTGTTACTCTGTTCTTACCCCATCAAAGAAAGCATCACGATCTATGAAAGTCACATCTTTCTGTCTGGTTCCTCGTCACATATAGTATGTGTGTGATTCGTTGTTTCTCCCGGCACTCAGCACAGTGCAGGGCGCATACAGCCCTTCCATACATGTTTATTAGAGGATCGATTAACTCGTGGGTTATTTCTATGATGATGTTGCAACCTAATAAACCATCCTTCTCTTCCTCAGAGGCAATTTTCTAACACGAGAAAGAAATCTCTTGAAGAGCATTTGGAGCACGCTAGACAACCCGGCCACCCGCTGTCAGTCTTTCGTGAGAACCAAAAATCTCGTTTCTGCATCCATCCGACGGAAAACCGGCACCGAAGACCACACTCTTCAGTTCGTTCCTATGGTAATATCATCGAGTGTTTGCTTTTATGCCAGCCCTACTGAGCTATACAGAATGTGGGCAAGATACCAGGCTCTAATCCTCTTTCTACTACTGTAACCCTGGGGTATTTAATTATACATTTAATTTACTGGAAATTCAGTATAATGAAGTCAACAAACGAAAGGGAAGATGAAGTCCCTTGTGCCGCCTGGCTCCGGTGTGTAGATGTCCTTCACCCCGGGCACACGTCACCTCGCCACGGAAGAGAGAGTCTCCTCTGCCCTGCCTTTCATAGTGTCTTTGTGGCAGCAACTCCAGTTCTTTCAGAAACCACAAGCAATTTGATTTTCTAGGGCACATTGCTGGCCGCGTACTGGCTGCACGGATTATTCTGAAGTGTGTCAGTCAGACTTCGTGGCCAGAATGAGAGGAAACAGAGAAACACTGTATGCCCTTCAGATGTGCCTCACCCTCTTCTTCTCCAGATGCCATCACTGGCCCCTTGTTTCTAGAGCTTTTGCTTCTTCTAATTACAAGATCGCTTGTGGGTTTGCTAACATTGGCAGATCCCACTCCTCCGTCCCCGTGCTAGCCTCCTGCCACCTCACGTCTCTGCTGATTGTGAGACACAGGCTTGCTGGACTATGATGGCGTGTGGTCCCACATCATCAGCATGGGGAGAGTGAATGTCCCCCACCGGGTAGACGGGACTACGCGCTCGACCCAGATCAGACAGACCAAGTTTGGATTCCAACTCTACTCAGTCCTACCTCACTCTCCTGCCCCGAGGGATGAAAAGAAACTTCTGCACACAAACTGTTTCACAGAATAAATGTAAGAGAAAGGACACGATTAGGAAAGCATTCTTTGCAACTTCTAATAAAAAATTGATTTAGACAAAAGTCATCAAAAGATGAAATGATAAAATATTGATGGGATCAATTTGAATAGAGCACCAGGCTGTTGCTACCTGGAACGCTGATCAATTTTGCATTGCTTAGGGTGGGAAAACCAAACAGTGTGCACCTCCTGATTGGGATTCCAGATAAGAGAGAAAATGCCTCGCTAAACTTGAATTTCAGATAAATAATGAATAACTTTTAGTATGTATGTTTCATGTAATATTGGGGACATACTTACCCTAGAAAATTATTTATTGTTCTTTTAAAATTCAAATTTAGCAAGGTATCCTATATTTTTATTTGTTAAATCTGACAACTCTACTGATGCCATGCAAAGTTGTGTGTGTGTATATGCATGTATATAGTTTAGCACAGTTATATATATAATTTATATATAGTACAACGCAGTTTATAGTATATATATCTCAATATAGTTTATATAGTTCCATAAGTTTAACTTGCATCTAATTAAGCCTTTAGAACTGACTTCCAATTTTTGGGAAATACAGGGCATAGAAAGAGAAATGGCCTGATGCATGAAGGTGAGGTTTTGACCTGGTTCTTAAACATGACCATGAAATAAAAAAATTGGGTAGAGGATGGTGGAATGTTCTAGACCACAGATGCTGAAAGGAGGAACATTTTGCCCCCCCAACAGGTATGGACCACACTTAGAGACATTTTTGGTTTCCCCTCGTATGCTGCAGGGGGGAGAGGGGATGCTGGGGCACCTAGAGGGTGGAGGCCAGGGGAGCTCTGTCTTATAACAGGAGGGACACCCTTCCCCCCACCACACCATAAAACGTATCAGGCCACTGAGGACAACAGTACCACTGTTGAGGGACCCTGATGTGGGCTCCAAGAGCCTTTGAAGATTCCACAACCGATCGCAATGCACAGTGACCATCTGAACCCTGACACCACACTACACATACCAGAGGGAAGGCAAGGCGGCTACTTAACAGTGATAGGGTGGGAAAATGCTTATGTGGGGAAGGATCACAATACATGGCTAAGAGGACAAATGAGCAGGATGTAAGGAAGTTTGTATGGTATGACCTCATACTACCGGAAAGGAGAAAGAACCATGGAAACACGTCATTCCATGTTTGCTGTTAATGATTGGTTTTCTCTGCATTAAGGTGTGTGTGTCCATTTACACACATATACACACACCTTAATGCAGAGAAAACCAATTAGAGAATCAGTCACCAAAATATTAATAGTGTGGGTATTAATTGTGTGTGGTATTTCCAAGCTGGAAATCATGAGTGATTTATGTAATCTTTTTCCCCTTTTTTTTCTGTGTTTTCTACAGTGAACACATATTACTGTTTTCAGCCAAGAGGAAACAGAATGGTTTTAGCAAGAAAGTTCTTAGTCTGGGTGGAAGACCCATACTGCAATCCCCTTTTGCAGCGCAGAGCTGAGATGGCTCCTCAGACATCTTCCTTGTGCCCAGAGAATCTTGATAGAGATGGCCACATTGATCCAGAAACTAAAGGAACTAGAGCACAGAGCTGCTGTGCCATTCTCTCTCCAGCAAGATCCAAGAATGAATGAAAGGGAGCACGAGGAATGGGCCCAACAGCAGCCTCTGCCTTTCCAAGTGTGGGAGGCAGGTGTCCCTCGATGGGAGCTAGACTAAGCCTTAAGGAGACTGGCTATGGGCCAAGCCTGGACAAAAGAAGCCCTGGTGGCCATACTCCTCTGTGTACCCTGATTGGATCTGGATAAGTTGCAGGAAGTTTTCTGTTCTCTGATCCTAAAGGACTAGAATTTAGGGTCTTCTCTTTGTAAGCTTGTCCAGTGTTTCCATGGTTTTAATTGACTAAACCCAATGCAGTATTGGTTTCTGAAACCCTCAAAGTCCCCAACAGTGAGGAAACAAACAAAAGTATCTCCCCCATCGGCTACCCAAGTTCCTAACGAAGCTCTTGAGACAAGCCCTAGGGTTCTCTCATCCTTAGCTCTTGGTACCCCAGAGGGATTTTCATAAGGATGGTCCCAGGAGAACTGGCATGAGGGATTACCTTCTCTTGGGGAAAATAAATATACAAAGCTCCTAAAATCCGGAGTTTAAGCGATGGCATTTTTTCCTGGGCTACTTCTCAAGCCAAAGGAACCAAGGACCGATCTCAACTTCAAGAAATACAGCAATGATTTGAGGTTTTCTCTGATACTGTAGAAAGCTGAATTTTCCTTACTTTGTAGGTTTTAGCTTCCCTTGTAAATAAATGGCTCTTGAACACAAGGTGTTTTTACCAGCTTCCTCTGAATAGATTCAGCCCTTTCAGTGACTTTTAAAAATCACTATCTGGAAAGTGATTCCTTCTTCCTTTTACCAAGGTCAGAAGCAGTGACTGGCTGTGGGCAGAAGTAAGTGAAAATGGGATACAATGTGTGTTTTCTAAATTCTTAGTATTTTTCCTCCAAGTTTTTCATTATTTTTTGGTTGTATTGATTCTCATGCCATTAATATTACATTTCTTCATGCTCATCTTGCTGTGGTAACGGATTCAAGGACACAAAATATAGCAGGAACAAGATAATAATCTTCCACTACCGAACTGAAAAGGAAATAGGATAATATGGGGAGGCGACAAGTCACAGGGAGACAGAGGTTGAGTCAACAGAAAGTGATGTTTTCTAAGAATTAAGGTTACTCAACAATAGAGTTGATGATAGTATATCTATATGGATCTGTATGAGGGAGTGTGCACTGCTGGTCATAAAGATATAGCTCTATTGCACCGTTACGAGGATATTCAAGATTTATCAGTAAGTGAAAAAAGCTAGTTGTGATTTGGTATGTACAGTTTCATTTGTGTAACATTGAAATGATATGGAAATATGCACAATTGTAGTTAGAAAATTTCTAGACAGAAAATTTTAAAAGACACAAAGACATGAGTCATGTTTACCTCCGGACCAGAGAATGCAAAGCATAGGAAGAAAAAACTAACTTTCCCGTTTATACCCTTTTGTACAGATGGCTGTTTTTCCCTGAAAGCATTTTTATAATATAAAATCTTCGTTTTATTTTTTAAGTAAACTTGGTATATTAAAAAAAAAAAAAAAGAAGAAGGGGATGCTAACTTGTAAGATCATTAATTTCCAATCATTGGAAAGACTGAAGCAGAATTTGGGGGACTATTTTTGAGGAATATTTGCTTTTAAAATTACCTCCTACTGCTAAGGTCCTGCGACTCCATTATATTAAAGGACTTCAAACCACCAAGCACATAGGCTTTCCCAGCTTGCTTCCCGTTGGAAAGACTTGAATAATGAAATGAGTAAGATTAACCCCTTGCCCAGGATTGCTTGTCAGGTCTAAGCAGGACATCATTATCATTTCTTTACAACGAAATATTTTAACTTTTTTTTTTTCAGGGTAGAGAGATATTTTTGGCTATAGATCCAGAATCCAAGAAAACAGCAAGTGGTGTAAAATATTTTTCTTCTTGGTGACATGGATTCCATAGAAGTAGGCTGACATTTTGTTTCTGTTGTCATGACCTAACTAGCCTGGTGTTAACATTCATCAGATCTTTGCCCTCTTGGTGAGCCCTCGTTTTCCTGAGGGGGTGATGAGTGCAGAAAGGAACGCACGAGCTCAATTCAATCTTTTTTTTTTTCTCTATCGTTGCTTATCTTCTCATCCCCCTTGGCAGAGGTAGGGATTGATTTTCCAGTTATATAAGATTGGGGTTTTATCTTGTTCAGTAACACATCATGAATCTCAGTTAAATAGCAGCTGTTTCAAGACTAGCCTATCACCACATATCAAAGGAAAATGAACACATATGTTGCTCTCCATTTCCCCCTATATTTTGAACATATTTTATATTTTTCTATTCTTCAAAATCCTCAGTAAGGAAATTCCAAAATTTGCATCCCATTGTGGCGATAGGCAGAATTGAGCCTGTCTCTATTTAAAATTTTAATATCTTGTTCATCATGGAATTTTGCACTTGTTTTTTAAAAAAGATATTGCATTAAAATCATGTTCGTCTTGATCACTGAGTGTCTTTGGGGCTCTCCTAAATGTTGAGTCCAAGATGAGTATCTCACATGTCACGCCACTTCCAGCACTGTTCAGAAAGGTTTTCTTTTTCTGGTTACCATCCTCCATTAAAACTGATGGTAATTTCCTAGGGATCTGGCTGTGGGAGCTCAGACCTACTATGTTTACCTTTTCTCCTTGATCCTCTCTGCAACCTTGTTATTGAGTCTCACTGTAAGAAGAATTTAACAATTATTTTTCTCTATGTTTTGAAGAGAAATGACTAAGAAAATCTGGATTATATAAAGAGGACAAAAGGAAAAATCATTTAAGATTCTCCATTCACTATCCAGAAAAGAGTATTATTAGCATTTCAGTGTATTTATTTCCAACCCGTTTCTAATGATGTGTGTACCATTCCATGGGCTTCCTTTCATTGTTTATTTCTTCCTTTCTGTTTAATTTTTAAATATTATGACCTGTCTGTCCATCACATTTTTCAATGTCAGAACATTAGATGTTTAATAGCTCCATAGTTCCCATCATAGAGATACATTATAATTCATTATTCCCTTAGTTATTTACATTGTTTGGGGTATTAATTATTATAAATACCATAAAAGCTTCTTTTATATATATATCCTGATACATCTCTCTGATTATTTCTTTAAAATAAGTAATTAGAAGTAGAAGTATTAAGCCAAGGAGAATGGATGTTTATGGTTACAAATATGCTAATATTGCATTTACTTATCAAGGTCAACATGGTAAAATTTTTCTGGTTTCCCAAATGTTTTCAAGTTTTTCCAACATTTTTTCCCAATGTAATATCATTCCCAGAGTGAGGAGAATCCTTTAATTCTCTTCAATAAAACCCAGGGGGAAAAATGTCTTCTTTTTCCTCTGTTTCAGAGCCACCATGCTGCTTCAGGCAGTTGTGGCAAAGACAATTCACACCAGCCTTAAAATGAGAAGATTGGATGTATGACTTACTAATTTGGGGCAAGCCACCAAACCCTAGGTGTCTTAGGGTACAAAATGAAGATAGTTATCAAACGGATGGGATTGGTGTGCTGTTAAATAACGCATATAAACACTCTTCATAAACTAAAAAGTGCCACAAGTTACTATTCTTGTTGTTCATTATTGTTATTGTTATTATTAAACTGTTTTTAAAATGAGAGCTTGTTGGTCTCTGAAATTCCCCAGATAGTGAGGGAGGGTGTGCAAACTGGTTTTCCCAGAGGCACCCAGTTTATTATTATGAAGAAAGTAGAAGAGAGCTCAGAGTTTAGTCGTGAGTCAGACCAACTGTGAAAATTCACTTCCAAGCACTGGCTGAAAACACGAAAATACACACAGTGCAGGAGAACCAACACTTAGTAATTAATCCACATGCAGAGGACATGCATCAACGGGGCCCTGCTGGTCCTGAGAGAGCTCTCTGAGCAAGAGGAGGCAATGCCAGTAGCCAAGAAAGTAGAATGTGTCTGGTTGAAAACTACTGTCAGGAGGGCAGTCAGGTTTGAAGCAGGTGAATGATTTGTGAAAAGGGTTCATGAAGAGATGTCGGGGCATAGAACAGGGACAAAGCAGACTCTCATGTCCCCTCAGAGCAGAGAGCATTGTCCCATTTGGCAACTTGGAAGGTAAGATCTATAAGATGATCAAAATTGTGGTTTCAATGAAGTGGAAGAAGTCGGCCAGTTTGTTTTAGGTAAATAAAAATCTGAAACTGCAATTTATGAGAAAATTCTCAAACTAATACATTTTCTATTTCTTTAGCTCTAGTTGCCTCCAAACACCCATGTTCTGGCTCATGAGGAAGCCTTTTTAAGACTAGCCCGGGTGTCCTTCCTACTATCCTGTTCCATCCCTGTTTCTTCTTCTGTGCCTTTGTACAAAACTTTCCATACATGCAATTGCTTCCTGATTACGTTTTTTACCTTTTCTCTCCCAGGGCACAGGAGACCCCACGCGCTGGGCATGTCTCCTGGTCCCGAGCCGGCGCGGGGCGTGGGTGTGTTCTGACTCACTGACAGACCTGAGTCTCCACTGTGTAGACCCAGCGTTTATTCATGAAGAGCAAGAACCACACAGTAGTGAGTGAATTCATTCTCCAGGGGTTTTCCAGTTTCCAAGAACACAAGATCATTCTCTTTGTGATATTTCTTCCATTGTACCTTTTAACTCTGGCTGGCAATGTCCTCATTGTGACAGTTATCAGCCTCACTCGTCACCTCCACACACCCATGTACTTCTTCCTTAGTGTGCTCTCCATCTCCGAGACCGTATACACCCTGGTCATTGTACCGCGGATGCTCTGCAGCCTTACTGGTCTTAACCAACCCATCTCCTTGGCCGGCTGTGCCACCCAGATGTTCTTCTTCCTCACCTTGGCCATCAACAACTGCTTTCTGCTCACGGCCATGGGGTACGACCGCTACGTGGCCATCTGCAACCCCTTGAGGTACACGGTCCTCATGAACAAGAGGGTGTGTGCCCTGCTCGCATGGGGGGCTCTCAGCATTGGGCTGCTTGTGGCCGTAGTTCAGATTTCCTCTGTATTTAGGCTGCCCTTTTGTGACAGAGAAGTGGCCCATTATTTCTGTGACATTCTCCCAGTTATGAAACTCTCCTGTGCAGATACCACTCTACATGACATCATTAATTTTATCATCAGCTCATTTGTTATTGTGGTCCCCATGGGGCTGGTCTTCATCTCCTACGTCCTCATCATCTCCACGATTCTCAAGATCAGCTCTGCCCAGGGCCGGAAGAAGGCCTTCACCACCTGCGCCTCCCACCTCACGGTGGTCATTGTCCACTACGGCTGCGCCTCCATTGCCTACCTCAAACCCAAGTCTGAGAACACCAGGGATCAGGATCAGCTGATCTCGGTGACGTACACGGTCATCACCCCCCTGCTGAACCCTGTGGTGTACACCCTGAGGAACAAGGAGGTCAAGGATGCTCTTCGCCGTGCTATCAGCAAAAATCCTCTTGCCTAGAATCTACGGTAGTTGGACAAATGGCCTGTCATCTTCTGGGTATTTTGTCATCTCAAAAAATGTTTGTAGATCCTGTTATTCATTCTTTACCCAGGAAGAGGTGCAGGACGCGGTGGTAGGGCTGCAGTGACGAGCTCAGAGTTTCCCTGACTTGAAGTTCATTTTCATCGTCATGCTCCCATGCCTTCTACTAACCTCGGACATTAGCCCCGGAGGAGGCGTCAGGTGCTGCCTGGAAGGGGGAGAGCTGGGAGGGAATAACAAGCAAGAGGGTGGGCAGTTGCTGTCAGTGTGTTGATGGTGGGCACCTGGGCTATATGACACCTATTTGAAGGGAGGCGTTAAGGGAGCAACCTGAGTGTCAGGTAGATCCTGAGCTCTGAAACAGAGAGAGAGGTTGGCTGGTGCACGCACATGCTGGAAACACAGTCAGAGCTACCTTCCTACTCATCACTTTCTCCTCTGGGCAGTGACAAGAGTCACAGACCCTGACATTCCAGAAGAAAAATTCTCTGCTTTAACATTCTCACCTGCCTTGGAGACCCATGAAATTCCTTCCAGTTTTATTAAAGCTCACATTAGAACCGTTTCCGTGGTGAGTCTCATATTCACATGTTAGTAAGTAACTTGTCACACCCAACAGCGGCATTTCCCTGCAGTTAGAGACGCGCTCTGTGGGGTAACACATGCACTGGGCTGCATTCACGAGTGTGGGGATACCTGAAGACCCTTCCTGAAATTAAGTGTATTAGCCGCACCGTCCCCCTAACGCTGGCTCTCTCAGATCCGGATAATCAGAGCATGTGGAGCCTGAGCAGAGACGCGTGTCTTACCTTCACGCTCCTCATTTCTGCGCTGCTGAACTCATTTTCTGTCAACAGTTGGGTGCCTGCGTTCAGCTCTGAGCTTGAACGCTTGTCTAAACACAGGCCGGGGTGTCTCCTAGTTCCGGATGCTATTGCCTTCTGCAGGGGGGATTGGATTGATGTGTGAGAAAGGTGTAAGGTTTTAGGGTTATTTGGCGAGAAAGTGAGAAAGAGAGCTTGCCAAAGGTCTTACAGCCCGTAAAAGGGTGATGTTAAAAAAGAATAATAATAACGATGATGATAATCCAAATTTCCCACTCACCATCCTCTTCCTGCTCAAGGATGGCCCAAGTGTCCCCACTGAAGGTGCATTGAGAGTGCGTGTCCGACAAGCGACTTGGGATCCCTAATAGCAGAGGGACTGAAAAGAGAACCTCTCGTGTTTATGAAACATTGCCTGGAAGAGTACAAGCTTGGCCTCTTCACAGCAGCTGCCTTGGGGGTGCCCTTATCCAGGTTCCATGACAGCATGGAATCCTTTCTGGGCCTGGTTCATAGGCCTGCTTCTCAGAAAGCCCCCCTGGAGACCCTCTCTTTGGGGGTCGCGCTCACAGTAGCGGCACCTTCCCGAAAGCCTCTCCCAGCAGTCAACCCATTTTTATAGATTGCAGAATTTTTGCACACAGAATCCCCATACGATTTCCCACAGCTGCCCAGGTCTTTATAGGATTGGCACCCTTACTGAAGACAGTGTGTGTTCCCCTGAGTTCCTATAGTTGGATGCTGCAGAAAATTATGGTGTAATTTTCCCAAAGTAATATTTGCAACAGTAAAGAATGTGTATTAAAGGCCCCCCATTCTTTGTCTTTTTAAAAATATAGTTTATACCATCACAACAGGGCCAGAAAAAAATTAAACCAATACATTTAATTTCAAAGAGAATGTGTGACTAATTCTCACTCAACACAAATCATGTGTGAACAGAGTGATGCTTAAGCCCACAGCTTGGGCTTAGTCGCCACATAGTCATCATGGTTCTAAGCCGGGGCTTGCCGGTTGAGGGGCTTGCTACTGTGACTGGAGGTACACATCGCCCTTCGGGAGAACAAGTGATCCCACAAAGACACATCCCATATCTCCCTCAAAAAGGATTGTTTTGCATCAAAACATCCCTCAAAGGAATCCTACTCTTGTCACAGAGTATTCTTTGTCTCTGTCCCCACACACTAGCCCTCCCCGCCCGCACCGCCCTCCCCACGGTCTGTCTACCCTCCCAGAGCTCAGCAATACTGCAGCAGACCCGTTGCTGGTGCAGACGTGGCATAAGGAGCCGGGGCTTTTGCCAGTGACGGTAGCATTCCCAATGGACCGCATGTGCTTGCCTGCTTAGCTGACACAGAGAAACTGCTCAATGTCCTTGAACTGGGTGCCATGGGGGGAAAGGCTATAAGGACAGGCGCGGCCTCTGGAGTCCTTCAGTGGGATCTCTGCCCTGGGGATCAGGACTCCCTTCACTAGGGACCAGAGGCTGCCTCCAACAGGGTACATAAAACACACTGGAGCTCACGGAATGCCTGTGAGCGAATGAGCGCCATCATCCCATAGAGAACGTTGTGTTAAAGCATAGGCTGTGGTCCAGCTGTCCTGTTGGGAGAAGACAGAGACGGCCGACATCGCCCTCCACTTCCATCCTCTCTGCAGACATCGTGGGGGCAGACAGCAAACACCAGTTGTGGAGCGTGAGACAGCGCTGACTCACCGGGATAACTGATAACACAGGGAGCGCCCCCGCTTCCCCCACCGCTGATCATGCTCTGAGATGCCTCTCACGGGACCCTTGTGGCTGTGGTTTGAGGGCGTTATGGTGACCTTTCTGGAAGCATGGCTTGGCTGTGCTGGACCAACGCTCAGAGCCAATGATGCCCGAGGAGGGGAAGAGTGTGCAGGCTGCGTGGCGCCCTCCCCTCTCCTCCCGTGGTGCAGCTCTTGTGTGCAGGGCGGGGTCCCCTGCTCGCTTCCCCACAGCGGCGACGCCGGCATCCTGGCGTGACTTATCATTGACTTATTTCCTCTTAAGATCCTTGAGAGAGGCGGGCTCAACCAGCCTAGAACCAACTGTTTTTCTCTTGCTTCGCAAAGCATATTAACAAACATTATGGTCTGGAAGTAAATTAGGGAATAATGACCAGCTTAATCATGGGAGACACAGCCTGGGAGACACTGTGAAATCCGGGGCGCAGTAGGGTTTGCTTCATAGTAGGAAATGGGAAAACAGCTCGAACTCTTCTTGCCTCAGATACAAGGGTTTCTTCATACGCTCACCCTAGACCAAGAGTAGGAACAGAGAATTTAGGGAAAGGGAGCAAGGAGAGATGAGAGACATTAAAGTTGAGAGGGCAGGAGAGCCCCTGTGTGGGGGGAAGAGGAGGCGGGGGAGAGCCCACTCGTTAGTCGGTACCGTAGGAATCAGGAGGATGAGGAATTCCCTCTGATCTCATTATCTCCCTGGGTGCGACTTGTGACCTTGTTAGTGTACAAACCTGGGGCAAAACAGCACGGTTCACCGAGAGCGGCGTTTTGAATATCCGATTACTGGTAGTGATGCGAGAGACAAGGGGAGTATCTGAAACCTGAGAAGATGAGGCCGCGCTTCGTGGCAGGGATAGGAAACAAAACAAGACAGAGGGCAACAGAGCACTAAAGCTTTGTTTTTGCTGCTAATAAAAACTAACTTTCGATAACATTTACGAATCACACGTCACCTTTAACAAATTAGCCTTTAACGATCTCACCCAGTCTGCAAGTTTGATGTCATTTGTATTTGCTATTTCACAGATGAAAACTGAGGGTCAGGGTCCCGTGAGCTCACGGAGGTGATGCAGTTTGTTTGGAAGAAACCAGACCCCTGATTCAAGTCCGAGATCCTTGTGAGGTTTTATATGCCCCCCGCCCCGTGACAGAGACAGAAGGATTGGGAGGGTCACAAAGGGGACGCTGCAACCCTCCAGGACCTTCTCTTTTTCTAGCGAAGGCTGCCCATCCCGTCTCCCCCCCACCAAGGTTAGAGGGGATGGCGTTCCGCGGAGGAAGCAGGCCACCCCCCCTTTCTCTGTCCTGGGGCTTCCTGCTGCTAGGCATAGGCATACTCACCAGCATATGTGGTGGTTTTAAAAATATGTCCCCAAAATAACTCTACTCTCCTTGGTTGTGGGTCAACTCCCTTCTACTGAGTAGAATACAGCCAAACTGAGGTGTGTGGTTTCCAAGATTAGAGTAAGGGAACACAGACTTCTGCGCTAGGCCCTTTCTCTCTAGGCGGGATCACTCTTGGAGAAGCCGGCCACGCTGTAGGCTGCTCTGTAGGAAGGTCCGCAGGAATCCGTAGGAATGAGGGGAAACTCTTCCAGTAGCCCGTGAGGATCCGTGGCCCCCAACCCAACAGTGGCCCCAGAACGGATTCCGACAGTGGCCACGCAGGCCAGCATGGAAGCAGGTTCTGTCCTGGTCAAGACTGAGATGAGACAACAGTCCTGGTTATCTGTGGTTCAGTCACCCAGCTAAGCTCCTTCCTGATATCTGACCCAAACAGAGGATGAAATCATAAGTCTCTGTGTTGGAAGCTGCTGAGGTCTGAGGTGCTTGGCACACAGCAGTGGGTAACTTATACGGCGTCCTTCGCCTGAGTCTTCCTCCAAACCGCCACAACACAGAGCTGTGCACCTGCTCCCCCAGGGACATAGAGAAACATCTTCCCAGCAAGACTCAGCGCCCACCGGACTGTGTCCCGCCGCCGGAGCTCCAGCCCACTCTCCGTGGCTCTCGGGGGCAGGGGGAGGCACAGCAGCATCTGCAGCAGTGGGGAGATCTTGGCTGGCCGGGCTTCTTAGGTTGGGCAGTTAGGGGCACAGCCTTTGTTCCAGTAACAGAGGGCAACGATTTTAATGGTTTTAATGACCCCAACCAGGACATGATTAGAAACAAATTTGTTCACTTCAGCATATTGTTTCAATTGGACGGGCTCTCCTTTCTCTTTTAACTGTTCTGTTTCCTGCTGCGCTGTCCTGTCCATGCCTCTTAGAGGGAAGCTACATTCCTCCTAAAGGGACATTCTGTTGCCTAATGTGTGTAAGGAGATTGTTGGTTCTATAAGACGAGCTTACTTGTGGAGCTGATGGAAGAAGCGTTTCCTTCCAGGCTTGGGGGCTGGGGAGTCACCCATAGACCAAGGACATTCGCTGGTTCAGGCGGCTGTGGATTTCAGTACAGCATGGGCTGAAGACTGTGGTCCATGGCAGGGTGGAGACGGTGGAGATCGAGCTTTCATGGTCTTGACAGTGAGGTTGCCAGGTTGTCTCTGAGGAGCTCCTGGGTGTTGGGTTTACCGATGGAGCCCTTCACCTGGAATCAGCGCATCAGCTAGGAAAGTAGGAGCTCAAGGAAGGTGTCTGTGAAGAGGGACCGATAACCGATGTTGAACCCAGCTAGCTACACTGGCTTACGTCTGTGATTTATAAACTTGACGATAAGCATTTCATTCTGGTGCTTGTTTCTCTGTCTCCAGTAAAAACTGGATGAGTTCCCTGTTTTTTCAGTTATTATACCTTATGAGTGAGACTTTAAAGTCCAAGAACATATGGGTCAGGTATGGTTTCCCCCACAGCATAGTCCCCAGCATCTACCTCTGTGATTAATTCATAGTAAGAGCTATACAGCTACTTACAGCACGGACTCATCTGTGTGTTTCCAGGCTGGTGAGAAGAATGAAGGGAAATTGTCTGTGTTAAGACTCCTGGTTGCCAACCAAAT
The DNA here is from genome assembly GCF_022355385.1 of Mustela nigripes. NCBI lineage: Eukaryota > Metazoa > Chordata > Mammalia > Carnivora > Mustelidae > Mustela > Mustela nigripes. The sequence continues at coordinate 63,417,238 of NC_081566.1, forward strand.
CCATGGGATCTAGTTGTGGCTGTGCTCCTCTGCTTAACCTTGCCATGTGATAAACCACTCAGAGCTCAGTTTGTGAAACAATAAGCATTTATTTAGTATGCAAATCTCTGAATAGGTGATTTGGGTTTAGGGATTTTTTTCCCTTTAATCTCAACTATATGATTAACAGCAACAATATCATCTGAGCCAGAAATGGGATGATGGGAATTAACACATTTTAAAATCTTTGTCTTGTTTGGGTAATTTTAGGTTGGTCTAAATCAGTCTTGATCTTTCGCTTTTAATTCTAAAACTCCTTTCACTGTAACTTATAACAAAGAATTTCCTACGTGATTTATAAAATAATCTTCACAGTATATTTTTACATAATGTTAAATAAACAAGTTATTTTCCATAAAATATGTGACTTTAGATCAATATTTTACAACTAAAGCTAACATTGTAAGTTCACTTTATCATTCTTTAATAATATCCATTAATGTATCTCTAAAAAGAGGAATTTGACTTATCCACATTAAATAAGTGCTCTGTATTATTGAATTAACTTTAACATTATTATGAAAGAACATAATTTATGGATAGATTCACAATGACCTTTTACATACTACATTTCATTCAGGGATAAAAATAGATGCTCCGAAATGAAGATTGAAATTTAACTACTTTTTGCCACATCAGAAATAAACAAAAAATCCTTTGATGATTTTGATTTTTGTTTCTGAGGCTGACAGCCTCAGGAAACCCCGCACCTTGCGTGTTAAATAGTATTTATGCTTAGGTTCCAAGTACTTACATTCCAAGTGTTTATTTAACTGCTGAAGACATCTTGATGAGTTATAGAATAATTTGTTTGTTTGGATCTCTGGCAATCGATATTGATAAATATCAAAAATAGAATACATATATGTATCTGGGATAAGACCTTTTATTTATACATACAGACACATGTGCCAATATATGAATGTGCAGAGGGGTGGCAAGCATTCACTCAAAGTACTGGTTATCTCTGAGGAAGAAGGGAGGGTAGGGACAGGGTGAGCTCCTGATTTTATCCTTACATGTGTTGACCTAAAAGAAAAGAAGAAATAATTATGACAAATATGGCATAGTGAATGCATGGTACTTGATTTGTAATTTTATAACTTTTCTCCACTTTTTTGTAAATTTAAACTTTTCACAATTATATTTATTTTTAAAGACTCTTTGGGTGAATTCCGAATGATCATTTTTATGTTCTTCATTAACATGTTCTAGTCCAACGTGAATTTCCTCGTGATCCATAACCTTAGCCAATATCTCACTGTGGATATACATGAAACAAATGTATGAGCAAGAAAAAAAAAAAAAGCCACATAAAATGGTATAACGGTCAAAACCACCAGCTTGTCTTGCAGTGATAAACTCAGAGTGGTTGAGTCATGAGCAGGCATTTCTGATCTCTACCAACCACCAGACCTGCTCACCTGATTCCCACTGGGAGGCGTCCAGCAGACTACGCTTTAAAGAAACAAGACCAAGAAATGGAGGGCCTCCCCCTTGGCTTCCATTTTGAAGGCCACAGCTGACCTCTGTGGTGAATGATGTCAGTTGTCTGTAAGATACCGGTCTTTCATATTTCCATGTTGAACCAAGACCTGGATTCACGGATAGGTAACATCAAACAGGCTGTACCCTCATGAAGACAGACAGCCTGTCTCCTTGGGTGACATGCTCATGCCTCCTCGGGAGAAAACAGGAAAAGTGGAGTTACAGGAGATGGGGCTGTCACACACCTGGAAGAAGCGACTGCAGAGTAAGAGAATATTGGCCTCCCTCTCCCTGCTTATTTCTCATCTGAATTTGACTCCTGTCAGCTAGAAAAAAAGACCCTGTCCTTGAAAAAAGAGGGTCAGAGGCCCAGTGGTGTGTGTCTCCCCCTTGCGTGGACCCTGGAAGCCTTTGAATGTCCCCTCGGGCCTCAGTCTTCACAGAGGATGGAGGCACAGCTTGGTAGGTACTGAGCCTGCTTGGGTGGAAGATCCCAAGCTAGAAAAGCAGGGAGAGATGAGAAGTTTTTTGTGTTTGTTGTTTGTCAGTGGGAGGAGTTGGGGTGGGATGGAGCCAGGAGAGGTGGTGGGAAAATGGGAGAACTGACTTTCAGAGCACCAGGGATCCTTAGGGCCAGAGAGAGGAGAGTCAGGGTGGCTTTCAGATGGGAACACCATTACCTTTGGTTCAAGAGAAGGAGAAATGGTCAGAGGCCTTGTTGGTTCACAAACTAGTTTCCTGTACACGGATGGGGGAAGTGGACAGGGAACCACTAAAGAGAAAGAGGCAGTCCACTCCAAATTGGTAGGTGGCAAGATTATTAAGCAAGAGAACAAGGGAGCTCATCTAGGGACGTTGTCTGAGGCAACAGCAAGATGAGTAGATCTCTGCACCAGCCCACCAGAATCTGAAAAATTTACGTAGATTAACTGCATTCAGCCTCATGTACCCTCCAGATACTCTCCGTGCCACATCTGTCTCAAGGCTGTTGTCCTTGGAACAGCTCCCACTGGGCAAGTTACCCCCATCCCCCCACTGACCCCCGTTTTACCAACCCTCAGTTTATTTCCCAGAGTCAAGAGCCTCATATGGTTTGTCTCCCTCTCTTATTGCTTCCCCTTCAGTTTTTCCTCCCTTCCCCTATTGTCTTCTGCACTATTCCTTACGTTCTACATAAGAGTGAACCCATATGGTAATTGTCTTTCTCTGCTTGACTTATTTCACTCAGTGTAATCCCCTCCAGTTCCAACCATGTTGATGCAAATGGTGGGTATGCATGCTTTCTGATGGCTGGGTAATATTCTATTGTATATATGAATCACATCTTCTTTATCCATTCACCGCTTGAAGGATAACTTGGCTCCTTCCCCAATTTGGCTATTGTGGACATTGCTGCTATGACATTGGGGTGCATGTGCCCCTTCTTTTCACTACATCTGGATCTTTGGGATAAATGCTCAGTAGTGCAGTTGCTGGGTCATAGGGTAGCTTTATTTTTAACGTCTTGAGGAACCACCATACTGTTTTCCAGCTTGCATTCCCACCTAAGTGTAGGTGGGTTCCCCTTTCTCCACATCCTTGCCAACATGTGTTGTTCCTGGTCTTGTTAATTTTAGCCATTCTGACAGGTGTGAGGTGGCATCTCGTTGTGGTTTTTGATTTGTATTTCCCTGATGGCAAGTGATGTGGAACATTTTTTCATGTGTCTGTTAGACATTTGTATGTCTTCTTTGGAGAAGTGTCTGTTGATGTCTTCTGTTCATTTCTTGACTGGATTATTTGCTTTTTGGGTACAGAGTTTGAGAAGTTCTTTATAGATCTTGGACACCAACCCTTTATCTGACATGTCATTTGCAAATATCTTCTTCCATTCCTTAGGTTACCTTTTAGTTTTGCTGATTGTTTCCTTTGCTGTGCAAAAGCTTTTTATCTTGATGAAGTCCCAGTATTTCATTTTTGCTTTTGTTTCTCTTGCCTTTAGAGAACTGTCTTGCATGCAGTTACTGTGTCCAAGGATGAAGAGGTTACTGCCTATGTTTCCCTCTAGGATTTTGATGGATTCCTGTCTCACATTAGGACTTTCATCATTTTAAATTTATTTTTGTGTATCATTTAAGAAAATGATACAGTTTCGTTCTTCTACATGTAGTTGTCCAATGTTCCCAGCACCATTTCTTGAAAATATTGTCTTTTTTCCATTGGATATTCTTTCCTGCTTTGTTGAAGATTAGTTGGCCATAGAGTTGAGGGTCCATTTCTGGAATCTATTTTGTTCCATTGATCTATGTGTCTGTTTTCTGCACAAGTACAATGCTGTCTTGATGGATCACAGCTTTGTAATAGACCTTAAAGTCAGGCATTGTGATGCCCCCAGCTTTGGTTTTCTTTTTCAACATTCCCCTGGTGATCCAGGGTCTTTTCTGGTTTCATACAAGTTTTAAGATTGTTTCTTCCAGCTCTGTGAAAAAAGTTGATGCTATTTTGATAGGGATTGCAATGAATGTGTAAATTTTTCTGGGCAGCATAGAGATTTTCACAGTATTTGTGCTTTCAATCCATGAGCATGGGACAGTTTTTCCATCTCTTTGTGTCTTCCTCAATTTCTTTCATGAGAGTCCTATAATTTTCTGAGTACAGAGCCTTTGCTTCTTTGGTTAGGTTCATTCCTAGGTATCTTGTGGTTTTTGGGTGCAATTGTAAATGGGATTGACCCCTTAATTTCTCTTTCTTCTGTCTCATTGTTAGTGCATAGGAATGCAACAGATTTCTTTGCATTGATTTTATATCCTGCCACTTTGCTTAATTCCTATATGAGTTCTGGCAATTTTGAGGTGGAGTCTTTTGGGTTTTCCACATAGGGTATCATGTCATTTGCAGAGTGAGAGTTTGATTTCTTCTTTGCTAAACTGGATGCCTTTTATTCTTTTTGTTGTCTGATTGCTGAGTCTAGGACTTCTAGAACTATGTTGAACAATAGTGGTGAGAATGGGCATCCCTGTCATGTTCCTGGTCTTAAGGGAAAACTCTCAGCTTTTCCCTATTGAGAATGAGAATGATACTCACTGTGGGCTTTTCGTGGATGGCTTTTATGTTATTGAGGTATGTGCCCTCTATTCCTACAGTCTGAAGAGTTTTAATCAAGAAATGATGCTATATTTTTTCAAAAGATTTTTTCCGCATTAGTTCAGAGGATCATATGATTCTTGTCTTTTTTTTTTTAATTAATGTGCTTTATCATGCTGATTGACTTCCAAATGTTGAACTACTCTTGCATCCCAGGAATGAATCCCTCCTGGTCGTGGTGAATAATCCTTTTAATGTACTGTTGGATCCTATTGACTAGGATCTTGGTGAATATTTTGGCATCCACACATCAGGGATATTGATCTGTAATTCTCTTTTTAGATGGGGTCTTTGCCTGGTTTGGGGATCAAGGTAATGCTAACCTCATAGAATGAGTTTGGAAGTTTTCCTTCCGTTTCTATTTTTTGAAACAGCTTCAGTAAATTGGTATTATTTCTTCTTTAAATGTTTGATAGAATTCCCCTGGCAAGCCATCTGGCTCTGGACTCTTATTTTTTGGGAGGTTTTTGATTACTGTCTCAATTTCCTTGCTGGTTATTGGTCTGTTCAAATTGTCTGTGTCTTCCTGTTTCAGTTTGGGTAGTTTACGAGTTTCCAGGAATGCATCCATTTCTTCCAGATTGTTTAATTTGTTGGCATAGAGTTGCTGATAATAATTTCTAACTATTCTTTCTATTTCTTTGGTATTAGTCATGATTTCTTCCTTTTCATTCATGATTTTATTAATTTGGGTCCTTTCTCTTTTCTTTTGGGTAAGTCTGGCCAGAGGTTTATTGATCTTATTAATTCTTTCAAAGAACCAGTTTCTAGTTTTCTACTTCTTACTCAAAGAGGAGCTATAATAGAGACTTGGGAAAATCAAGACATTGTCCAAAATAATTAATACCACATTTGTTTATCATCAACCAAATCCAAATCTACATGGAAAATTCTTGGATTCTGAGGGGGATGTTGAGGCCCAGGGACCAGGTATGAGGAAAAGGGATAGATGGGGTAACACAACCTTTGTTCATTACTCTCAGCATCAACATCCCCCCCGCCCTGCAGAACTGAGTTGATGGAACCAAACCCGTGAGTTAGGGGAACAATTGAACTTATGAGATCTTTAATTCATCTATCACATATAAATAATTTAAGCTATATTTGGAAGTCCTGTGTAAATTCCATCAAGATCTATGTGGAAATAGAACATGTCCACAGGGAGTTGGTAGGACAATTTTTATTTCATCTCTTATCTTGTTTACATGTCCTGATTCTAGAGAAATCCTCCACACCAACCTCACCTGTGGCTAAGTTCTGTTGACCTACAGTACCTGGACCAAGGCAATAAGCTCTTCTATATCCCCATAAAATTGGGGAGCATAATCTATCAACTGGACAAAAAGAGGGTATTGTCAGGCTACTCTGAGCCTCCCTGGCCTTAGTCCATTTGTAATCTGGAGTCAGCCTCTGGCACTGAGAAAGTCCTGAGTAGGAGAGAAACCCCAAGTAAGAAAGACACTCAGTTGGGTGGAGAGAAAGATCATGCTGAAACAGGAGCAGGATTCCTTAGGGGGCAGATTTCATACAGCTGGCCCTTTGATGGGGAGATTAGGGATTAGTCCTTTAGGACTGCATGCTCTTCTGAGTGAAAATACGCACCACCTATTGTGATGACATCATCCTAAACTGGCAGGTTCTGAGGGTTCCTTTTTATTCCCATAAGTTTTTATTTTGACATAATATTGGACCCACAGAAAATCTGCAGGAATAGTACAAAATTTTTTCCATATACTTAAAAAATTATTGTGGTAAAACATGCCTAGTATAAAATTTACCATCGTGACCATTTTCAGGTGTACCTCAGAGGTATTAAGAACGCTCACAATATTTTGTAATCCTCTCATCACTACGCATTTCCAGTCTTTTCATCATTCCGAGCAGAAACTCTGTTCCCATTAAACAAGAACTCTCTATTTTCCCCTCCTACCCAGCCCTGATAACCTCTCTTAGCTTTCTAGCTCTATATATTTGCCTATTTTAAGTACCTCATATAAGTGCAATCATATAATATGAGTCCTTTTGTGTCTGGCTTGCTTCACTTGGCACAATGTTTTAAAGGTTTATCCATGTTGTAGCATGGATCAGAATTTCACTTCTTTTTAAGGATGAGCAATATTCCATTGTATTATACACTTTTTTTGTTTATCCATTTGCCTGTTGATGCACATTTGAGTTGTTTCCCCCTTTTGGCTATTGACTATGTTATGACATTGGTGTAGTATCTGTGTGGGTTTCTGTTTTCAATCTTTTGCATATATGCTTAAGAGTGGAATTTCGGGATCATTCAATAATTCTATGTTGAACTTTGTGAGGAACCACTGAACTGTCTTCTACAGTGGCTGGAACATTTTACATTCCCACCATCAATAAACAAGGGCTCCAATTTCTCCACATCCTCACCAACACTTGTTATTTTCCATTTTAGAAAAATTATTAATAGCCATCCTAGTTGGTGTGAGCTGTTTCAAAATTGATTTGCATCTTCATAAATGTTACTAGCAACGTTGAGCATCTTTTTATGTACTTATCTTGGCCATTTGTTTATCTTCTTTGGAGACATGTCTTTAAATTCTTCACCCAGTTATGAATATGACTTGCCCTTTTTTAAGTTGTAGGAAATTCTTTATATGTTCTGAATATCAATCCCTTATCAGATCCATGATTTGCAAATATGGTCTCCCATTCTGTGGGTTGTTTCTTCACTTTCTGAATAGTGTCCTTTGATGCCCAAAAGTTTTTAATTTTTTAAAAGATATTTATTTATTTGAGAGAGAGAAGGAATGAATAGTGGCGGGGGGGGGGGGCAGAGGGAGAGAGATAAGCAGACTCCCCACTAAGAAGGGATCCTGATGCAGGACTCTATTCCAGGACTCCAAGATCATGACCCAAGCTAAAGTCAGACACTTAACTAGACTGAGCACCCCGTTTCCCCTAAAAGTTTTTGATTTCAATGAAGTTCAATGTATCTATTTTCTCTTTTGTTGTCTATGCCTTTGATGCATATCTAAGCAAATCATTGCCAAATGGAGAACCACATTATAAAGATTTTCCCTGTGTCTTCTCAATGTTTTATAGTTTCAGCTCTTACATTAGGTCTTTAATTCATTTTGAATTAAGGTTTGAATTTGGTGTAGAGTTAGAGTCCATCTTCACTCTTTTGCTCAGGCATGTCCAATTTTCCCAGCACCATGTGGTATAAAGATTGTCCTTTCCCCGTTGAGTGATCTTGTACCCTTATTGAAAATCAACTGGGCTCTCCAGTGTATTTCAGTGTTTTCTATTTTGGTCCTCATGCCCCATATACTTTTCACTTGGATTTTCAAATGTTAGTATTTTATCGTCTTTGCTTCATAGCCTTTCAACACAGACACACACACACACATGCACATACGTGTGTGTATATATATCTTACCTATTTTTTTGAATTGCTGAGAGTAAGTTGCAGACATGATGCTCCTTTATCCCTAAATACTTCAGTGTGTTTCCTTTTTTAAAAAATATTATTTAAAAGATTTTATTTATTTAGTTAGTTAGCTATTTGAGAGAGAGAGTGCAAGAACAGGAGAAGGAAGAGGGAGTGAGAGGGGAAGGGGCAGGGGCAGAAGGAGTAGGAGAAACAGGTTCCCTGTGGGAGCCTGGTGTGGGACTCAATCTCAGGACCCTGGGATCAGGACCTGAGCCGAAGGCAGATGTTTAACTGACTGAGCCACCCAGCCACCCCTGGTACTGTGTTTCCTGAAGGTAAGGTTATTCTCTTACATCATACATTCTCAGTAGGGGTCACACACCCTCAAGGGGGCAAAATTGACTGTATGGGCAAAAAATTCTGAAATATTATGAATGAACTGTGGTTCTCCAAAGCTCAACCCTACCCACCAAAGTCATAACTCTTAGTATCCAATTTATCCTATTAGAGAGAAATTAATGGAAGAATCAATTAATTAATTTAATGTTTCTCCTTTGGGTGTACAATATTTTTTAAAAAGGTCGAGAAACATTGCCCTACATACACAGCAATTACCAAAATCTGGAAATTATTAATTGATTATTAATGATTAATTACCTATAATTAATCATTAATTGATTGATATAGTAATCTAATCTATGGATTTTGTGTTGTTTTTACATTGCACCAGTAACATCATGGAAGTAATGTTGTATTCTTCAGGTGCCCTTTTCAGGGTCTCAGAGTAAAACACTGTTCTAGGCATCAAGGATACAACAGAGAACAAGATAACGTTCCTGGAGCTGACATTCTAGAGAGGAGTTTACAAAGCACTGAGAAAGGATTGCCCTTGGGAGAAAAGCCTTTGGGGTAACACTGGAACAGAGCTAGCCTTGTTCTCTATAGCCTCATTTGATTGGACAAAGTCTGTTGGAAACAGATCTCTCTCTCTTTCTCACACACACACACACACACACACATGCACACATACACACGTATTAGAGATGAAGTGGATTTCTCTGGGAGAAACTGAGTTTCCTCTTATTCAAAGGACAGTATGTGTAATGGTCAGCATTTGACCTCTGCCATGACAGAGCCTCTGTTTGAGTATTGATCTGGTCTCTATGTCATTGAAAAAAATAAAAATTCAACTTCACTATTCTTATCTGAAAAATGGAAAATAAAAATAGTACATACTTCAAAGAGTTATTTTAAAGGTTAAATGTGATAATGTATGAAATAAGTTTTTAACTCAGTGTCTAGCATTTAATAAGAGTATAAAAATTATTGATTATTTTTTTAAGTAAAAGACTACTCAAGTTATTTTTCTAGAAGATTGTTCACTAAAGATTTAAAAACCAAGGTCAGTATGGAGAGGAAGCTTGCACTAATATTGTTAAGTAGTATTTCAACTATGTCAGTTTTTAATTTTTATTTTTAATTCATGAATTTCAAGGTTGCATACACAATGGTTTTCTATATGTATAATAGGGCACCTGGGTGCCTTATATCAAGCCAGTTTAGAGGAAGTCTGATTTCTATTATGATTAAGTTTATGTACTTGATTGAGCTCATAACACTAAGGTTCTGCTTAGGCTCAAGGGTGAATTTACAGAGAAGTTAATGAAACCCAAGCTTCTGCCTCATTTGCACAGAAAATAAACATTCGTTTTCATGTATTCAGAGCCTGAACCCTCCCCTTGTTCAATGTCCCACAGAGAACCGAGGTCAAGTTCTAGCCGCCTATTTTATTTGACAGGAAAAATCTTGGTGTTAGGATCTCATCTCAGGACTCTTTCTTCAGAATTTTGTGGTGTGATATACACCAAATAAAACATAATAGTGCTAAAAAACTGCCATTTAAAACAATTTCTTTCTTCAGCCACTTGTACCTTCTCTCTGGAGCATACCGTCTTTTCAGTAGCAAAATGCCTTTTCAGACCATTTGTATCCAGTGTTGAGCTTCCACTTTCTCTTCTCTTGGACAGCCCAGGAGATTGCTTGGGGAGGGCGGGGGGACATAGAAGCAGAGAGATTTATAGGTGAAGTGCCTAAGAAATGACCTGAATATTGGTGGCTCCCTGGAAACAGTAGAGAAGGCAGAGGAGAGGGTGAGGAATATGATTTAAATTTTTTAAAATTATTTATTTATTTATCTGCCAGAGAGAGAGAGAGATCACAAGTCAGCAGAGAGGCAGGCAGAGTGAGGAGGAAGCAGGCTCCCCGCTGAGCAGAGAGCCCAATGCGGGGCCGATCCCAGGACCCCAAGACCACGACCTGAGCCGAAGGTAGATGCCCAACCCACTGAGCCACGCAGGTGCCCCAGGAATATGATTTAGATGGTGACCTATAGAAGGATGTGCTGTGAGAGATTGTTGTAAGGAGTGGGAATTGTTGAAGAACTGAAAGAATGATCAGATATGAACATTGACAGTTTGCACTGCGGTGCTACCTACAATGTAATCGGGCTTCATCTCCTCCTTCTGTTAGCTCTGCTACAAGAACAGGTACCTGGCTGACTGCTAGTTTGTGGCCAGTTAGAGAAATGGGCTGGATTTCTTTTGTTTGTAGGTGCAAGATCAAGAAAAGACAAATAGCCCATCAGAAGTAAGGGCAAGGCAGAAGTGGGATCAAGAAATGAGAACTAAGTGCAAGCATAAAATTAAAAATCCTGGTGAATTTGCCAAAATTTTAAGAGGGTTTTGGACTTCCCATCAGACATAGAATGGTAGGTTTGAATCAATTTTAAGCAATTATATGTGTATGTCAAAGGACACATTGCCCCTGATATCTGGGATTACTATGTGTATGAAAGAATTAGCATACACTTGGCATCCATAATATATTTAGTGAATCTTAAGATTACCTTCCCTGGGGCACTGGGGCTTTGGGAGACAATGACCATGCGTGGAAGGGAAGTTTGTCATTCTTAACCCATGTATGCCTCCAACTGGTTGTCCTGTTGTGAAACAAATGTACCTAGAGAATGAAGAAACAGAATGGGCAGTGGAAGGAATACCATGCTTAGGGCTGTGGGTTCATGCACCAGCTCTACGGTGGTGTTATGTTATGTGACTCTGGGCTAATAAGTCACTTATTAATTTCTTTACATACCAACCATTCAAACCACTCTCCCTTAAATGTGGACCGGTCTTTTACAACTGACTCCTTCAAATTCTCTGCCTTACAAGATAACCATTTTTGAAAAAAAAAAAAAAATGATACCCATTTTTGTTTTGTTTTATTTTGCTTTGGGCAGGTGGTCTATTCTCTCATCAACAAATGCTTTTTTTTTTCTTCATGTCTCAAATTTTTATTTAAATTCTAGTTAGTGTAATATTGGTTTCAGAAATAGAATTTAGGGGCACCTGGGTAGCTCAGTGGGTTAAAGCCTCTGCCTTCGGCTAAGGTCAGATCCCAGGGTCCTGGGATCGAGCCCCACATCGGGCTCTCTGCTCAGCCGGGGACCCTGCTTCCCCCCTTTCTCTCTGACTGCCTCTCTGATTACTTGTGATCTCTGTCTGTCAAATAAATAAATAAAATCTCTAAAAAAAAAGAAAGAAATAGAATTTAGTGATTCATAACTTTCATGAAGTTCCCGGGGCTCATCACCAGTGTTCTCTTTAATACCCATCGTCCATCTAGCCCGTCCCCCCACCCACCTCCCCTCCAGCAAACTTCGGTTCATTCTCTATCTTCAAGAGTCTCTCTTATGGTTTGCCTCCTTCTCTTTCTCTCTCGTTTCTTTCCTCTATGTTCATCTGTTTTGTTTCATTGTTTCTTTTGATGGTGGCTATGATTTACTGACTATATCTGATGCACTGGTTTCCACTGTCATTCACAGCATCTTGCTTTTTTTCCCTTTCAAAGAATTCTTCTTGATTATCCTCAAAATGACTTTCTCCTCCTTCCAGACAGAATATTCATTCTCTTCATTCATTCATCATTCTTCAGTATCTTCCTGATTCTTCTTCCTAATTAAGTCCTAATCAGTGAGGCCTGTTGCCACCGACTCCCACGGACAGAGTTATCCAGACCTTAGAGATAACTACTTCCCAGTTTTTTTTTTTTCATTTCAAGTGAGTTTATTGGCTTTGCGGGGTGGTGGGTGGGATAAGGATCAGGAACTATTCAAAATGAGGTTGGTATAGCCCGACAAACACACCATGGATGGCTTCCTATCTGTTAGAACAAAATCCATAGAAAATGCTGATCAAAAAAACATTCGCCCCAACCCCATGCAGGTCTGTAGTTAAGATGAAGCAGCTTCAATTGTGTGAGCTGACTGGTTTTATTTCAGTGGGAGTTCCCTTCTCTTTGTTTATATTGATCAAAAGAGTAAGATACTAAGTATGGGTAGTATAATATAGCATGCTTATCAGAAGAATTACCAGAAGAATGTAACATCAATAGCATGCTTAGAAGAGGAAGGCATTAGTTAATACTTATCAGGAGACTATACCATAGATAACTTGCTTATAAATAGGTGTTAAGTGCTGGTCGTACAACACAGCGTGGTTATCAGATTAGGATCTTAAGTTTATTACCTCTAGAAAAGGTCCATTTTATTTTATTAACATATAATATGTTATTTGCTTCAGGGGTACAGGTCCGTGAATCATCAGTTTTACACAGTTCACAGCACTCACTGTAGCACATACCCTCCCCAATATCCACAACCCAGCCACCCTATCCCTCCCCACCGCACCTCCCAGCAACCCTCAGTTTGTTTCCTGAGATTAAGAGTCTCTTATGGTTTGTCTCCCTCCCCAGTCACATCATGTTTCATTTTTTTCATTCCCTTCCCCACCATGACCCTGTTCCCTGCCCTGCCTCTCAAATCCCTCATATCAGAGAGATCATATGATAATTGTCTTTCTCTGATTGGCTTATTTTGCTCAGCATAATAAGAAAGGGTCCATTTTAGTATATCTTCCTGGAACTGCATATTTTTAAAGTCTTCTTTTACCCCCAAATGAATTGTTTCTTAAATAACTCATGTTCTCATTGAAAAAAAAAAAAAAAAAAAGACATCGAAGTCTTCCAAACCAGTGCTACCAAAGTTAATTGAAGTAATTTGAACAAAAGCAGTGAAAGTTGACATGTGGTTAACCTATACTACCTTATAGAAGGTAAAAATACAATTTTTTTTTAGGACACTTAAGATAGAGGAAAGAATGTTTTGGTCTCCACCAGGCAAAATCTTTAGATACTAGGTCAGAGCCAGAGCTTGCAAAGATTACTATAAGGGGTTGAATAGTGTTCACCCCAAATATGTCCATGCAGAACTTCAGAATGTGCCTTACTTGGAATAAAGGTTTTTGCAGATACAATTAAGGTATGGATCTCAGAATAAGATTTATCCTGCATTAAGACAGGCTCTAAATCTGAAGACAAATATCCTTGCAAGAGACAGAAAAGGAGAAGACATAGGCATAGAAGGCCATATGAAGACAAAGGTGAGATTAGATTTATGCTGCCACAAATCAAGGAGTACCCAGGGCCATGAAGGAGTCTCCTGTGGGAGTGGCATTGAAGGCACCTTGATTTTGGACTCCTGGCCCCCACAAATGTGGGAGGATCCTCTCTGGTGCTTTAAGCTACAAGATTGTGATAATTTATTACAACAGATTTAGAAAACTAATATAATTACCTTGCTGGAATATCCAGCAAGAGCTTTGGAAGGTAGGGAATGGGGAAAAAAAAAAAAATGGCTAAAGGATCCAGAACTTCACTGATGTGTTGAGGTTTGCTGGGACTGACTCCAAATATAAAGGATCAAGAGAGGGTTTCTTCTTGGATTGGGGTGCACGGGGGGTTGGGCAATGTTGGCTGAGACCATTCTTTTCTGGTCATGTCTCTCCCCCATATTTTGCTCAGCATAGCTGAGAGACACTAGCCAAACTGTCAAGGGTCCTGTGCAGAGATTTCTGAGAAAATCAGGACCACAATATCGACAATTATGAGATTTTCAATTAGATAGGTATTTCCAGAGACAGTTGTCCAAGATGATCCTCACATGGCTTGATCTTATCCACAGGTTTGGCTACGTAGACGCTTGATGTTCCCACCTCTCAACAAGAATGCCAGGCCCTGAGCCCTGGTGGCACCTGGAAATTTCCCAGTGATAAGCACACCACAAAGTTAATCTTATTGGCTTAGTGCTATGGTGAATTTTACCCTAATGAATTCTCAACCTCAATGCACTCTGGTTTTTCTATTTTTCCCCCCGGTAATTTAAGAATTTTGGGAGAGTTTTATATTTACCAAATATAAAAGATGTGCAAAGAGTTTCCACATACCCTGAATCCAGTCTGTCCTATAATTAACATATTATATTGGTGAGGTACATTTGTCACCGCTGATGAGCCAATGGCACTACATTGTTATTAACAAAGGCCATACTTCATTCAGGTTTCCCTGGATTTTACCTACTGTGATGTTTCTTTTCCAGGATCCCATACAAGCCACCTCATGGTATTTAGTCGTCACATCTGCTTAGGTTCCTCTTGGTTATGACATTTTCTGATTCTTCCTTTTGGTGACCTTGACAGTGGCGAGGACCATTGGTCATGTATTTTGCAAACACTCTCTCTCATATTAGATTTGTCTGATGGTTTTCTCATGTTTTGACTGGAGTTGTGAGTTGTGGAGAGGAGGACTGCAGAGGAAAAGTGCCCTTCTCATCACATTATGTCAGAGGCACACATTATTACTGCTGATGTTGACCTTGACCACGGGGATGCAGTAGTGTTTGTCAGGTTTCTCCACGGCGAAGGTTCCCTTCTCTCTGTCATGACATATACCAGTCTTTGCAGGAAAGTCACCAAGCATCACCCGTACTTAACAAGTGGGGAGTTACGTTCTACCTCCTTTGGTGAAGGAGATACTCATTTTGTAATTAGATTTTTTATTATTGATTTTTAAGTATTCTTTCTGTATTTTGCAATAATTTCTTTATCAGATATGTGCTTCACAAGTATTTTCTCCCGGTCTATGACTTTACTCCATTCTCTTAATAAAGCCTTTCAAAGAATAGTTCTAATTTTAATAAAATCCAATTTATCAATATTTTCTTTCAATAATTGTGCTTCTGGTATTGTATCTATAAACCTATCACCAAATCCAAAGTCATGTCAGTTTTCTCCTAGAATTTTTATAGTTTTGCATTTTACATTAGCATCATGATCCCCTTTCAATTACTTTTGATGAAAGATACAACATGTTGGCCTACGTTCATTTTGTCATTATGGACATCCAATATTCCCAGCACCATTTGTTGAAAAGACTATCCTCTCTTTTTTGATTTACCTTTGCTCCTTTGTCAAAAGTTATTTTGCTACAAAATACCTTGCTGGAATTTTGACTGGGACTGAGATGAATCTGTAGAGTAGGGTAGGAAGAATTGGTATCTTAGCAATATTGAAACACAATCTCTGTCTTTTCACTGGTGTATTTAGACCATTCACAATTAAAGTGATGCATGATAAAGTGAAGCTCACATCTACCATGTTTATATCTATTTTCTACTCAATACATGTGTTTTGTTTCTGTTCCCCCCCCCCGTATTTCTAGATTCTCTTATTTTATGTGATTCTATTTTATCTCCTTTCTTAGCATGTCAATTATGTTTCTTTTTTTTAATTACGTTTCTTTAAAAAAATATATTAAAAAGAGGGGCAGCTGGATTCTTCAGTCAGTTAATGCCCAAGTCTTGATTTCAGCTCAGTTCTAATCTCAGGGTGGTGAGATCAAACCCCACTTCAAGTTCTGTGCTCAGCATGGAGTCTGCTTGCGATCTTCTCCTCTGCCCCTCCCACCACGTGTACACATTCTCTCTCAAATAAATAAATAAAATTTATAAAACATATTTAAAAAGAGAGTTTGCCAGTAGAATTTGCATATACATTTTTACCCAGTCGAAGCCCACCAGCAGATAACATTATATTGCTCCAAGTGTAGTATAGTACCCCATAACCAAGTGTTCTCAATGTCCCTTTCCCATCTTATGATTTTGAGTCATTTATTTCAGTTTTCTATTTACTATAATCACCCAATACATGTGACTATTATTACTTTAAACAGTTATTTTTTATATCACTTAAAAAGAATAAACTAAGGATTTTATTTTACCTTTATTTGTTCCTTCTCTGATGCTCTTCTTCTCTTTATGTAGATCCCAGTCCTGAACTATATCATCTTTCTTATGCCTGAAAAACTTCTTTTAAAATTATTGTCAAGGCCAATCTCTTAGCAATGGGTTCCTTCAGTTTTTATTTGTTTGAAAGGAATATCTTCTTCATCTTTGAAGAGAATTTTCTGAATACAGAATTCTAAGTAAGTATTTTCTTTCAAAGCTTTAAATATTTCACTTTATTCTTGCTTGCATGGTTTCTGATGAGAAATTCTGATCAGTGTTCCCCTATAGATAAGGTGCTTTTTTCCCCCCTTTATATATATTTTTTAAGATTTTGTCTTTGTCTTTGGTTTTCTCCAGTTCAAATGATATGCCTGGTTATAGACTTTTTGATATTCATTTTGTTTGGTGTTCACTGATCTTAATGAATCTGCTGTGGTTTGTTTATCATGAATTTTGGAAAATTTTCTTTATTCTAATTTCAAATATTTCTTCTGTCTCTTCTTCTTCTTCTGTTATTCCAATTAAACTTTTTGAAATTGTCCCACAGTTTCTGGATGTTCTTTTTTGTTGTTGGCTTCTTCATTCTTTGTCTTTCAGATTTTTTTTCTTGTTTTATAGCATACTTTGTAAGTATTGTTGAAAGTTGGACATCTTGTATTAGAATAAAAACTGAGGCAAATGGGAATTTAAGGTGAGGTTTTATGTTGATCTGGCAAGGAGTTGGGCTGTGTTTAATATTTGCTGTATCTGTAGGTACCAGAGATTTCAAAATTCTTCTGGGATCCTTGTTTCTATCTTCTCTATTGACTTGGGGATTCTCTCCTCTTATAAATCCTCCAACTGTGAACCATGGTTATTATGCAGGAGTCCTACTGATGTGGTGGTAAGGTACAGGGCAGGGGTGCATTCTGTAATTTTATGATCAATTTTCAGTCTTTTAATTGGTCTATGTCTGTGGGATGTGACTTCATGAGTGTATCTCATCCTCCCTCCCCACTCCTGGGTGTGAGAGCCATTTAGAATGGTGGGGGTGAGAGCAGTGTTCTTCCCCAGATGGGATAAGGCTCTTCACCCTGTGAGAAGAGGTCTTTTTATGGAGGATATTCACTTTGGACTTCACTACAGTTATTCCCCTGCCTCTGCCAGAGCTCTGTGGTTTTCTCTTAGCTCTTCACCATGAGAGCCCTGTGGGACATCTGGAGGTGAGACTTATGAAAGTATGAGGGGCCCCTTAAGGCAATATCCCCCAGGTATTTCTCACTCTCAGGACACTCCACATTCAGCCTAAAGCAATTCATCTAAGTCATCTTGTAAGTGTTCCAGCGTATGGCTCCAGCAGCTTCTCCAGCAGGAAGCAGATGTGTCTGGAGCTCTCTCTAGATTCACCCATGTGTCCAGTATGGCAAGGACAGTTCCCTCTGCAACTTCCGTATTTTGAGATACCCATGAAAATTTGTCAATTTTGTTTGTCTCTTATTTTGTTGTTGTTGTAAGAATGGGAGTAACTTCAAAGTTCTTTACATGCTGGAACTGAAAAGCATCTAATCTTATTTTAAAGATCGGATTTTTTTTTTTTTTTTTTTTTTTTTTTTTGTTAGGGAACCCTCTCTAGGTCAGTACGGCCTGGTTTATGCTCATCCTGAACTCCAGGTGGAAATAGTAGGTTTACACAAATAATACAATTATTTTGGAGTTTTGTCTTAGTGCTAACTCTTCCTTGAAGTATTCTGTGAGGACTTCACGTTGCACTGAACTCACCTTCATCTGAGTTTACATCCCTTTCTTTGCTGTCTTTTTAATCTCGATTTGGACTTAATTGAATACTACCTAGTAACCTTTAATTTTAGATGATGAACTGTCTTTTCAACTACAAGCTCTTTTATGTGAGGAACAATCTTTCATGCAACTATTATACTCTTAGTTGTGCTGCCCTAAAGATATATCAAGCATATAGGAAATGCTGAATTAAGTGTTTAGGGTAGTATGGGGGTTGCTTACTTTTCTTTGATTTTGGTGTTAGTGAGGCTTCATCAGACTTTCATAACAGAAATATGCTCAGGTCACTCCCGTTAATAGAGACTTATTGTCAGGATAGATGGGAGAGTAAGGAGAGGACAAAACAGCCAAACAACCAGATCCCACAAGTGACTGGCACATCGTTCATTACTAGCTCAAGATACAACAATAAATGCTTTCATTCCAGGGCAGGGGTAACGACCCTAGAAAAGTCATCCATGTGGGGACAGCTCCTGCACATCTGCTTCCCCAACTCTTTCTACCTTCTGGGTGACGGCCCTTTTTCCTACTCTTGTCCATGTGTGTCACTGATTAACTGAGTGAAGGAAGACCTACTGAGCACTATGTGTGTGCCAGGCACTCTGCAAGGCTTTGTAAATAATAGGGAGAACATGCAGCCCAGAAAGAAAGACAAGGAAGCTGTTCATTTAGCAAGTGAATATTATGATAGGGAAACTGGGTATGTGATGGGAGTCCATAGAAGAAGAGCTTCATGGAGGTATGGGGGTCAAGAAGCACTTCTTGTAGGAAGTGTCACCCAAAGTGAGAAGTAAATGAAGAGGGGGGAATTTATCAGCCAGGTTATTGGCATGAGTCTTTATTACAGGCAAAAAGGGCAGTATGTATGAAAGCCTAGGGAAATACCATTGTGTGTGGGAAACAGCCATTTTGGGTGACTGCAGTGTAGAG
This sequence comes from Mustela nigripes, assembly GCF_022355385.1. Taxonomy (NCBI): domain Eukaryota; kingdom Metazoa; phylum Chordata; class Mammalia; order Carnivora; family Mustelidae; genus Mustela; species Mustela nigripes. Next base: position 63,436,182 of record NC_081566.1, read on the forward strand.
AATGGGATGGGGAACAGGGGAGTATGGGTGGAAATATAGAAAGATAGTGTCTAAAAGATAAGCAGGGTCAGATTATTAAGACATTTTAATCAGGTCAGTAAGTATGAACTTGATCCTTAATGCCCCTGAAGGGGAGACACTGGTGACTTTCATCCATTAAAATGATGTAGTCCAATTGGCATTTTGGAAATACCATTCTGTTAGCTGGAAACAGATACCAAAATACCATTCTGTTAGCTGTTAGTTGGAAAAAGCCAACCGAGACTTGACACAAAGAAACTAGTTACTGAGATTTTCCAATGATCTGAGGAAGAGATGATGGGTGTCATGAGAAAGAAGTGAACAGAAGGGAAGGAGCAGTATTTAGGAAGGAGAAAGGCAAGGCTCCGGACTTTGTACATGGACCCTGGGAGGGGGCCAACCTCTCGATGCTGTGTTCACTCCAGCACACCACTTTTAAAGATTTCATTTATTTTTCTTGACAGACAGAAATCACAAGTAGGCAGAGAGGCAGGCAGAGAGAGAGGAGGAAGCAGGCTCCCTGCTGAGCAGAGAGCCCCATGCGGGGCTCGATCCCAGGACCCTGGGATCATGACCTGAGCCGAAAGCAGAAGCTTTAACCCACTGAGCCACTCAGGCGCCCCTATACATCCTATCTTTATCCGTTCATCTGTCAATAGACAGGTGGACTCTTTCCATATTTTGGCTATTGTGGACGTTGCTGCTATAAACATTGGAGTGCAGGTGCCCCTTCGGAGCACTGTGTTTGTATCCTTTGGATAAGTCCCTAGTGGTGCAATTGCCGGGGTGTAGTGTAGTTCTATTGTTAGCTTTTTGAGGAGCCTCCATACTGTTTTCCAGAGGGGCTGCACCAGCTTGCATTCCCACCGACAGTGTAAGAGGGTTCCCCTTTCTCTGCATCCTTGCCAACATCTGTTGTTTCCAGAGTTGTTAATTTCTGCGTCCTTGCCAACATCTGTTGTTTCCAGAGTTGTTAATTTTAGCCACGCTGACTGGTGTGAGGTGGTGGTATCTCATAGTGGTTTTGATTTGCTATTTATTTTAGGATCTTCTTTTGTTTCCCGTAATTATCCCAGCACTTTACCTTGTTTGAACCACTGTAATTATTCTAACAATGACTAGTGACATTCCTGCCACGCATCCCACAGAGGTTTTAAGGTCAATTTACTAGGCATTTCATCAAGATATTTCATCTCTGATCCAGAAAGTATTGTATGTAATCTTCTATTTGTTCCAAAGAATGTCATTTCTTTTGACACAATTGGGTGCATGTCTTCTAGTGATAAATTTAAATTATGCAATTTGTATGTCACCAAAGAAAGCTTCTGAATTTTCACCTAAAATTCTGTGATAGACACATTAACTTGAATTGGATTCTATTTTGCACAAAATATTAATATCATGTCATAATAATGCAATAATGCAACGACCATTTTCTAAGACTTTCATCCAATAAAGTGCAAGAGGGTTAGTTTTCTTCAGCTATGAAATTTGCCAGTTCCACTAATGAGGTTTTCTTCATCTTCAGATGGGCAGGTCAAGATTACATTTGCTGTTTCCAAATTGTAACTTTGAGTAATTCTCCTTTTCATTATCATTGTTTGTAATAGTAATTCAATTTTCATTCGGTAAGGGACAGAGAGTTGTAGGCATTTCATTTCACCTGTTCCAGTTGCAGATTTGATGAGGATAGTTTTCTTGCTCATGTATGTTGTTTTTGTAAATGTTGAAACCTTTCACTGGAAGTTGTAATATGATCATCACCAATCTTATGTTGACCATACACATCAGAAATGGGTTCACTTTCATTGTTTACAGTCTAAATAGTCCAGCCTCTTTTTTTTGCTCTTTGAAAATTAGACCAAAATTTCCTTTATTCCTCTAGGTTTATTTATTTATTTATTTATTTATTTATTTATTTATTTTTCCTCTAGGTTTATTAAGATGTAATAGACATGTAACATTGTATAAATTTCAGGTGTACGACACATTGATTTGATACTGACATGTTGCAAAATGATCACCACCACAGTTTTTGTTATGGGATCCATCATGCCTGGTGATTACCATTTCTTTTTTTGTGGTGAGAACAGTTAAGATCTGCTCTCTTAGAAACTTTCAAATATATAACACAGTATTATTAGCTGTTATTACATTAGATCCCCAGAACTTATTCACCTTATAACTACAAGTTTGTACTCTTTGACCAATATCTCCCCAGGAAACCAATAAACTGTTCTCTGAGTTTTTATTTTTATTCCTTATATAAGTGATATCATACAGTATTTATCTTTCTCTGTCTGACCTATTTCACTTAGCCTAATGCTCTCAAATCTCATCCATGTTGTTTCAAATAGCAGGATTCCCTTTTCTCATGGCTGGAAATATTCCATTGTGTGTGTGTGTGTGTGTGTGTGTGTGTGTGTACACAAATATTGCCCAACTTTATCCATTCATCCATTGACAGACACTTGAAATTTATAAATTTTTATTTCTATCTTTGACTTAATGACCTAAGAATTTGTAAAAATGTCTTCCTTTAAACTATGTTAAATTTGAACATATTTTCATTCAAAATTCAAATTAAAGTAAATGTGAGAGATTTTACAAACAAAATAAATTTGTTTTCAAGAAAGTCATTTTTCTTCTAAAGTGTTTAAGTATGCTAAAAAGTAAGTATGAATTATAATTAATAAATATAAAACTAATTAAAATTATTTAAAGCTGAAAGTTTTAGTCGATATTTGAAATTTTGTTAGAATTATATTGAATATCTGGGCACTTGGTGGCTCCGTCAGTTAAGCATCTGACTTCAAGTCAGGTCATGATCTCAGAGTCCTGGGATCGAGCCCCATGTCGGGCTCCCCACTCAGCAGGGAGTTTCCTTGTCCCACTCCCTCTGCCCCTCCCCCTGTTGTGTACATGCTCTCTCTCTCTCTTTCTTGCTCTCAAATAAATACATAAATAAATCTTTAGAATTACATTGAATATCTTTATAAAGATATTCTGGGGCACCAGGATGGCTCAGTCGGTTGAGCACCCAACTCCTGATATTGGCTCAGGTTGTGGTCTCAGGGTTATGGGTTCGAGCCCCATGTCTGGCTAAGCACTGAGCAAAGAGTCTGCTTGAGATTCTGTCTCTCACTCTCCCTCTGCCCCTTCCCTACTTGTATGCATGCTCTCACAATGAATGAATAAAATCTTTTATAAAATATAATAAATAAAGATACAAACGTAGTGATCCAAAGGGGCACGTGCACCCGAATGTTTATAGCAGCAATGTCCACAATAGCCAAACTATGGAAAGAACCTAGATGTCCATCAACAGATGAATGGATCAAGAAGATGTGGTATATATACACAATGGAATACTATGCAGCCATCAAAAGAAATGAAATCTTGCCATTTGCGACAACATGGATGGAACTAGAGCGTATCATGCTTAGCGAAATAAGTCAAGCAGAGAAAGACAGCTATCATATGATCTCCCTGATATGAGGAAGTGGTGATGCAACATGGGGGTTAAGTGGGTAGGAGAAGAATCAATGAAACAAGATGGGATTGGGAGGGAGACAAACCATAAGTGACTCTTAATCTCACAAAACAAACTGAGGGTTGCTGTGGGGAGGGTGTTTGGGAGAAGGGGGTGGGATTATGGACATTGGGGAGGGTATGTGCTTTGGTGAGTGCTGTGAAGTGTGTAAACCTGGTGATTCACAGACCTGTACCCCTGGGGATAAAAATATATGTTTATAAAAAATAAAAAAATATAATAAAAAAAATTAAAAATTAAAAATTAAAAAAAAGAAAAAAATACAAAGGTATTCATAATTCTAGAGTTCGATGTCTCTATTTGCAAATGTAAAGAATCAATGCCATGCTTTTTGTGTATTGTGTTGGCTGTGACAATCTAAACTAAGAGGAATGTGAATTGTTTAACATTGCAGAACATCCCTCACCTGCCATGTGTAACCTGTGCTGGTTTGTGAGTCTCTGTGGAAACTACAAATTGAAATGCAAAGAGAAGCCAGAGAATGGACAGTTGGCTCTATTGGGAAATGATCATCTTTTATCCAAGAACTCGCTGCATTCATGTTATCGAGAGCACAAATGTGACAAGTTAATTAATTTGTTTTGTTCTGTCCTAAGAGCTGCCGCCATTCAGACCTCTTTTCATCTAGACAGTATTCATTTCATAGTGCGGCAACCTACCAACTTAATGGTATTTAGACACAACTGCTTTTTATTTTGAAGACAAAGGACAAGAGAAGTGGAGAAGTGCTTCTCTGAGGGAGGTGAAAGTGTTAGTTACAAGAGCAGATGTCAGAATTATCTGTCCTTTGGCCATTGCTGGACACTGGATCCCCAGGGCCGAAACACTATTATGTTTTTTTTTTTTAATAAATTCACTCTTGACTATGTTTTTAGCATGAGTCCCTCTGGAATGTGGGACCTAGGGCAGAATCCCTTTACCAGAATCAAAAAGTGTTACTGACATGACCAGTGGTCACACATAATTAGCTCAGCTTCTTACAGAGGCCTGGAGGTGAGGAACTCCCTTTCAGCTTTACCTTCTCTGTCAGCGGCAACATCAAGAACCTTATATACCTTGAATTTCAGTCTCCTTCCCAGCTGTGTATATTGGCTATAATTTCTTTCCCTTCATCTTTTTCTTCTCCTTTGGTAATAAAATTCTGCTTTTCTAGCAACTGTACCTCCTCAACTCTGGGCAGTGTTCAGGGGGCTGGGATTTTCTGACCAACCAACCTAGGTTGTCCACTCAGGACAGTCTTGGGAGTAGAGGGATCCCACAGCCATGCTGGGCAGGTGATACATGTCAGTGGATCACAGCTGCTTTCCATACCCCGACATGATGAGTAGTCCAGAGACGGACACAGAGGCCCTGCAGCGACGTGGATTTACAGAGATTGAGATGATCTTGGAGACTTCTCTGCTACAAAATTTTAAGAGCTAAGGACCATATTAGCCTAGAGATTCCATCAGTTGTTTTTTGCTACAAACTAGAGAATGCCTGCCTGAGGGGGAAATAAACCAGCTCTGAAGAGTAGGAGCCACGAGATTAAGGAAAGACACCTGCTGATGTCATTTGAGCCCCTGGATCCGGCCTTGCCCACAGGGATTTGGGGGTATATGATGAATTACATTCTTTTATTCTTGTCTTTCTTCTTTATCTAATTCAGGTTAAATTTTTGCACTCATAACCAAAGTGTTCCAAATAATGCACAACTTTCCTCCTACCTGGTTTCCGGATTTTTTTTTTTCTTTTATGTACTTCCCTGTAGCATTTTCCATATGACTTCCCCACTCAAATCCCAGTGACATTGAATAAAAGAGTGAATGAGGCTAACAAAGACTTACTGGTTTTTTTTTCCCCCATATATGGAAGCACTTACCATCTCCTCCACCATTTAATTAACTTCTCTGAGATGTGTGTTATTCTCATGGCTACAAAATATCAGCTCACAAAGTTGGAGTGTTTTGCCCAAGATCATACAGGTAGTGGGCAAGCCAAGCCCCATTCACAGCCTGGAAACACTGACTCTAAAACCTAACTTTCCATCCTCCTCTTGCTCAGGCTTGGAGCAAACATTGAAACAGAAACAAAAACCTGTTGCCTTTGATCTGATACCTTAGATTCATGATGTCTCCGCGGCCTTTCTCTCCATGGTTCCATGACTCTGTCCACCATGTCTCCCCACTTATTCCATCAACGAGATCCTGGATGTTTTCCTAGTTGGTTTAGTCAAGTATAACTCTTACATTTGCCTTTCATAGCTCTTAGGGTTTTAAGGTCAAATTAGAAATTCCATAGAAAGTATTAGGAACCATGACTAGTATACACTAAAAACTCCAAAATATCTTTTGCTGTTGTTATTAATGTAGACGTCTCAGTATGTATTTCTAAATGGATTCGTTATGTGGCCCCAGACCGTCACTATTCCCATTCCCTAACAGACCAGTTCCCTGTAATTAACACTGGAGGTGTGATGTGACCAGGGAAATGTCGTGAAGATTGGCCACCTTCCCTTCGCATGGTTATCTCTCTCGTCTAGGCAGGAGGTGGCTGAAACCCTGCTTGCAAGACAGCGTAAGCTTTCTCACACACATGCTGTTTATCAGGATTTCCAGGGAAATCCAGGGGTAGAAATGATGGACTCGCCACGCTGGGATCGGCCAGGGTGACGGCTTCAGCTTCGGAATGACATGTGGACCTCAAGACGAGGGAGGAGAGATGTCACCTCCCCAGTGACCCAGGGAAGCCGAGAAAATAGCTCTGGATTGAGAGTTGGGGGCTGGGAAGAACAAAAGTTAACAGTGGGAGGCAGGAGGGAGATGACCCCACATTGCTCTGTGTGGCAGCAAATGCCGAACTGAAGGAGTAAAACTGTGTTTAAAAAGTATTCACCCAGATACGATTTGTATCCTGAGAGCTGTGGGTATTGTGGTAAAACGTCCTTGTCCTCTGAAACAGCTGTGGGGGAGGGGCGGAGCAGAAGTGAAGGGGAAAGGATGTGGGTTCCGGCACTTGATGTTCGGAGAAGCCATCCCTTTCCCCACATGTGGTGGTGGCGGAGACGGGCTCAGTGGCCACCCCGGCCACAGAGCCTGCTGTTTAGGGGCTGCCCCGGGCACCTGCTTTATCACATGTTCATGAGAGATTGTGTGCTCTCTCCAGCCCAGATGGACGCCACCTGTTTCTGTGCCAACATCTTGAACTCCTGGGTCCTGAGCATAGCCAAAGGGTTATGTCCTGACTAAATCAGAGCTGCGGGCCTGAGCCTGCAAGCAGTTCTCACGCCCTCGACTCTGCTGTCTGTGTGGGAAGCACCCCCTTCCCCCAGCCCAGACACTCAGGGCAAAACCATTCCCTGGCGGGAGCCCCGAGAGCTGCAGAAAGGGGCTCGGTCTGTCTCTGAATAAATCCTTCTCAGGGCATGGTATCCGGAAAATGTGCTGTAATTCCGTGAAAAGGAGTTGATTCTTTCGTTACTTAATTAACTAAAACATGGCTTCTGAACTTAAGGCTTCTGTAAGAAAGATTGAAGACTGTGTTGACCCTGGCCCACCCCAAGATGAAATTCTCCTTTCTCCCAAACTCAAACTCCTTGAGAAAATAGAATATGATATATAGAAAACTCAGAGTCCTTATGCCATCCAGTCCTGTGTCCAGGTTTCATCTAAAGATACCCTAAAAACAGAAAATAAAGCCAGGAAAAAAAAAATCTGATCTTTAACTGATTCTCTCAAAGGCCATTGAAGGAAATCCCATTCAGAATCCACAGATCAAGTACTTCATAAGGATCAACTTTGCTTATGTTTTTATTAGTAGTTTCCATGGATTGTTTTATTTTACAACCTCTGCCCCACACTCCCATCTCTCTCCCGGGGTCCTGGGACCCTACCATCCTTTTATGGGACTCTCTGTCGAGGGACACGTTGGAATTACACGGAAAGCAGTTATCAGCCAGAACACAGCTTAAATGAGTTCCTCAGATTGGCTTCGCTCACATAACAGAAACCGAAGTTGGGGAGCCTTGGAACCTGGTCAGGAAAGACAGTCTCCCTCGCCTCCAAAGAGAAGAACACTCACAGCAGAAGCTTGGAAGAGGCCACGCTTCCTTGGTCCCAGACACAGGACAACACCTGGAATGACTGTGACAGGAAAATAACAAGCCACCCACGTGGGTAAAGCTTCTTGTCATACACTTGGAGACAGTCGCCACTTTAAGTGCTGTCAATGCCAAAGAAGGTCTACTTGTAGACTCTCTGTGTCATAATCAAGTAATCTAATACAAAGAGAGCAGTCGGGTTCTACCCCACATCATCTTTTACAAGCAGGACTCCCCGTGAAGAGTGTATGCCTCCAGCATTGACCTGGAGAAGCAATTCTGTAATTCAGTGGTTGAGAAATTCACCTTGACAAAAGGGTGTCCATCACCAATCCTGAGACACGTAACAGCATTAATTCAGGGGAGCATCCCACTATTTTACTTCTGAACTTGACAATCACCAAATGGTTCTGTGTTCTCTGCTTTGCCGACTGTGGGACCTTAGTCAAGTCACTTAAGTTCCTGGGTCTATCTTGAAATACTCGATGAAAAGGCTAAGCTAGATCAGCCCTATGTGATTTTCAAGGGTTAAGAGTTTGAAGAAATTCATATCATTTTTAATTTTACCTCCTGAGCAGAGCGACCCACCAAGAAGCTAGTCTAAGAGGACTCGTTCTAATGCTGAAGATTTATGTAATGTGCATCTTTTCCTATTCAACTGTGTTCCTACTTCTTTTTACTCTGGACTGGTTAGCCTACTGCGTTGGAACAATGTGATGGCTCCCACTGACTGTCGTCTACAGCTGGCAAAGTGCCCTCATGCTGGACGAGAAGTTAATAGGACATAAGGATCAAACAGTGTGCGCTCAGGAGGCAAATTGCCTGGATTTGATACCTTCACCACACCTTAGCTGCAGGATCTTGGTGGCTCTGTGGTGCCACCGCTACAAAAGGGAATGAATATAAGAGGACCCCCTTTATGTGTCACTGTGAGGATTAAATAAATTAATACATTGAAGTGCTCTGGACATCCACACGGCACGTGGCAAATATTCAGTCATCATGAGCTACAACGTTCACTGTGACCATAGACCTTCACAGGACAGAACAGGCATTCCCCGCGACCCTTCAGATGCCACAGCTGGAGGAGAAGGCAAGTCAAACTAATCGCCAAAAGTCACAACTTCTAAGTGTCTACTGGTGAGTGTGGTCCCCAGGCAAGCTGGTTTCCTGCGGTGAGCTCTCTACACATGGGGCTTCCCCCTGTGAACCCCTGCCTGGACTTTGGCTGCTGACTCTTCTAATGAGCTTTACTCCCGCAGAATCTGCCCCCAGGGCAGCCGGGGCATCCCAGTGTCCCATCAGCTATCTTATTCATCTGCATCACAGCGGTCTTGTGAACCTGCCAGCTGGGCTATGGACTGCTCAGCTGTGGGACTGGGGCACACACAGGTGTCCTACCTTTCCACCGGAACTGACTGTTCTCATGTCACCTCATCGGTGCCCTTCCGCGTGGCATCACGCAGTTCCCTGCACACGGTGGGGAAGCCCGCACCTCCGTCCCACGCCCTCCCCTGCACTGCTCGCTCCCAGAGGGAACTGGTGCTGTCTGACTCTCTGGGTCCCTCCCCACGTGCCATCAGGTGTTTGCTGATCCCGTGGGCGGACGACGGACAAATGCTGCGCTTGAAGTGGTGACGTCCTTGAGGTCAGAATCAGGCCCCTGCAGAGAGACCTGATTTCATTCAGCTCAAGGAAATTTGGAGTGGTGGAAAGGTTCCTTCCTGGCACTGCACCCAAAATTACAGAGGGATCCAAAGCATAGGTCATCGTCTCTAAAATTTTTTGGAGGGGCAAGGCATCGATTCATGAAGAAATTATACCTGAGGGGGGAAGGAAGTGATATAAGAGGCTACTGGCAGTCCTTGAGTTAGAAACCTCTTCCAAAAATTAATTTTAAGTGAGTTGTTTGAAATTTGGAGTACATTTACCTACGGAAACGTTGTCATAAATTACACTCTGTTCCCAATACTCATCCACGGTATTTTGCCTCAGAAGCCAAAGATGGAAAGGACTTCAGAACTTATCCGGCCAAACCCTCCCGTTTTACGGAGGCTGTGGTGTGACTTTCTCAGCTCACGGGCGAGGAACTAAAGCCGGAATCGGGTCCCTCGACTCCCCGCGAAGTGCTCACTTCAGTCCCAGTCGCTGCCCATAACAGAAAAGGCCACCGTCGCCCCAGGGGGCTGCGTTTGCGTTACCGTTGATCCAACCCCCATCACGAGGCGGGTTCTGGTGACAATGACTTTCCACGCCGCTGCAGACCCCGGCGCCCCCCTTGACCGGCCACGGCCTCCACTGCCCCGTGTTGCAAGCACGTCCTGCCGGTTCCTCGGCCCAGGCGGTCCTCAGATCCGCCTCCTCTTCCCCACCCCTCCCCGTTCAGGCTGCCTCTTCCTCCTCCGGCCCATTTACCAGCTTCCTGTACAACCTCCAAAGTAACGGATCCACAACTTCTAAAATACAAACCAGATCATCTCATTTTTCTGCTTAGAATCTCCCTATGAGTCTTGTTGGCTCCTGGATAAACACATGCAGCCTAAGTTATTCTGCAAACCTCTCCACGACCAACTCTGCCCTTCCTCCCCGTCACGGCCCGCCTGGCCCTCTGCTGCCCCTGGTGCTACTGGGGCATGACCCACCTGTCACACGGTGCTCAGACCACGATGCCTCGTGTTCTCCCCTGTGCCCGGAGCGCCTCCCCTCCCCTGGCCAGTCCCAGTCGGCCGTTGGTGTCCCTTTTGTTCTGCCTCCAGCTTGCCTCAGCCCGTCCCCTGAACACAGCGCTTGAGCCCCTTACCCCAGCGGTGGTGAAAGAAGAAAATCCCATGTAATTCTCCCATCACCTTATTCGGTCACCAGGGGTATACGCAGGGGAGTCAAATCAGGCAATCTGTGATGTTACGGATCTGTTGCGCTGGCTGAAAAATTCTGGGTGGTGTTTCCGAGGCAGAGGCCAGATCGCACGCAGGGACTCTGAGTCCCCAGACAAGAGCTATCATGCCTCCGGGTGTGGTCTGGCTCGCTGGCCTTCAGGAGGACAGTCCCAAGCAGGCCCTGCTGGAATTGTCCTCTGCGTGGCACTATTTCTAGGCAGCCTGCACGTTTGTCCCTCATCCCTGGCCATTCCTGGCTCCGTATCCTTGCTCTGCCTTCTCAGGATCTCAGGGTCCTGACACGCATCTCTCTCTCTCTCTCTCTCTCGTCTCCCTCGGGCCCTCCCCTTTTCCACGTCTCCTCCACAAGGACGGACTCCATCCTCATTACACAGTAGGAGCGTTGGCCCCTTAGGGCCCAAGCGTTAACCCAAAAGCCTATTAAGGAGGTTCTGGCCTGGGCCATCCACAGCTACTGGGTAGTTTCTACTGTCTAGCCTTTAAACCCAAAGATTGATCGTTTTCCCATTGAGGGGAAGAAGTGGTTAGTTTTGTGCCACAATGGTATTTCTCTAATTAAAGAGAAGTTGATGACACTTGTTTACGATAGTGCATTTTGCTGAGTTTGAAGGCTTTGTTGGGCATCAGCACTGACCAGAAGCCACTCTGACCAGCAGACTTGCCCTCTCCTTCCGGCCGGGCGGCATGCCTCTCCTCCGTGCCCCGTAACAGGGTGAGAGACGGCTCTGGTCCTGCCCTCACGGCACCACACTGTGAGGTCTGCTCGTACTTCTGTCTCCAGCACGCCCGAGTCTTGGAGAGCACGAGCTGTGCTTTATTCACCTTCGTGATCTTTATCCCAACAGCAGTACCCAACACACAGTCGATGCTCAAGACAGGACGGTTCTTGTTTTGTTGGATTTCATGCCCTCCTCTGATATCTGGGATTCGTGCAAGGGCTGACCCATGCCCTCAAGGGTCTTACATCCAATGCAACGTTAATTATTACTACCATGAATAACGGTCCTTTCCTGAGATGAGGGGGTAGATGAGACGCCAAGAATTACTATGCAGATGGAAGACACAGAAATATATTTAGCTAACCAACAACTAATAGCTCAGATGAGCAGACTGGCCAGCTGTGATGACTCAGCATGAGTTGGGGGCTTCTCCTAAGTCCGGCAGGAGCCCACGTGCTCTCCCTTCTCTCCAGGTTCTGGAGGAGGTCCCCACTTTGCGGAAGGGTGGTAAGTACTCGGACCCCCGCACAGAGTCAGATACCAAAGGGACGGCTCACAGATGCTCCTTTCAAATCAGCTGCACATCAAGGAAACATCCTCAAGTCTAGACGAGAATTTATTTTAAACAAATAAAGATATGTAGCAGAGTCTAAGGGACGCATACAGGTCCGTTAGAAAAGGGAGTCTTTCGGGAACTTTCATTCTTACGGAGATGAGGCAGGCGTATGGGCCGTTGGCACATGGATATCACTCTATCTCCTTTCTCCGAATTGCAAAAATTGGCAGAGAGGCAAGATCTAGTGGTGATGAGGGACTTCAACTAGCAGGACATCTGCTGGAAGTCTCATGCAGAACATCTGATGAATTCTTGCCTTGCCCTGCTGACAACTTAATCTCTCTGTACGTAGAGAAAGCAATGAGGGGGAACAGGTACTCAGGACTTAATTATGACCAGCAAAGAAGACCTGGGTCATGATGTGCCTGTTGTAGGCAAGTGACTGGCATTTCCAAAAACGAATAATAAACGATAGTGTGCCCTCTTCTAATAAAACATGGCGGCCATCTCCATTCCTTTTGGGAAACAGGCAATGTATGAATAAGTTAATTAAAATATTCAGATCAGTGTACCCCAGACACCAGGAGAGCCGATTTCAAAAAGTTCAGAGTGAAGGATTATGATCTTGTGACCCACGATGCAAAATAGTAATGGAACTCCATTCTTTAATGGGATGGGCACTTCTGAGACATGAAATCCAAATAAAATAATCATGAGTCATCCTGATAAAAAGAGAAGGCAGCTAACAAAACCCACGGGGCTTCATAAAGAGCTCTTTGATGAGCTCAGATTGAATAAAGACCTGCACAAAAGATGTTAGGAAAGTGGAACTCCTAGCAAATCCGCAAGTTCACATAGTCCCGCAAGCCGAGGAAGAACATTAATGCTCTGTATTTACTGACGATTTGCTGGGTGCCTGGTACCATTCTCAGCACTTCACATATATTAACTCACGGTTTCCTCAGGAGAACGTGATGAAGTAGGTGCACATTTTTTCTTGTTCCCACGGATGAGTAATCTAAGAAACAAAGTGGTTAAGTCACTGGCCCAAGGTCAAAAACCAACACTGAGCAGAGCTGGGATGTGAACCTGGCGAGCTGCCTCCAGGACCCACACTCTGGACAGCGCTTCTCAGGGCACTAGAAGTAGGTGAAAGGGCCGAATGCCTGGGTCTTCGGCAAAGCAGTCGCTTTGTACGGCTCTGAGAGGCTCCCCTGAAATGCTTCTTGTGTTGCCCTTTTGTCCAAAGCGAAGAGTTTTAAGTGGGAGTAGGTAGACTAACCCATGCTGTGATATTGAAGCCTATGGCAAAAGAAAACAGCTTCTCGTTGCTCCAAAATCATAGCTGTCTTGGGGATTCTGTTAACTGGCCAGAAAGGAAACGGGAGCCCTGGGTGGGAGGGGCGTCTTGGGACTCGTCATCCTGAAGATGCCCCCTGCTGCCGCTGTCTTGTTTTAGTCCCTGTGGTTGACTGGACGGGGCTCAGTTCTGCGTGTGACGTCTGGCAGGGAGCACTCACCCCCATGCCACCCGTGCCCAGGGGAATAAAGCTGACGGTGAAGGGTGGGTGCTGTACCAAGTCCTCCTGGTGGCCACGGGGCTCCCCCGTCACAACGCATGTGACAGTCACAAGGCATGTCACCCTTTCCAGAGTGCTGCCACACGCGTCATCGTGTCGGTCCCCACACTACGGTTCCAGGCTTACTGAACGGCGGTTTGGAGGAGGGGTCAACATGCTCGCAGACCTGGAATGGAGTTAACCACGGGTTCTGGCGCCTGGAGGGCAGTGGTAGAAAAGAGGACTTCCCTGTGTCGGGGTGTGGGGGGCCCGTCTGCGCTCTGCAGGGGCAGGACGTCCCAGCAGAGACAGCACCTGATGCCAGGAGTGTAGACGTGGGGCAGAGGGACTGGTGACTGCTTCCAGGCTGGCCTGCTAGATTCACACTCCCTCAAGAGAACACCACCAGCAGTAATCATCCCAAACGGAGGACTGATGTGGGAGTCACCATCCTGCCCGCTGCCTTGCATCCGCCCATTAAAAGAAAGAAAACTCGGGGCACCTGGGTGGCTCAGTAGGTTACGTGTCTGATTTCAGCTCAGGCCGTGATCTCAGGGTCCTGGGATTGAGCCCCGCATCCAGCCCTGTTCTCAGCAGGGAGTCTGCTTGTCCCTCTCCCTCTGCTCCTCCCCACGCTCGTTCTCCCCGTCTCTCAAATAAATAAATAAAATCTTTAAAAAGAAGAAGAAGAAGAAGAAGAAAATTCAAGGCCAAAGAAAGAACAACTTACTACTACATCGGCTTTTGTGTTTACATCTTGCTGGAGACTGAGAAAAGATTTGTCACAAACTGGCAAGAATCCACAGACCAGTATTTGGGAAACATTGGATTAGAGGGTTTTTAAGGTTCTTTCTAATTCTAAAAATTGACCAACTCCAAATCACTCATTTGGGTACTTAATTACGGCTTTCTCCTGTTGCATCCAACTTCTTGACCATAGACTCAGTGCCAAGCACGGTGCCGAGAACTTCACATGCTAGGCCAGTGTAGTCTTCAGGGAACCCCTGGAAGGGGTGCTTGCTTGCACACTTCTGGTAGAAACTGAGGCCCTGAGATGCCCGGGGCTCGTCCCTGGTCACATGGCTGGGAATCCAGCTCTGGTCTCGGTCTTCAGTGCCTTTGCTTTCAATGACCATATTACAGCCCTTTGATTATTAAATACTCATATGATATTTCAAGTGTTTTTGGAGACCCCGAGCACCTGGATGGCAAGGTCCATATGTTTTTTATTTCTGTGTTTCATGGTCATAGTCAACGCACTATGTCTACTCAGTCGACAAAATCAGCAGCATGCGTGCCGTGCCGGCTGCGGTCGGCCAGTCAGCTCCGGATTTACAGAAGGCACCCAAAAGACACTTGTTAACGGTTTGGTCAGCAAATTTGTGTAGGAGAGTGATGCATCTCTGCAATTGGTAAAATTGTACTCTTGTTTAATTTATATGCTGAATCTTCAAACTCACAGGAATCATCAGCAGAGACCGTCTTTTCTCTGACTTAACAACCCAAACAAGGAAAGTCCTGATGTTTTTTTGCTTCTCAGATGCCTCTCGATGCCAGGGAGAACAGCGAGGACCCAGCCTGCCCTTTCTTTCTTGCGTTCTCCAACCACCCAGCCAGGCCTGCCAACTGTTCTACAACCTGGAAGACCAAACGGGCTCCCCTCTGGGCCTTTTCGAGCCTTGGCACCATTAAAAATGGTTGGGAATAACGCAGTGTGAGCCAAACAGTATGAAGGGTGGTTCTGAGAAGGGGGAGAATGTAAGATTCTGGGGGATGGACAGCTTGGTGCCGGGCTTCCCAGCTTCTGTGCACACAGTGCACATCCTGGGCCACTGTCCCGCGTTCCCAGGGGGTCGAGGTACTGCACTGCCAGGGCCACAGGGGAGAGAGAGCCCCTTGCCCAGAGTCCAAGCTGCATGTGAGCACGGCAGATATGATCCAGCCGCTTCTTGCTTCTTCCGGAGGCTCACCGGCTGCCCTCGCCGCCCCTCCCCCGCCACCCGCCCCTGGGCGCTGCTGCTCGCCTTCAGCCCTGGCCTCCCCACCCCACCACACGCAGGCATCCAGTGCGGGGGCTCCAGGGCCTGTAGGCGGCGGGTGAGAAGAGCAGAATCAACCCATGACAACCTGGTGGCAATAGTCACATCCACTTGAAAACTGCCTGAGAATGAACCGCATGTTCTTGTGCGGATATGCAAACACATGCAAATGTATGCAAATGTGCGACCCTCTTAACTATTTTCTCCATCTGGTTGTGGCCCCTTGTGGTGAGGCCAGAAGGAAGTGGGCTCCAAGTGGTGGATTCTGTCCAGTTCTCCCCTGGGCGGTGGGCGTGGCTGGAGAAACAGATGCTCTGTTGAGCCCTTTGGGGAGGGGGCAGGGCCCCTGGGTAGGCTCCCGCCCCATAAACGTCTCTGGTTTTGAATCAGCCTGATCTGGCCAGGCAAAGCGGAGGAGCAGGAGCAGCGGGCCTTCTGTTCCCTGGCCCCTTCCTCATCGCCAGCCCCTCCCAACCCACCCCGGCTGTCTGTGATGCCGCTACGGCACTGACGGGAGGATCACAAGGACCGGGGAAACCTCCACACCCCTGAGGCTCAGCCGAGGGCTGGAAAACAAGAAGGCTGAGCCTGATTCGCTTCTAGGTCCCTCCCAGAAGCTCGGATCTGAATGTCTGGGATCTGTGATGGAAAATAGAGCAACGGGGCAGTGCGGATGTGACTCACCAGCAGCTTGGATGCGAGCGAGAAGGGAACACGCTTGAAAGTCAGCCGGCAACACGGGCCTGGGTTCAGATCTCCGGTTCTTCTGGGTCCTAACAATTCCTGCATCGACAAATCGCATAATTTCTGATTTAAGGGTCCCCTTTTTCCCTTTTGGTACTTGACCTCTGTCCTGCATACATGCATCAGTATATACCACAGACACTGCAAATGCACGCTTTGTGTCCAGCCCTGGGCAAGGTTCTAGCAACGGAAAGACAAGGAAGCCATAGACTCTGTCCTTCAGACATCTAACCTGGGGGGAAGGGGCACCCAAGGACAGAGGTGACATAACCCGGGGTGCTAAGATCCCAGAATGCTTTGGGAGCACAGAGGATGGCCACAGGTAAGGGGACACCTGAGGCGGACTTGGAGGACAAGTAGGCGTTGGCCAGACAAAGGGGGAGGGGCTGTAGAGAGGGCTCAGTCCAGGGGAACAGCCCCACGCAGAGGCGCCGGGCCTGACAGGAGGCGGCTTCCTTTGGGGAGCAGCTCGCCACACATGGTGTCTGGAACTTCGCGTGACTGGCAAGGCGGGTTCGAGGAAGGAAGGAAGGGCTGTCTGTGCCGGGCTGAGGCCGGGCTTTCCTCGAGGATGGTGGGGAGCCGGTGACGGCCGGCGGAACGGTGGGTGTGTTTTCAGAATCTCTCTTGCTGCGGGGGGCATGTGCTCAGGACGGGTCATGGTGGGCCCGGGAAACCCATCAAGAGGCTAGAAACGCTAGTTCCCCCGCGGGCCCCAGAGAAGGCGGATCTGTGCCCACATCCCGCCCTGTGAACCAGAGCTGCGCCTCGGCCCAACTGCGAGGCCGGGAAGGAGGAGCCCGGGGTCCGCATCTCTGCTGCTTCCTCCCTTTGGCTCCTGATGGGCCTCGGCCGCTTGGTTCTCTTCTGCGGCCCGTGGCGCCCCTGCAGCGGCATCTCGAATACACGAACTTGCACGTATGGTCCGGGCTTTAGTTCAGGGCCCGGCTTAGAGGGACTCTGCGTTAAAAGGGGAACCCTGGGTGAGAGGAGGTGTTGGCCGGCGAGAGGCGGAAGGCTAAGGGCAGGCGTCTGAGGGACCCGCCAGGCCCTCCCACCGCCCACCCGGTGCTCCCGTCACAGGGCGAGGCTGCCTCCTGCTGCCCAGAGACCCGCCTGCTGGGGTCGGCTCTGTGCCACCAGACGCAGCAAAGCTTGGCCTCTGCTAGAGGACAAGGTGCCCAGATCGGGGTCAGAAGCCGAAGACTGTGTGTGGCTCTACACATACGCACGTGTGAGCGCACCCACCTGCCCCCTGACTGCGTGGCCTGGTGTGAGACCCTGTGTTCCGCGTGACGCTCTGTGGTCTTCGCTACCTCGAGGAAGGGATGCTTTCCTTCCTGCGGCTCGCGACCAGCGCCTCGGGGCCCCTAGATGCTCTGTCCTGCCTGTGCCTACACTCACTGCCCCTCTGGTCGGCTGACCGTTTCCCACAGTCGCCTTCCCGGCGTCCCTCCCAGCCAGAGCACGAGCATGGGAACCGCAGAAAGGCAGGAAGGTCGGTTCTCCATCACCTCGCCCTCCGACCTGTGCCCTGTGGGGCTTCGAAGATGAGACAGTCGTCTCTACTTCTGGGAATGAGGGGACCGGGGAAGGAACGAGAAAGTGTTTTTGTGGGTTTTGTTTTATTTTATTTTTTTTATTTTCTCACTTTTTCTAAACTGTGGGAACTAAGCTCATGCAGAGCCAGTGCATGGAAAGGTCTGAACTTTGAAGTCCAGTCTGGAGGGCAAGGAGACTGAAGAAGGGGGACATCCTAGGAGCCAGGCCTTCACCCGCTGGGGGAGGGGTGTGAGGGCTGGGGGGTGACCGCCCGCCGAAGCGTGCAGTGCTCCTCACCCTCAAACGAATTTCCCGAGTTGCCCGGCATCCTGTGAGAGTGCGGATTCTGACTCAGCCGTGGTCTGGGGCTGGGCCTGGGACTCTGCATTTCCTCCAAGCTCCAAGTCCTGCCAATACTGGGATCCGCAGCCCATATTTTGAGTGGCAAAGGCATAGAACATGTGCCATTAATCTACTGCCAGATTGCTGAGGGCAGCTCAGCGTCTCCCGAGCGGACTGGTTCTCCCACAACAAGGAGCCTCCGAAAGGACCCGTGTTCCAAGGGAGAGAAACCACAGGCGACCATGTGCGAGGAGCTTAGGCGTGGTCACACTGGGGTCCCTGGGGCAGGGCTCAGTATCATAAACAGCATGGAGGAGGTATCGCTGCTTTTTGGCAGTCCAAGAACATTTTATGCTCTGCCCTAAATAATACTGTAATGCAGCCAAAGCCTGCCCAAATGCCCGGAAAATGCCTACAACAGCCGCATTGTCGCCTTTGCGGGGCTGGCCTCTGTTTTAAAGGAACGTTTCCTCGGAGTTTCTTGTTAGGCTGTCTCGGGCATAGTGTGTTAGCCTTTCGGTCCCCGGGCCAAGTGGAGACCCAGGAGCCGAGGTGGAGAGCATCCAGCAGTCCAGCTCCTTCTGGCGGAGCTGATGGGCCGGGGGAGTGAGCGGCCCCGAAGGCAGTGGATGCTTTCCCAGCTGCCTGTAGGGCAGACTCTTCCTTAATACTAATGGTGGTGTATTTCCTCCGAGCTGGAACTCGTTTGACAGCTTCCACGTCTGTCAGTTCATTTAATCTCCAGGTCAGATCTGGGAGTGCAGCAGGACTGGCATCAGTATCAGCTTTTTCTCAAGTGGGCAGACGGAAGCCTGGAGAGCCCAGTGACGGGCTCAGAACGCCTGGACCTGGCCGTCCCATCTCAGCCCAGCGCTCGGCCAAGCACCGCGTCCTCACCACTGTGTACCTTCCCAGGGCACAGAGGCGACCTTGGAGTCCCTGGCTGGTGGCTGGGCGTCCCGCGGAGGGGTGCACTCCGGTTAGTGGAGGGGGTCTAGGTTAGGATCATCCCAGGCTTGGCAACAAGGGGCAGGTGGATGCAATCGGTCAGCGGTGCCTTCATTCTAACACCTCCATTTCTTAATGCTAATTCTGTTGAGGGCTTTCTAAAAATACGTATTTTGGTTTCTCTGCTTTCCCTTCCTTCGTCCTCTTACGGCCCATATCAACTAGTAATTTCTAGCTAAACCTGGGTCTGGAGAGACGAGGGGCCGAAGTGACCACCTCTGGCCACTAGAGGGACCCCAGGCACCAGCTTCGGGTTTTTGCAGCAGTTGGTGCCAGGAATGGTCCCCACCTCTTGGAAAGATTCAGGTCAGGTGCTTATCTGGCTAAGAATCCTTCATTGTTCTACAGACCCGGTTTGGAAGAGACCAAAGTATCCTAGCTCTGAACCAGAGGACTTTAATTCAAGGATCCAAGCAAAGAGATTAAAATCATCACAAGTGGGACCCAGACACCGGAATCAAAGAATTACTAGCTCTTTCATTTAACGTATCATCCCAGGGATTTCAGAGTCTTCTGGCCCCAAATATTCTGATTCAGAACATCTTGAATTGAGTCAAGGACTATTGAAAGCCTCTCCCCAGGCGATTCGGATGCACTGCCAATTTGGGGGAAAGCAGTTGGACTAGCCCTGGCTGGGTCCCCGTGCATGGGAGATCCCTCCGCTGTGTCTGATGATTTGTTACTGTTCAGCCTCAGCTTGAGTCCTTTCTGTAACTGTGAGCTCATAACTCAAATCAGATCTGTCCTCTTATTCTCTTGCAAGATACCAGTTCTGTTCTCCTGTAACAGCATTTAGAAGCACGTGCAAGTTATCTGCGTGTTTAGTGTCTCATCTCTGCCGCTCACATTTGTCTCTAAAGTCCACAAGGGCCAGGCCGTCCTCACATGTGTTCGCCACAGTAAAACAAGAGCACAGAGCAGTGCGGAGCTCCGTGTGTGTGTGTGCGTGCGTGGAGGACTGTGTGTGCACACACGTGAGTGTGTCCGTGTGCATGTATTTTTTATAGTAACAAGGATGCCATAGCCCATCCCTGTCATCTGTATTCCAACTGCAGAAAGACTTACTTAACGTTCAGCCTAAACCAATCTGTTACTTCCCCCCGACCCAGGGTCCCTAGTTCTAAGCTACAGCTGACTTTTCTCTAATGTTCCCTTCACAGCACAGCCCCTCAGTGACATGAAGATAGCTGGGTGTTTTCTGCATCCACCCAGAGTCAGGGTCTCACCCACCTCCCCTGCTCCTTCAGCCCTTCTGTGAGGGGTGGGGGTCTGTCATTTCGACCATTCCCCTTTAAAGAGCTCTAATTCATTAGTGTGGGCCCCAGAGCTGAGCTCTTGGTTCCCAAACTGGCCAGGGCAGGGCAGGAAGGAGCGGTGGCTCGTCCTGCCTCATCCCCGATTTGAGCTTGAGTCTGCATTAGCTTTTTGGCTGCCGCACACACTACTGAATCATCTTTAGCCTGTGGCCAAGTGAAACCTCTAAGCTGGTGTTGGTTTTTTTTTTTTTTTTTTTTTTTTAATAAGAACGTCTGTCAAGCCAGGTTTCTTCCTTTTTTTTTTGGTGCAATTGATTTTTTTTTTTTTTTAAACACAGGTTTTGCCTTAATTTCTATTAACTCGTATTTAATTTCTGCGATTCTTGCTATCCCAGTGGGTGTCCCTCCGACTCTGGGCTCCCGGAGATTTCCATGGATTTCTCCTTGTCAGTCAGCCCAGAACGCGGCGGGAGCAGCCCTGTCCTGGAGACTCAAGGAGTGGCCACAGAGGAGAAACAGGGGCATGCTTTTGGAGCCTGCAGGCTGCTGGCAGAGACAGTCCACTTCGTCCTCATCTCTTCCTTGGGTCACAGGCGGAAAGGGACCGACTAATTTGTAAAGGGCTTTCTTCCCCGAAGCTCCCCACCCTTTCCCTGTCCTCTGGGTAATTGCTCTCATTGTACTGACTTTCATAATCCACCACACCCACCTTGGAAGAGTGTGAAGGGAAAACACCCCCCCCCCCCTTCTTGTATCTTCTTGCATCTTCTCTGTGTCTGTACAGAAAGAATGTTCCCATCCACCCCAGAGAGGCAGGACCACCCGCTCATGCAGGGCTTTGTGATTGGCTAAGGGTCTGTGGGCGTGAAATAGAAGCCAGGACCGGGACTGAGCCATCAAGGTGACCGAGGATGTTGCGGGGCGTCCATGTGTCCTGGGACCCAGACTCGTGAAAGGTTATTAAGGAGAGAGCTGAGAAGTCCTGAGAACCTAAGAAGGAAGAGATACAGGGAGGGGCCAGGTGGGTTCAGGGAGATGTCGATGTCTGCAATTGTGTCTGGGTTCTTTTTGGGTCTTCTGGGACCTCTCCCAGTGTGCTGACTTTAGGAGTCACTCAGTACATCCTTTAAATGAAATGCGTTACATACCCCTAAGTGCCTTAAAGGGTTAACCTGACCTAGGGCCCAGAACTGCAGAGAGAATGAATGGGCCACGGTGGGTGGGGCTGGGTTCCAGAAGGCTGGAGAAGGAGCCAGAGCCCAGAGGTCTGGAGGGGGCAGTGGCAATGGGCAGTGGGGGCCACAGGCTGAGCTGGAACTGAAGCGGAGGAGAAGGAAGGATAAAAAGCCAGCAGCTCCAGTGGGCTCCCTCCCTGAGTGTGATCAAATCTGAGAAGGCTGCTGGACTCCAAATTGGATTCTGAGCCACTGGAAGACTGTCTCCTTGAACTCGGGACGTCCCTGGGGACTCACTTTCCCTCAAGTAAAGATGAAGAGTGACAGGCCTTCCAGCCCTCCCCTGCCGCCCGGAGCTGTACTGTCCCAGAGGAAAGTGAGCCTCGCTCCTCCGACCTGGGCTTGGGGCCTGTGGGGAGTCCAGAGTCCCCTGGCTGCCGCTGGCCCTCATGGACACAGAAAACAGGTTCTCAGGCCAGAAATCTTTTATTTTTTTTTTTTTTCTTCTGAGCCGTTATTTGAATTCAAGTTCGTTAAGACGGAGTGTGGTGCTGGTTTCAGGAGCAGAATTCAGTGATTCATCACTTATGTAGAAGTGCCCCCTCGAAGGCCACCCCCCACTCACCCCATCCCCCCACTGTCCTCCGTCTACCCAGGCCAGAAATCTTGTGCTGATGGTCCTCCGGTCTCTTCAGCCCACGGATGATTTAGGGCTGGGAGAGATGCCCTGGAGGCCTTCGGGAGGAGGAGCGCCATGTCCTGACATTTGTTCTGGGGGAATCCTGTGCTTACTTATTCCTCAGTCCCAGGGGCCTGTAAGCCCTCCAGGTTGGAGCACCACAATTTATTTGTGTGAAGTTAATTAATTCACATACTTAGCACCTACTTCCTGAGCTCTGACTTCTAGTCACAAAAGAGAAAAAGTTCCCACATTCCTGACACTTGTTTTGGGGGGTGGAGGGGTGCAGAGGAGCAGGAAACTGGCCACTAAACAATGAAGAAAGGAGACAGTTTCCGAGTGTGATACACACCATGCTGGAAACATCCCCGGTGAGCTGGTGGAGAGTAACAGGGCCGGGTAGGTGGGGGCTCTCTCTCATTGGATGTCAGGACAGGTGATATTTGCGTTCAGATCTGGAGGATGAGAAGGAGCCAGTCACGGAAAATGCACAGGGAAGAGCGTTTCTGGCAGAAGGGACGCCAAGTGCAAAGCCCAGAGTAGAAACGGGACTTGCCCATTCAGAGAACAGAAAGTACTTTAGGTCCCTGGGCCTCAAGCTTCCTGAGCAAGCGGGAGACGAAGCCACTGTCTGATCACGGAAATTCCTGTGTTGAGTTTAACTCCAAGGGCTGTGGGGAAGAACTCCATGCCAAATTGTGAGTGTAATATTCTATTTTCCTAAAGAGAGATTCATCACTTTCACTGGATTTTCCAAGAGACTTAGGATTTCCCCTTCCCCAAGCATTAGTAATACCCGACTTTGAGGGAGAAAAGCAGGCTCAGGTCCTTCAGAAAGAGGCCATTTGCAGCCATAGACAGTGTATCATTCTTTCAGAACCTAGGGAATGACGCCGGGAAAAGGTTCAAACCATTAGCCTGGAGGAGGACAAAGCTGGGACTTGGAACATCATCTGGGAATCTTGGGAGTAGGCAACTTTCAGTGCTCCCAAAATGTGATACAAGGAAAGGCAGAGAGACTTGGCAGTGTTGGGTAGATGGGGCTCTAATGCTGAGAGCCTGGTTCCCAAACACCTGGATGGTGCATTAGGCACATCTGAGGAACTGCAACGACTTCTTCCTCCCATTTATACAACTGTGTCTGAAAGATGTCCTAAATCTAAGTGTAACATCAAGACGGCTGAAATCCCCTACAGCTGTGCCCCTCTAATTCCCCTGAACCAGCTTTTCAAGGGGCTTTCTGGAGATCCTACAACCAACCGGTAGTCACAGGGGAGGAGAAAGCTGACGCCCACCTCTGCTGAACTCATTTCTCAACCGGTCCTGTCTCCTGGCTCATGTCCCACCTGCCCAAATCACCCAGAAGATGTGCGGATTCGATCTGGAAGGACTTGGACTTGTTAATTAACCTAAACAGTCACATTCGTCTACAAGGTGCATTATTGTTAATTAAAGCTGCGATTCTCCTTGTGCCCAGACGGCGGGCTGCTCTTGTCAGAATAATTAGATAGCATACGATGGTTTTCATGCAAATCCCTGGCAATTAGAGCTGGCGATGAATTGGATTTGAAATCCCAGTGAAGTTCTCAATCAGAATTCCCCAGAGGGCCACCTCTGGGGGAAGATGATGATGGGGCTGTGGGGTCAGGACATGGGAGTGGGGAAAAGGGTGTGAGCACAGGTATCTGTTTCCTACAACCTCTGGGAGGGGCCCCGGGCCTGGAATAAATGACCTGTGGGTGTCATTGTGATCTTCAGTCTTCCCCCAAAGGAATAAGTCTCCCTCCAGGAGTGCAGGTGGATTTTCCCCAGGGCCTGGTGAGTGCCCCATGCTGGCCTGCTCCCTGCTCTTCTCTGTGGGAAACAATTGTTCCCCTAGCCCGGAGGCCCCCTAACTCAGACACAGGGAAGGTCCCTGCCAACCCTAAGATGAAATTCTGAAGGGTTCTCAGGAAACAGGAGCTGGGTTCCTGAGGGGTTGTTGGGAAGATGCCAGGTTCGGACCAGTTTTGGGGAAGCTGGTGGCAGGTGGTGGGTGGGTTAGTGGCTTGGGGTGACAGCCTGGGCTCGGGAGGACCCCACGAAAGCCTTGAAGAAACACCCGAGGTCGGGATGAGACTCAGAAGAAGCATCCCAGTGCAGGAGACCGTGCAGGAAAGGGTCGCGGGGAAGGACTGGGGTAAAGCGGCAGGGCAGGGGTGGGCTGGGCGGGAGATAAGTGTGCGGAGGCCCTCCCCAGACCTCCCTCCCCAGCCTCAGGGACCTCTTATCAGCCGCGGGCTTCTGCCTCGGCCTTGGCTTGGTGAGGGATGTGATAGGGGGCTCTCTGGGCTTCTTTCCAGCGAGACCCTGCAGGCGCAGTTTGTGTCTCCTGGGCTGGGGTCGCCGGGGCTGGGGCCAGGCCTGGTTGCACAGCGCCCCGGAGGCGGAGGACAGCCCGCTGAGCATCAGGTTGACCCTGGAAGGTTTGGGACCACCCTGCGCTTCCCCTCCGCTAGGTCAGCCTCTCAGGCAGAGCCCTGAGCGGGGGTGGGGGGGTGTCCGGTGTCGTTGGAGGAGGGGGTTGTGGGGGGATGTCAGGTAGGATGCAGAGGGGGAGGAGCTGGCGGGTTCCGAGAAGTCCTCTCTGGAAAGCGGCTGAGAGAGCAATCCCTGTGCCGCCTTCGCAAACTGTGGTCGGAGGCCTTAGCATAATTTAGGTTTGTAAATTCTCTCTTTTTTCTTCATTTTCCTTCTCTTTCCTGTCTCAGAACGAACGCCTCCTGCGGCTCCGGCCCTAAGTCCCGCCTTTCAATTTAGGATGCACCAATCAGCCGCTACCCTGACGGTTGCTAAGCGACGGGAGGGGGGGTCGGAGGCTTTGTCACGCACCCACCTGGGAAAATTCCCGAGGATGCTCCGGCTGGGCCTGGGCCTCTCCTGCGCTCTCGCAGTGTCTCCAAGCCCAGAGTCGAGCGGAGCCGGCGCAGGGGGAGCGGCTAGAGCACATCTGTACAACACGGGAAGGCTGTCGGGGTTCAGACAGAGGGGAGGCACCTTCAAGTCTGCCCAGCTTTCACTTGGGTTGGAGGCACCTTGGGGACGTGGCCTCTTGGGCAGAGGGCGAGTTTGTCGGTGGCCGCCGAAGTTCTCCCCCTTACGGAGAGGGCTTATCCACTGTCCTTCCAACCACTACCCAGACTTGGAGAAAAACCCTCCAGGACTATGACTATGAGCAGGACATGGGGCTGTGGTGTGACAGATGGAAAGAAAGACCCTTTTCAGGAGCTGAATGGGGGAAAAATCCAGAGGATTCTAAGCAGAAGACGAGTCAGATCAGGCCCCTCCCCTCAAAGTGCCTCAACCCCCTTGACTTCTTGGTTTTTAGTTCCCTGTATGCATCCCACACAGACACCCAGAGAAGGCTCAGCATAGAAGCCAGGGGAAAGAAAGCCCATTTGGGTAAGGGAGTGAGTCATTAATCCTGATTCCACATTCGGAAAACAAGGATAGAGGGAGGAGCCCGCAGGAGGGAGGGTCAGAGGGAAGGCACGCGGGGGTGCGGCCGGGGTGCGGCGCAGGCCGCGGTGCCGAGGCGGCCCCGCGTGTGGACCGGTGCGATTCCGTGCTTGCACCCAGCAAGATGTAGGTTCCAACAGATGGAGACACACAGATGCACACACACACACGCACATGCACATGCACACTCACACACACAGGGATTAGTGTCCTGCCGAGAAACAAACCTCGGGGAGATGATTCCTAAGAAGTGGCTTTTGGAATTGTCTTGATATGTTCCCTGGACAAAGTGAGGCCCCCTGGGATGCTGCTCTGCCTGATCTCTAAGCAAAGCCAACAGCGGTCCGGGAGACAGTAGTCCGAGAGGAAGGCTAGACAAGTCGGACAGGACGGGGGCCATGCTCTCGGCTCTTCTCTCTCCTCTGGTCTTCTCTCTCCTGTTTTGAGTCCTCTTTCATTTGCTTTCCCGAGCAGGCGCTCTTCCTCCTCCATCTCTTCTGGTTTCTCAGGCCCCCTGCTCCCCTCATACTCAGGCGAATCTCCTCCCCTTTGAGACGGCAATAACCTCATACCTCTGGAGAACATCTCTGCACCCTGAGGAAGTTTGTATGTCATTCACTTTCTCCCCATGCCAGCTAGAGAAACGGACGCCGGCAGGAAGGTCCGGTTTCTCTCCATTCTCCTGCCTGCTCTACGTCCCCAGATAAAATAAGAAACCACAGCCTCATTAAAGCAGCGTAGACTTTAATTCAGGTGGACAGGCAGGAAGAGAGCTAGGACTTTCCTCCCTGGGCGTCCAGATGAGAAGGCCGTCTCAGGGGCAGGGGGGGCGGGGCGGCGCGTGCGGTCTGGTGGTAGGACAGGGCCAGGAGCAGGGGTGTGGCCACACAGTGCAGAATGGCCAGGGCCTCCGCCAGGTGCTGCAGTAAGTCCAGAGCCTGCTGGGCCAGACATGTCCACAGGACCAAGGCCTTGGACCTCACGAGGAAGTCCAAGCCCACAGCTACCCCATGAGGCCACCAGAACACAAACCAGGCCCACAGGACATTGGCCCAGGGACGCTGCCCCCTGCTCCGTATTTTCATTATCGCCTTGGCTCCCAGCAAACCCAGCGGCAGCAAGGTGAAGACGGCGCAGCAGGCAATGGCGTGTGACAGCGGCAGAAACCAGTGGCTCTTGCTGAATGTCAGGGAGCAGAATCCACGAGAAGTGTCACTGGCCAGGGTGACCGGCAGCCCCAGCAGGACAGCCGTTCCCCAGAGTCCCACACCAAGCCTCAGGGTGAGGTTGGGGACCTGACCTGTGCCCATTTGGGGGCCCAGGCAGGCATGGCACCCTATCAGCAGAGCCTGGGCGAAGGCTGAGCCGTACCAGACCATGTGGGCCAGGTGGCACAGAGGGGTGCCCTGGAGCTCTTTAAGCCCTGGGGCCAGGAAGGGCACCGCAATGCTGAAGAGAGTGCTGCCCACGGCCAGCTGTACTAGGAAAGGCCGTTCGGGGCACACCTGCCAGTGGAAGAGAGGTCTGAGGAGGGCAAAGAGGATGGCTCCCCCGGCCAGGATGCCCAGGATGCTGGTGAGGATGAAGAAGGGCAAGGAGGAGTCGTCCAACAGGCTGCAGGAGCGGCAGGGGGCAGCGGCGTCCACGTTGCTGTAGTTATAGTTCAGGTCATAGGAATCATTAAAGTCATCCCAAATGTCATCTTCGAAGGTGAACTTAGTAGCGTCCTCATTCGCCACCTGGAGGACAGCCCCAGAGGGGACAGTCAGATCATCTGTCTACCCCGCTCAAGAGTCCCTGGGAATAAAGGGAGCGGGAGGGGGAGATGGAGCGGAGGCCAGCCTGGAGGAGGGGATGCAGTGGGGGCAGCAGGGAAGGATGGCACAGGAGCCTCGGAGCCTGGGAGGAAGAGCAGGGGACGGGAACGGACAGGCTGCGAGAGCCGGACAAGGTCCGGGTCAGGGCGCCAGGGACCTGGATGGATGAGGGACCCCGGAGCCCAGAGTAAGAAGGAGGAGAAGGAAACAGAGGGAAGGGTAAGAGGCGAGGGGAGAAGGAAAGAGGTGCAAAGGCCCTGGGGCAGACAGAAAGAGGTGGTGGGGGAAAGAGATGGAGGACTGTGGGCCCAGCCCCACACTCACCTGGTGCTGCAGACAGTTCCCCATGGCGCTGCCGGGCTAAGGGCAGGCAGAGAGAAGGGCTGGGAACGTCCCGTGGGTGGCTGCGGCTCCAAGATAAGTGCCAGGGGCTAATGAAGGCCATCAGTTCTGGGCAGGGCTAGGGGATAGGCAGTGGGGGGGAGCCGGGCATTCAGGAAGCCTTCGCCCCACACCCATGGCCCGCCTCAAGCTCAGGCCCAGAAGGGGCAATCGCCCGGGGCTTCCTGTTTTGAGGTTGGATTTCACTGGTGGGGACCTGCACTCAGGAAAGGAAAAAGATGGCCGGCAGATAGCGGGTGTTTTCCCGAAGGTGGAAAGCGGGGCTGAGAAGCCAGGGGGGTTTCCAGCAGGGATGGAGTCTTCGAGCACCAGGAAGGAAGAGGGGCCAGGGGTAACTTGTGAGACAGAGATAAGAGACCTGCTGGGAAGGCAGAGGGAAGGGGCAGCTGATGACTCTCACCGAGTCTCCACCCCTTGAACTGGATCCAAAGAAAGACAGCTCCAGGGGGACATTCGAGGGAGGGGCTGTGAGTGGTGCCCGAGGTCGGACCGGCCCCCGTTGATAGCCCTGCGCTGCGCATGCCGTCTCTGTGTGTGGCTGTGTGTGTCGTGTGTCGCGAGCACATAGCCGAGGGCTAGGCGGTAGGTGGGTGTTGGGTGCTTCAGCGTGAGGACAGGAAGGGCTGGGGGCCAGCGGTCAAGGCTGTGTGAGGAAGCTGCTTCAGGGAGCGGCTGGGCGTTGGTCTAGCCACCTATGGGCGCCGCGGACGCATTCTCCATACCAAGCATGATGCGCTGTCTGACGAGTTAAAGCAGGCTCTGGGGGACAATGGGGCAGCACATTCTACAATGGGACTGTCGCCCATGGGGTGCTCTCGATCATATTTGTGTTGGGCATAGAAAGGCTCTGAACGGACTCACTGGCGGGCCTCTGGGCTATGTGTGCAGTTCCTTACAGGGGTGGGGCTTCTGTTTCTCCCCGGCTGGCAGAGTGAAAGCATTTACTCTGCACATGCAGGCCCCAGAACCCACACCTCTGCTGCGGGCAGCCTCACCCCTCCAGGGCTTCTGCACAGTCTCTGCTCTTTCCCTGCATTTTCTTGGGTGGGGAAACGGCCAGACCTTCGGGTCACGGGGTCTCAGGAGCTGGTTAGGCGACACTATCTCATTCCAGGAGAGCCTGGGGTGTTTCAACGCAATCTCACCAGGAGCCCTTTTGCATTCAGGCAGGGGTGCATGGAGCCAGAGTAGGGGAGCCGAGAGGCAAAGGTGGGTGCCTTACATAGATCGCCAACCCCTTTCTTCCCAGGATGACTGCTCCGGATTCATGTTCAACGTGAGCGTGAGCGGGGCTAGACAGTAGCCCTGGGGAGGGTCTGTCCTGCTGTGGGGCCAGCGGCGTCTCTGCCGTCACTGTGTCCTTCTCCGGTACCCGGTGGGGAGGCAGCGGGGAGCAGGCAGACACCCCTCCCCGACCACGCGAGAAAGCAAGGACCCTGCCGGAGGGGGTGAACAGCCTGCTCTCCCTTGGAGAGCTCTGCTGTCTCCGCGCAGGGATGCCCTTGGGAGAGGGGGCCACCCCTGGGGGGGGGGGTCCAGGCGCAGGGGACACCAGCAGAACCCCCCTCACGCGCACACCCCCCGTCTGGAGCAGGAGCAGCAAGCAAGAAGGAGGCAGCGGGCGACACGGATAATCCAGATATATTGAGGGTGGCCCCTCGGAGATTAGCACAGGAGAGTTAGAAAGATTATAAAGATACACGACCCCCTCCCTGCTCCCTCCCCCACCCACAGACAGACACACACAGCACAACAGCCCCGCCCCCCCGCCCCCGTACAAATATGGCTTCTGTGTAATATGGACAGAGTGGTTCAGCTCCAAGAGGAAAGGTCATTTTCCCAAAAGCGGGTGCTGGGAGACAGGGAGCCGACAGGCCTGGGGCCCTAGGCTGCCTTGCTGCTGTGAGGGGGGAGGCCCTGGCTGAGGTGTGTGTGTGTGGGGGGGGGGGGTGCCCGTGCTGCCCAAGGGCCCTAACCAGCGGCTGGAAGAATCCCGAGGATATTACCTGAACTGAGGGGGGCGGACAGGCCTGCCGGCTGCAGCAGAGAAGTGAGTGGGGCCCCGCCGGGACAGGGGGGGCGAGCGACCTCATCTCCACAGCGGCAGTGCAGGAAGACAGAAAATCAAAAGCGGGGGTGGAGATGGGAAGGAGACAGAGGCTCGCTCCCGGCCCTCGCCCCCCGGGGTCAGACTATGGGGGGGAAGAAGTGACAGTGGTCCTTCCAGGGTCAGTGCCGGGGAGAGGCCTGAGGGGTGCATAGCAAAGGCTGTGGCCCTGACTCTGTGGCTCTGAGAAGGGAAACTGAGGCAGGGACAGATGAGATGGACAACTGAGCAAAACACCCCCTGGGACTGTTTTCTCCATGACAGATGGGCACCGAGGGCGACCCGGGACACACGGGCACGGAGCCACAGCCCAGGTGAGGTCCACAGCCCGACTCAGAGCCCTCCCCGCCTGAAGCCCTCCTCTGCGAAGCGTCCCGCAGCCCCCACCCGCCTGGGCGCTCCCTCCGCCCCCCTTCCACACGCGTGCACACACACAGATGCAGGCACAAACACGAGAACCACACGCTCACAGAGTTCACATCACTCCCCTCGTTTGGGCAGGACACAGCTCAGTGCACTGAAGCTCCTTTTAGTATTTTTGTTGTTACGTCTGCCTGGCTGCTGAGGGAGCGGGAAGGGGCAGGGCAGGCCGTACAAGACGGGAGCAGCGGTTGCCGTGCGACAGTCAGGGCTCGGGTCAGAGCCAGGGGCCCGCAGCAGCGCCTCTCCCACAGCTGCTAGAGCGCTCGCCCCTGGGGCCGGGCTTCACTGGACATCGGGCGCAAGGGGTAGAGGCCCCTCTCCGCCAGCCTCCCCCTGCAGAACTACCCCCTCCTGGCAGGGACCTGTGTCCTTCCCATGTGGGAGCCCTGGGTCCCTGCATGGCTGCCTTCCACCTGCTGGCTCACACCTCCTGGGGACCCCCATTCACCCCTTTCCTGTCATGGAGGAGGAGGGGTGACAGGGCGGCCCGCTTCCCTGTCCGTAACTTGAGGTGCGTGACTAGCAGAGGAAAAGCCCCCTCCAGCCCCTCCAGGTTCTGCTCACCACTTCCCATTCCCCCAGGAGGCCATGAAGCGGGGGAGGACGGAGAGCTGCGGGGCAGGGCCCCCACACCAGCCCGGCTTGGCTCCCTATCCTTACCCCTCCGCCTTCGCTCTCCTCCTACACTCCAGGGTTTTGCTTTCCTCACCCAGGGCCCCTGGCCCTCCAGCCTGGAGACGGATTTGATTTGGGATTGTTATAAAAATAATAATAACCCAAACGCAGAGAAGCCACGGAAAGGGCTGAGGGTGACCCTCCCTCCCCCCCGCCCTCCTCCCTCCCCATTCCAAACCGAGTACAAAACCGCACCCAAAGCAGACATTCTGTACAGGGGGGTGGGGGGGGGGGGCTGGGGAGCAAGCGGGAGGGGCGGCCCTGGGGTCGCTCTGTACAAGTCCAGGTTGGTGATGGCCCCAGCAGTCCCCGTGGGGCCCCTGGGGTGCAGGGGGGGTCCGGGCGCCTCTAGATGAAATATTCCTTCTTGTCGTCCCCGCCCGACTGCCCGCCTTCTGCGTTGATGATGGCCGTGTCTGCATCTGGGGCGTCATCAGAGCCTTTGGCCTCGTGTGTCAGGTAGGTTCCTGCACAGACCGAGAGACCCCTCCCGTCAGTCGCAGGAGCAGTTTCCACTCCTCCAAAGCCCACCCCCAACCCCTGCCCTGACGGTGCACTGCCCCCCCTGCTCCTGCAACATTTCTCCGGCCTGGAGCTCTCTAGGTCCCCACCTGAGCCAGTTTCCATCCTGCTGCCAACACCCATCACCTGACCACACCCATGGACAGTGACTGAATGCTGCCCTTAACTAGAATCTCATTCATAAAACAAGAAAAAACCTGCGTGTACATCTGTGCATGTGTGCATGCGTGTGTGCATGTGTGTACGTGTGTGTGGGTGTATGCATGCGCCTATGCACCCGCAAGTCTGCACGAGTGTGCATGTGCACACCTGGGTGTGCACGCATGTGTGTGCACATGTGTGGGTACGTGCGTGCAGGTGTGTATGAGCGTACAGGTGTGTGCCGATAGGTGCGTGTATGTCTGTGTGTACCTGTGGGTACGTGTGCGCGGGTGTGTGTGCACCTGTACGTGTAGTACTGGCATGGACCTCTGTGCTCCCGTCTGTGTATGTGTGTGCACATATGTGCCTCCATGTGTGTGCACACATGCACACCCTAGGTGGGGACAGGGAAACTGCAGGTCAGCCGTGAACAGGAAGCTGAGGTCTGGGTCAGCCGTGCAGCGGGGCTGCTGGCTGAAGTAGCACAGAGGGGAAAGTCTGAGGAGTGGGCAGGCGTGGAAACGGGAGAGGAGCAGAGACGCTGTGGGACGGAAGGACAAAGAGTGGAGAAAGGAAGCCAGTGCAGAAAGAGATGGGACCGGCAGGTCTCCTCTCCGAGCAGGAGGCCCTGGGGGCAGAGCGGCAGGGCGGGGGCGGGCGGGGGGTGCAGCGTGGACTGAGATGGAGGGTCCCTTTGACTTGGAGAATCACCAAGTGATGGGGCTCTACTGTGGGGTTGGTGGTGCTCAGTCATCACAGGGCTGGCTGTCTTCTTTCTTCCTCTCGCCCTCCAAGGGCCAGTGGAGTCCCCAGAGGAGGTGGAGCAGCCAGCTCCCTGCTGCCTCCCTGCCCGCCACCCCCCACCCCGGCTCCCCGCTGCCTCTGACCTTTGTGCCTGATCAAGTAGTGGCCCAGGAAGATGAGCAGAATCAGCAGCAGGAAGACGATGAACGCCACGATCCCGCCGATGATGGCGTGGTAGGTGCTGGAGGACGAGGGTACCGGGCTGGGGTCTGTGGGGGGGGGGGGCGCACAGTCAGACCTGCAAGAGCCCTTGTCTGAGCGCATCTCTGGCCCGGCCGTGGGCCGCCTGACACGGCACAGGACACGGGCTGACATCCGCTGAGCGGACCGGACCGAACAGCAAAGGGGACATGCCTGGTTTTGCACTCTTCTTTCTTACACCCCGTCTGGAATGCAGTAATTCTCCTTAAAAATTGTGTATTTGTGAATAAGTTGACAGATCTGCTCACACTCAACCCTTTCAGCTGTGTTTCTGGCCCGGAAGCTCTGGTCAAATTCATCCTGTTAACGACCATGTCGTCTCTTGTTCTCGCTCTTGCTTTTACTTTCGGGGGGATCAGACTGTTCCTTCTCTCTCTCTCTCCTGACTGCTTGCCCTTCAGAGCTGGCCTCTCTCAGGGGCCCCCAGCCTATTCCTCGTTGCCCCAAGCACAGAGAGCGAGACACCGATGAAGCTGCGAAGGGGAACTCTGACGGCGCCTCCAGAAGGCCATGCACTGAGGTCACCCTGTGAAGAGCAGTTCTGGGGTCCAACTACATCACAGTCCTCCACCGGGAGGCCTCGGACTCCAGCGTCACATCCCAGCCTCCAGAGGCTTGTGGGAAAGTCAAGGACTTCCTTCATGGATGCCCCTCCCCCACCCACACCCTGAGCTTCTTCCCATGATGGCCAACGTCTCCGCCATCTTCCTTCCACGGCAGCATCTAAGGCAGGGTGGGGGAGGGGGTAGATCCTCAGCGTGCACACTGGACCAGGCACGACGAGGTCAGCACCAGCCTCGTCCACGTCCCAAATACCCGAGGAGACAGCGCCCAGGCCTGGGACCCAGTTCTGATGCGCCCAAAATTACATGAGCCCTAGGTGTACCTGTCCCACCCACGGGAAGGCCACTGTTTTCCTACAGAGTCAGCTTGAGTCTCGATGCCTCACTGACTCCTTATATATTTTGTCTTTCCTGCCTCACGTCTCCTCGAGCTTGACTGGGCCAGCTTTTTCGTTCCTTGACTGTCTACGCCTAATTGGAAAATAAAACATTTATGTTCTGATTTTTTATGCTCTGCTGGGGAGGGAGAGAGAGGATGGGCCTAGGGGCTCCATGATACAGTGGGGTGGGTGGGAAGGTGTTGAGTGGGAAGCAGCAGAGGGACGTCGCCCCTGTCTTTCTCCCAGGCAGTAGGTGCACACAGTCTCACATTAAAAAAATAATAATAGGGACGCCTGGGTGGCTCAGTTGGTTGAGCAGCTGCCTTCGGCTCAGGTCATGATCCCAGGGTCCTGGGATAGAGTCCCGCATCGGGCTCCTTGCTCCGCAGGGAGCCTACTTCTCCCTCTGCCTCTGCCTGCCACTCTGTCTGCCTGTGCTTGCTCTCTCTCCCTCTGTCTCTGACAAATAAAAGAATAAAATCTTAAAAAAAAAAAATCATCATCATCATCATCATCATCATCCTGGATAGTTGTTCCAGAGGCTATGGAAAGGGAAATCCCTCAGAAAAACAGAGCTTCCCATGGCCAAAAGGACCTCTGGGTCTTCAGTTGCAGATCGCTGTCTCTGCTGGAACTAACTCCCTGTTTTCCCTTCCCTGTTGATAGGGTCAGGGCTGCTCTGGAGTCCCCAGGAAGGAGCTGCAGAGCCTCCTCCCACCGCCGGGTGTCAGCACTGGTCGCGGTCACAGTGAGACGGGACCGTGGGGGAGGGGCCGGCGGGACACCAACCACCAACCGCAGGGGCCAGGAACACTCTCTCACCGCCCTGGCAGTCACCCTCAGAACTGGCCGGGGGAGCTCTGGGGGCTGACGCTGGTCCTCACCGCTGGCATCCTACACCAGCATTGTCTGTGGTGCTGAGGCAGCTCCCACGAGCTGAGTTCTGACCCTGGAGTCAGAATCACCCCATCTGCACAAACACCCCGGTCCCCAGGTCTCAGGTCTCTTATCTGTCACCTCACTGACTGAACAGGCATTTCCGGTACGGGAGCCTCTAGTGTTCCCCCGACAATGCATTTCCCCTATTCTGAGCTTGTAAGGTTTTCTGACAGGACCCCGCTGCCACTAGGATCTTCAAAAATCCTGCCTGCTCTCCAATAAGGGGACCTCTGTGCCAGCCTGTCACTGCTCCTGAGGTTCTGTGGTCACAGCTGTGGGAAGAATTTCAGAGAAGAAGCATCACTGGTGTCTCTGGGAGATAAGACCTCGGAGAAAGTGGCCAGTGTCTCCGCATCATACCAACGGGCGTCTGTGTTCTGCCTGAACCCACCCTACCCTGTCTGCGGCCAGGAAGTGGCGGTGACACCACGGGTCCCCTGCTGGTCACCAGAAGAGCAGCCCTGGCACAGGCCCCTGGAAAGGGGAACCCCCACACCGGCCCTGGCGAGACTCTGGGGCCTCTCCACACAGAGGCGTGCTGCCCCGGGGAGAGGAGGGGTAGGGGCACCGCTAGGGCTCACCGGAGCCCGCCATTCTGCTGACGGCGTCCGTCTTGCACATTCCAGAGCAGACCTAGAGCCCGAGTTCCACACTCCCACGGTCGGCCCTCTTGCCCTCAAGGCACAGCGAGGGCTGCTCTCAGGAGAGGAAGTCACAGAGCGTGGGGTGGGCAGACAGGCGAGGGGGATGCCCGGGGAGGGCCGGGAGGGCCGGGAGGGCTCACCGTTCACGTTGAGCGTGTAGTACGCCTTGTAGCTGCCCATGTTGCTGGTGGCCGTGCAGCCGTACGTCCCGCTGTCACTCTTGTTGAGGAAGGGGAAGATGAGGGCGCTCTCCTGGGTCATCTTCAGCGGGGGCACACTGCCTTCCTTCTCCCACAGGTACTGCTGGGGGCTGCAGAGGCAGAGGAATCACACGTGTTTGGGAGCGAGCAGGTCAGGGGGCTAAAGGGACCAACAAAAGTACATCTGGGAGGAGGAACTCAATCACGGTTTGACCCAGGCTCAAGCTGCTGAAGGGAGGGGTGACCCTTCGGGATTTGACCCCAGGATGAGGGAGGTTTCCTAACTCATGTCTGGCTGTGTCTTGGTGGTTCCCATGGGGACCTCGGGGGCGGCTGGGGAGGGCCCCTCTTCTGCGGCTTTGCAGGAGATGCCGTCCAGGAATGGACGGTGAAGGGCAGGGGCAGGGAAAGCGAAAGGCTGAGAACGGCGGGGAGACGGGGAGACTGCAAGGGGAGATCGCGGTCTGAGGTGTGGAGGTGTCAGGCCCGGAAGCAGATCTTACACGGGATTGCCACGCCCCTCACAGTGGAGCAGCAGCTTCTGGCCCTCGCGAGGGTGCGGGGGGTCTGGCCTAATCTTCGCCGTGGGTGTGTCTGTGGAGAAGGAAATGATGTCAGTGCACCGTTGCCACACTGTCCAGGAGAAGACCAAGGACCACAGTCCCGCGTCATCCTGTTGTGCATTAAGGCTTCGACTCCTACCTGTCTCAGGCGTGGGCGGGGCTGGGGACACAGACCTCCTGCCCCAATGTCTCACGAGCAAAGTCCATGGTTACTACTCAGTGTGCACAGGATTTGCATTGCAACCTCATAGAGGTAGGATTTCTGAAGCTCTGTCTGTGGTGGACACCGAAGGAGTGTCCTAACAGAGAGCCGAGAAAGGCCCCTGGTTCACCTGGGCCTGGCACAGAAGTGGGACTTCATGCACATTTCTGATGGAGCCAGTGAACTTGACCTGGGTCGTTTCCTGAGCTCACAATCTCCCCACCCTCTCTCCTCTGCTCCTAGGGAGCAGCCTGTGAGCGCCGAGTATCGTTTTCAGGGGTCAGAGCAAAAGTGAAGGAAGAGTTTCCCAACAACAAGAGATGGGGGTCATATTTAGGCTGCAGAGATGTGCTCTGGGAAGAGAGGATGGCATCTGCCACGGGCACCAGAGGGCTGCTAGGAGGCTAGGGCCAGATGGCTGCTCAAATACAGCCAGAGGCTGGTTTAGAACAACAGATAAAGGCGCCGAGCTTCCCCTGCGGACAGAGCCAACCTTAACCACCTGCTTATGAACGTGTTTCCGTCAAATCAAAGAGGACAAAGAGATCAGGCCGGGTGAGTTAGTGCATACGTTAGTGAATACGGGGGCCCCACCCCCATCGAAGCCTCTAGTGCCTTGCCTGGAGTCTAGCGCTTGTTGACTGACTGCTGATCACCGTTGGGCCTCGAGAGTCAGCGCCAGAGGATCTAGTACCTGGCAGGGCAGTCTGTGGGGTTCGGACATGGGAGAGAGGACCCCAAGGCCGGGGGCCCCGCACGCATGACCGATCAGCAGAGAAACACCTTAGGGTGATTGAGAACTCTGAAGTCTGCTGAGTTCTTTCCTCGGGATCTTCCCCTTGACCCTCCTGCTAATCAGTGAAGCACACAGCAGCCCCTGGGAGAGGGCAAGCTTTGGTCAAAGAGGCAGAGCCAGTCAGCGGCAGTCCCACTCACAGGAATCCGGGCCATCTGCAGCCAAATGGAAAGGGGCACCCCCGGAAACCTGCCTCACGTCCAGCTTTCAGCAAGGGGTCTAATGATTTGAAAGGGCACCAGAGTCAGTCCTGGATCTCCCATAAAAGAGAAGGTTAAGCAGTTGAGTTATTTGAGGATAATGACCAGCCTCTAGAGAAGTCAGGACAAGAAATGCATTGTTTTATGATTCTCTGTACTCTGTCTCTGCACTTTTTCTTTTTTCTTGGTTCCCGCACTCAGAAAATTTCCAGTTTCTCACGAGAGGGTGAAAGTTTCCTGTCCATACTCAAGGCAGAGTCCACAGAGAAATGAGGACCCTTGGAAAGGCTTGGAGAAGGGACAGTGATGGTGGTCATTGTAGGTCAGAAACCCGAGAACCCTCTGGTTTGGGGGGCTGGGGCAGACGATGAGGACCACAGGGAAGATCTGGGATCCTGAAATCACAGTGTGTTGGTCTAGGAAGAAGCCTTAGCGATCACCAGGTTCATCTTCTCTTAGAGGAAAGAAAGAGTCCAGCTCACTGGACGAAGCCATTTCCTTAAGCTGGCACAGCCCCTAGCGGTGGGGGATGGGGGGACGCGGAGACCAGCCCTGCGTCTTCCAATTCCAGGCTTGCTACAGTCGCCGCCAGAGCTCACGGTCTAGTGGTACATCCCTGGCCTAGCTCAGGACTTGGTAAACTTGCCCTGGGGCCAAATCCTGCCAGCTGTGTCTTTTTGTAAATAAAGCTTTATGGGAACACAGCCACACTAATGTGCTGACATACAGTTTATGGCTATTTTCCTGCAGCAACAGCAGAATTAAGTTGTTGAGACAGAGACTGTGTGACCCCCCCCACCAAAACCTCAAATACTTGCTATTGGGCCCTCTCCCAAGAAGCTTGCCGACCCTTAGCCTGGTGCCGTCACCCGTGGACTCATCGCTGATCTGCATGAGGTGCTGCGTGTAGCCACGCGCACTCTCGTCCCCTCCCCCCATTTCATACCTGACCCTTCTTCCCTCACAAGCCCACCACATACATAGAACTTCAATGCGTTGGGAAGTGGATCTGTCAGCTCCCTTTAGAGACTCATGGTTCACAGAGCACACGATGTCCGCCCCGTCGTCCTCCCGGGAAACCTGGAATGTCACTGAGCTGCTCACGGTGAAGGTTTTACCATTGGGGTCTTCCTGAACGCGGGTTGGTTCTCCTGGAGTACAGAACAGACACGTCCACGCGCATACACACAGACACAGAGTGAGCCCTAACATACAGACAGTGTGGGCCCACGGCAGGCATACAGATGGCGAGTCTCCACTTAGACAAACTTAGAAAGTTGTGAAATGCTGATGTACACACAGGGAGAATGTGGGTCCTAACACACACACACACACACACACACACACACACACACACGGGTGCACAAAACACCTGTCCTCCTCCTCCTACACCATGCTGATGTGCGCACACACAGACGTGTACCCCTCTCTTCCTCACCCATCCTACCCTCTCCCACCGAGCCCCAAAGCAGGGAGAACTTACCGTGGAGCTCTTGGTCGCCCTTCCGCCAGGTGAGCTGGGCTGCAGGTTTGCTTCCAGAAGACTGACAGTTTAGGGTGGTTGTCTCCTTTTCCCGTAATGATGACTTGTAGCCAGTAATGATGGGCTTCTGTGGGATTCCTGCCATGGAGGGGGGACGGCCAAGATAGGAAGGAGAGGCACCATGAGGTGACCTTAGCTCTGCCTGCAGAGATGGCCTCTCAGGGACTCAGGATGCATGAGTCCTACTTTGGGTTAGAATGCGTAGAAGACTAGAGAAAGCATCTTTTTCTCCCATCTCCTCCCTGAGAACCCACAGGGAAAATCTAGTACGTAGCGCGGCCCCGCACAGCACCCCTGGCCGGCTACAGAAAGGATGTGAAGCCTAGGAGAGCAAAGAAGGAAACTGAAACACAGGACCCGCTGAGAGCACATAAGCAGCAGGAGGGTACTTGGACCTTAGAATCAACACTGCAAAGACTTCTCGTGTTTCCCTCATACAGTCTTAGGAGGTACGCAGAACAGATGTCAGCATCTTTTTTATCATCGTTGGGGAGATTCAGGCTCAGAGGGAGTAAGGGAGCACACAGTAAGTAGAGCAGGAAGGATCAGAACCCAGTACTCTCGGCATTTTGTTCCATTGCAAAGGAAGCACAGACTGAAGTTTCCCCAAATGCTCAGAGACTCACTGGGCCTCTGACTGCCTTGGGGGCTCACCTAGGAGCTGTGTTTGCAAGGAGGCATGCTGCGGAGCCCCTGGGGTTAGGGAGCCTCACCGAGCACAGTGACGAGGGACTTGGCCGTCCTCACGGGCATGGTGAAGATGGAGCAGGTGTACTCGCCCTCGTCCGCCAGGGCCACGTTGCTGATGCTGATGCTGAGCTCATGGGGAGTGGATCTAACCAGCTGGATCCGATTATCACGAAGGGCTGGGGACATTGGGAGAACGGGAAGCAAGGCTTTTACCGGCACTTTCCACGGTCATCTTCCAGTCCCAGGCCAGCGTCTTTGGAAGAAGGGCTCTAGCATGGTTTGGGGCGGGGGAAACTCCTCCTGAGTTTGAGCCCTCTTTATGCCCTCACATTCCTGAGCCACTGGGCAGGCACAGTAGCCTCAGGGATGCTCAGAAAAGTAGGCCTGAATCTCGTGGGAGTGCCTTGTGAAGTACTTGGGGCAACACTCGACACCAGCTAAGTCTTGGGGCTGCTTTGAGGTGTCTCCCCCGGAGGATGGTGCACGGCTCAGGTCGGAGCTGTCACACCATGGTTTCTCTGGAGCGTGCAGATGAGCCCCTGGCTTGTTGCCTCCTCAAACAGCACACCTTCCAGACGCCCAGCCTCCGCACCCCAGGCACATGCTGCCCTGGGCTCCTCGGACCCCCGCCCTAGCCCACAGCTCCCCTGGAGAGAGGAGACCTGGGGCAGTACCTCTCTTCTCTCCAAAGTAGAGAGTCTGCTGGGCAGGGTTGGACCACTGCAGAGACGAGTCCTCGTGGTCCTTCACTTGGCACTTGAGCACCACCGTCCCTCCAGCCACCACGGTCTCATCTGACGTCCAGGGCTGGCTATCTGCAGGAGCGCAAGAGGGTCAGCATCCCGAGGAAGGCCGGCCCCTCCACCCGCTTCTGGGGCAAAGCGCGCCTCATCTAACCCGGACGGTCCAAGGCGCCCGTGTCTGCGTTCTCCTAAGGCATCGTGGGAGAAGGAGCAGAGGTGGTGGGGAAGGGGAGACAGACCTTATTTCCTCTGGCTTGCAATGCACACAAAAACAGTCATTTGTTGAATGTTTGCTGAGTGGAGGGGAACACACGCGTCCCAATCTACACAGAGCACCGCACAAGCAACTCTCCTGAGAGGCGCTGCCGCTCACTGTGAAAGCACGCACACGCACACGCACACGCACCTGTCAGTCTAGGCTCCGCCTCCCGGCCTCTGCCTGTCTCTGCGAGCAAAGGGCGGGAGAGGCGCTTGAGACAAGTAATCCCCAAACTAAAAGTGAGGAGAAGGCCAAGCCAGCCTTGGGTCCCACGTTCATTTACATAAGAGGGAGCTGATAAAACTGTGGAATAAGGAACAAAAAGATTCAAAAAATAAATAAATAAGTAAAGAAGAAGAAAAAGAAAGAAGAGCTGAAACGTTCTGGCACAGACTACTTCCTCCCACAGTAACTTCCCTTCATCATCAGCTGACACTCTTTTGGTACCAGGACAACCGTCCTCTCAACACACCAAACCAAGTCACCCCCCTCCTGTTATTTTAGAGGATTCAAGTTTTCTCTGCCATGCGAAGGAAATACTTTCTCACCCCTCTCTTCTTAAGCAAATCAAACAAACAAACCAAGGACAGGCAAGGTATCCTAGGGAGGGGCCCTCTAGTTGGCCTGGCCGGGAGCCCTCCCCCTTGACATAGTTCCGTGTTCCCCACAGCATGGCTTCTGCTCCCCATGCTCAGCCCCTCGTCTCTGGGACTGACTTTTTGCGACCTGAGAGCAGCGGCCTCCGCAGGACTAAAATCCACAACACCCTCTGGCTGGTTCCGAAGCGTCTTCACCATCCCTCCGGTGGGGCTAAGCTAGCGCAGCAGCTTTATTCTCTGAATCGGAAGCCAAGAAACTTACTCCCTGCATTCCCTAATTGAGTAGTTTTAAACAGTCCCCATTCTCCCCCTGGCACTGACCTTACCCCTGTCCTCTCTGTTATTCCTTTCCTCATTGGTCACCAGAGCTCCGTTTCCAAGAAATACATAATGGATGCTCCTAGCAGAGAAGGGGCCCCAAGGAGAGAAGGTGGCATGTGCTGGGCTTGATAAGAAGCACGGGTGCTTTGGGGTGTCCGTCTCCACGTGGGAGCACAAAGTCTGGCCGCTGGTTTTGGTGTTTAGAATAATTACAGAACTGAGGGGGAGCTTAGGGATCATGGAATCCAATTCCCTCATTTTACAGATGTAGACAATGAGACCATGGACATGAATGATGGCCTACGATCGTTCTGCTCACCGGGGACTCCCGTGG
Organism: Mustela nigripes; assembly: GCF_022355385.1. Lineage (NCBI taxonomy): Eukaryota > Metazoa > Chordata > Mammalia > Carnivora > Mustelidae > Mustela > Mustela nigripes. Next base: position 63,477,916 of record NC_081566.1, read on the forward strand.
GGACCGCGCCCCTGTTCTTCGACTCTCAATGCAGTGGCCTTTTCATTGTACTGTTCCTCAAGTAACTGCCTGGCTTGAAAATTTAAATGATGACTTCAAGATTAGTGAGCCAGAGACGGAGCTGGCTGAGTAAACCAGGACGTGATTTATCCCTGAAGCATCTGAACGAAAGGTTTGGGAAACCTGTCATTTACCGCTCACCCTATACCAAGTTTTGACAAGCGATCCCCGTATCTGTGGGTCCCTTTGAAGAATTCTACCTCCATTGTGTCTTCCAGATCCTCTTTATTCTGAGTAATACCCTCCTCCTGGAGTCATTTTACTTTGGGGGTTAAAGGTGGAGGGGGTAGAGATGGCTCTACACTGGAGCAGGGAAGAGGCGTGGGTGCGCGAGAAGTCGGTGCTGTGGAACTAAGAACTAAGAGGTCGGATGGAGCTGCGTGGTAATGAGGGGTGTGAGCACACAGGGCAGAGGCAACATGAGTGGGAGATGATGTGAGGATGGTGGAGGGGACCGAGGGGCATTGAGATGAGGGGCCTGGATTCTCACCTTGACTGGCCAGCATGTCAGGGCTGCTCCAGACTGTGGAGCTGATGGCCTCGCCGAGTGGAGCCAGAGTTCCCAGCTCCAAATCCTGCTCCTGCCTGTAGCCTGGGGAGAGAATCTCCATCAAGGATGAGCCCTACCTATTTGCTGCTATGGTCTGGGACACGTTGGTGGTTGGGGGCGGGGGGGGGGGGGGGGGGGGGGGAGAGGGCAGGCCCTTAGTGAAAAGGTTTGCCAGGATCCCTAAGAGAAGTGGGTTTCTCACAACGGGGAGAGATTTAAGGAGAGTCCCGAAGAAGGAAGTGAGCTCCTCCTCCGAAGGCGGGATAAACGGAGAATGCTAAGCTTTACCAGTCAGTCGCACAACGTCAGAGCCAGAAGAGACCTTAAAGGTCTTCTGGTTCGGGGTGCCTGGGTGGCTCAGTGGGTTAAGCCGCTGCCTTCGGCTCGGGTCATGATCTCAGGGTCCTGGGATCGATCGAGCCCCACATGGGGCTCTCTGCTCAGCGGGGAGCCTGCTTCCCCCCTCTCTCTCTGCCTGCCTCTCTGCCTACTTGTGATCTCTCTCTCTCTCTGTCAAATAAATTAATAAATAAAATCTTTAAAAAAAAAAAAAAAAGGTCCTCTGGTCCGGTTCTCCCACTTTACAAACGAGGACAATGGAGCCTACAGAGGTTAAAAGTCACTTTGGTGAAGGTCATCCCAGTAAAGGAAAGATAAAGGAAGATTTTTCATTCCTTATCCAGGATCCTTTCGGCTACACCATATTATCTACTAAAATAGCAACAGATCCAACAATTAGATTACTCTTGGTTTACTCTTAACCCTTTTCGTGGACCTGTGGAATAAACGCGCTGGTTCCCGTTTTGCAGCGTGGAAACAGGCTGCGGTGACTTGCCCAAGGTCATACAAACGGAAGAGCGAAGACTGGAAATGCAAGCCTGATCCCAAGTGCAGAGCTCCGCTGCTTTCCAGCTGAGGCCGCTACGACCGCGGGCAGGCCCGGGAGCCCCCGCGGCCACCTGCTAGCGCGCAGCTGGGACCCTCGCCCGCGCCCGGGCCGCTGCCGGCTTGATGCCCCCGGCTCTGCTCCTTGCCCGCCACAGCCAACGCCGGGGCCCGAGTCAGCGCTAGTCTTCCCGGGCCGCGGCCCCTGCACCCGCCGCACACCCGCCGCAGGCACCCAGGGCCCGACTCCCCGGCTCCACCTGAAGGCGCGGGGGACAAAGAAAGCCGCCCCGCGAGTCGGCCAAGTCTCCCGCCGCGGGCCCGGAGCCAGCCAATCACGGGCGCAAGGCTCGGTGACGTCATCGGCTGCCGAGCAGAGTCCGGAGCCGCCGCGCGTCCCGGGCCGGGAGTCGCGGGAACTTGGCGGGCCGACCGGCGGGCGCGCGGGAGACGGACGGGCGGGCCAGCGCTGCCCCCGCGGTGCCGGGCAGGTCGGGGATGCGGGCCAGGGGTGCGAGACCAGACCGAGAAGATAGGGAGCGGGACGAGGGGGGCATTGCGGAATTCGAATGAAGGGGAGACGGGGAGAAGGGGCAGGTGGGCGGGGGGAGCAGGGGAAGGAAGGGGAGAGGCGGAGAAAGAGGGCTAGAGCCTGCGAGCGCGCCTCCGAGGGTCAGCGGCCTCCACGGCCCACACACACCCTCCAGGAGACCCGAGAAAACATCTCCAAGAGGAGAAGCACCAATGCCCAAATGGGGAGGAGAGTCGAGTAGAGACAGCGGAGCACCTGCACCCCGTGGAGAGAAGCAGGCGGCAAAGTGTTGGTGAAGGGAGACAAGAAGGCTGAGGCTGCCCGGAGAGGTGGCCGGTGCTGGCACGGGGGGGGGGGGGGGGGGCTCTCAGACCCTGCAATGCCCCCCACCCCACCCCAGCCCGCGCCGGGCCCTTGCCCGCTGCCTTCCCCGGACTTCAAGGCTGGAGGCAACCTGATGCTGGTGAGTGTTTCATCTTCTTCTCCAGGTTGTGTATTTGTGGGTGCTTGGACGGAGGGGGCGGAAAGGCAGGTTGGGGTGCTAGAGGGACAAGGAGAAGCCAGAGAGGAGTGGGTGCTCGGGTGCCCACCCCCAGTCCTGGTGCTGTGTGCAGTGGGCACAACAGGCCTTTGCTCAGGTGAGCCGAGGGAAGAGCCCTCTGAAACTTTGGCACAGGACTTTTCAGTTTGCAGGGCGGATCTTCAGCCACCGGTTCACTGGCTGACGAAACGACCTTGAGAGACGGGCAGCCAAACAATCGCTTTTTAGAGATGAGGTCGAGAGAGGTCCTGTGGCTTACCTAGAGGCACACAAACAGCACACCTCTCAAGGATCCGCTTTCTCTCTCCCCCGGGGGCTCTCAAAGCTTTTCCAGCAGGTCCTTTTTCTTCCGTGTGGCATTTCTGCCCATTGTGCGGCTGTCCACTTGTTTGCTGATCAGTTTCCCCATCTAAACTCGGAGCTGGTGAAGAGCAGAGGCCTGACCTTCTTCAGCTTCGTAGCTTCAGCGCTTAGGGCAGATCGGGTTCCTGGTGCATGAAGTTGGCTCCGGTCATTCACTCAGACACACCTGGTGCGGTGCTGGGCGTGCTCGCGGTCAGGCAGCGGATGGATCTGCCCAACGGCAGCGCGGATTTCGTCTCCTGCTCCTTCTCTCCTCTGTGCTTTTTGCTGCCTTCCCTTGGTGTTCCCCCTGTTTCTATTTCTTCCGTCTCTCCCCTCCTCCCGGCTTTTGCTTTCGTTGGCATTTTCTCCTCCTCTGTAGGATGAATATGGGACATGGGAAGGTAGGCCATTCAAACCACATTGAATGGTGCAGATGAGGGAACCGAGAATTAAAACCGATACTCTCCAATAAATGGCCTACATTGTCTGTAGATTTCCAGGGAACTCAGTCTGGTTTGTAGCATTTTAAGCAGGTGAACATAGAACTGTGTGTATTTTTTTTTTCCCCGCTGCAGTGATATTTCTCCCTCTAGTTCTGAAAACTACTTATGATCTCGTGTCCTCTCTTGAGAACTGTTAGCATGCCTGATAGTTTCCTCACTGTTCTTATAGCATTGTGCACCTGTAATGATAAATTCAGAATGGCCCCCAGCAGTGGACAAGAGATTATAATGCTATTAACAGAAACATGAGTAAATAGCAGAAATTATGATCGGGGTTGCAAAGACCTTGTGACTTTGGGTTCAGATCGTGCTGTTCATTTATGACATCAGCCCTCCAGCTGCACAGGAAAGCTCAGGAGCCCTCTGAAAGGGTGGCATCGGACACTTCTGCAGTGGACACAGTTGACCTTCTGCTCAGGCAGGGACACCGGAGGGCCGTGCAGTCTGGACCACAGAGTCCCTTGTGTGTGTATGTCGTGGGGGGTGGGGTGGGGGTAGAAATCAGGCTAATCATAGGGAAAAGCGGTGAAGAGATTCTATTCAAATGGGCCTTATGGTCTTTCTGCTTCTGAGCCTTCACTGAATCCCATGGCCTGCACATAATACCCAGATGTGTTGGGCTGGCCTTCGAGATCCTAGGCAGTCTGATGCCATTGTGCAGTCTGATGCCATTGTGATTGCCAGCTTTGTATTTCCTTCATCCTACCCATATCCCAGGCATGATGCCAGTCTGAGTTTTCTATAAACCCTTGGCTTTCCTGCCTACATACCCTTTCCTACCATAACCCTGCTGATAATGCCCTCCACCCATCTTCATACATCCAAGCCCCACCAGTGCTTAAAGCCTACCCTCTGTGGCACTGCCTCCGAGAAGTCTTCCTTAATTGTCCCAGATGGAACGAGCTTCTGGTTTCTCTGAGTTGCAACACTTGATCTACTATCCTTAAGCTGTGCTTTGCTCTGTGCGGTACAGGAAGTTTGGCTTCCCTCCTCACTATAAGGATTCCACAGGTGGGGTTGATATCTGATTCATCTCCGTATCCAGCATTGACTCTAATGCAGCACACTGCACAAGGGAGGGGCATAATAAATACATATTTAATAAATGAATCCAAGATGCTGAGCGTCTTCTGTTGTGAGAACTAGGCTCAGCCTGTGCCATTTGAGAGGGACCAGCAAACCAAACAGGAGGAGACAGCAGTAGGACAAAGGAGAGGGTAGGCCATCCTGAGGCTGAAGCTCTAGGAGCTACAACAGGGTGGGAATCGATATTTATTGATCACCTTGTGTGCGTCAAAGCCCAAGTTAGGTGCTCTATAATCATTATCCAGAACAGGTATTATCATGCGCATGTTAAGGATAAGTTGGCGAGGACTCAGAAAAGTTAAATAATTCATCCACGTGACGTAGCCAGTAAATGTTGGGATGGGACAGTCGTCAAACTTAGACCCCTCTGACCTCAGAGCCCAGACAGACTTCACGCACATCTCTGCTGCACTGTCTCCCTCTGTGTGTGTGTGTGTGTGTGTGTGTGTGTAGGGGGGAGAACAGGGGTTCTAGGGGTCAAGATTCCTTCCTTCATTGCTGGTTGGGGTGGCTACGAAACAACATTCACAGGCTCATCTGTAAAATGATCAATGTAACAATGTAGCAAGTTGGGAATGGGGGCTTGTGTGGTGATGGGATGGCTTACACCCGCTGAATTTCCTTGTTAATTGGATTTCTTCATGTGGCTTCATCTATACCTCTGGGGGATACTTCATTTACCCCCAAGAGCTTTACAATGGGGGACTTTTCTGTTAACCAAGCAGCAGATGCGTGTAGTTAAAACCAACAGAATCCTCTCACGTTTTCATGGGACTCTAGTGTCTGGGCTGAAAACCAAAAGAGTGTCTTGTTTGCCTTCAGTTGCCTTGGGGGTTTCTTAATTCCTGGCTTATTTACCCGTGGGTTCTAGTATCTTTAGGACTCCCGGCATTTTAAAGGACAAAGTAGCCTTTTCCCCCACCCATGTCCTTCTGATGCACTGTTCACATTAAGAGTAGCAGAGGTGGGAACTGGGGACTGAGCAGCATGTCCTTGGAGCGCAGTGCTACCTGTGACTCGGGTTTTCACTCATAACACTTGTCCTCACAAAGCGTAAGCGCTCAATAAATATTTATTGAATAAATAAAAGAGCGACACCAATGAATGGCAATGTAGGATGTCTCCTGACTGAGGGATGCTAGGAGGGAAGCCTAAGAGAATGGGCCAGTATGAGCCCTGATGGCTCGGTTCTTGTCTTCCCTGGGAATCTATGGTGCGTTGCCCTGAGGCCCGTGAACAGGGTCACAGGTGGGGTGAGGGGACAGGGATGAAGCACTCCCAGGTCACCACTGCCGGCCTTGCAGACACCTGGGTCCGGAGCTTCGCTTTCCTGACTAGAGAAAACCAGCTCCCTGAGTAGGAGTTGATGATGATGGTGATGGTGATGTGATGAGTCAGCATTTCTAACTCCACGGTTAAAAATATTCTTCATCCCAGCCGACTTGTTATTCCTCACGACTACCATGACAGGTGGGTGGAGGAGTGTTATCTCCAAGGGAAAAACACACTGGGGGCTGTGGCCCAGAATACTGAAGGGACCCACTTTTAGGTTCATTTACCCACACCCTTTGCGAGGCGTCCCGGCCAGGGGATCTCTCTCGGGTTCCTCCCTGACCTGAGCTACTCGTGAATCCTTGTGTACGTGTGGATCACACCCAGAAGAGAATGGGTCTGGCAAAATCAGATTTAGAACTCAGCCCCTGGACCTTTGCTGTGTGCCCAGAGCCTCACGCTTAACAGTGAATGTCCGATTCTGTGTCTGGAGGAAGGTGGGCCAGTCCTGTGCGGGTCCTGATTTAGATGCTGACTCTGAGATCTGGTGGGAGTCCCTTTGACCCGAGAGACTTTAGAGCACAACACCCTGATTGAAAAAGAATTTGTTTCATACTTTTACACTTCCTTGTGTGCTGCCGGGAATTACGCTACTTCTGCTGATGTTACTGTGGTGGTTCTTGTCTGGGGCACTGAGGGCCTGAGTGTCGAAAAACTCTTACTTCCACCTTCTGTCCCTTTCGAACGCTGCCCTCCCCCGAGCTCTCAATCCCTCTTTCTTTCTCTCTGTACTATAGTGCAGTCAGACAAAAGCTGGGGTCATGAGAGGTGGGAGTTTTGTCAATTTGGGATTTTCTGTCTTTCCAGGTATGTTTCCTGCTCTCTCTGTGGCTCCACTGGGGTCGGCCTCTGTCCCTGCCCAGGCTGCAGGATCGCCTAAAGGGTGACCTGGCTGAGCTCAGGGATGCTCCAGCTCATGGTTCCTGTGGGACTTCCGAGCTCAGTCACGCCCCAGCAGCCTGCCTCTGTCACCTCGGCCTCCCGTCCACCCTCTCTGTGGCAGGGCCACTGAGACCCCATTGCTTGTTTCCTCCCTCCGTTCTCTCTGTTGCCGTCTGGCTTTTCCTCCTGGAGTCGTGTTTACCTCCTTTCCCTCTGGCTCCCAGCAGCCTCTTGGGCCCAGAAGGCACAACTCTCTCAGCCTTGCTGTACTGTCCCAGGAGGCATGCAGGATATAAGTGAAAATAGATGGTAAACAGAGTGAGAAAGAGAACCTTCACTAGAAGAAGTGCCCGTTATGCTGACTTGCCCCGTGGCCTGTTGAAGCGTGGCCCAGAGGTTCAGATCTGCAGAACCAGGGATCCTACACTAGTCGATCGTCCAAGAGATTTAGGTTTGGAAGGGGCTGGTCCAGGCTCCAACAGGTTTATTACTGAACGTTGGCAGATGCCTTTTGGTTCCATCCTAAGCAGGTCATTGAAAATGAAAGGCTTTTGTTTCCTGGGCTTGGAATGGTGTGTGGCTAAGCTTTTCCAGGCTGAATGAGGAGGAGGGAACTTTGGGTTCGTCGGCTAGCTCGCCTGTGGTGGGCGTGAGGTTGCGGTTAAGAAGAAAAGCTTATCTGTGTGTTAACCCTCTTTTCACTAAAAAAAAGAGAACCAAGCAAAAAAAACAAAACAAAACAAAAAAACCAAAAAAACTCCCCCAAACCCCAAAAGCAAACTTCATTATTCCAAATGTTTTGTCTTACCCAAATGTTAGCAAAAAGTACCAAACTCTAATATGTCATGAATAAATACATTTTGTATATTTCCTAAAACTCATCTGGTCATTTTCTACTGACCCCTAATGGCCGGAGGTAGTTAACCCTAAAACCCTTTTGACTCTCTCACACGGAGGACGGGATCCGTGTCCTTTCTGACCTCTTAGCAAATAGTAATCCCTTTCTTCCTTCTGCTATGCCTGATCCTCCCCAAAATATTTCCTCCTCTATCATTCTTAGAAGCATAGACTTTGAGAAGTGATGCAAACCCAAAGTGACATCTAGTGCAAATCTCATTTTAAAGAAGAAAACCCAGGGCTCCGAGAGGTTGAGGCCCTCGGGCAAGGTCACACAGGCAGCCGGTGGAACCCATGGTTAGAAGCCCGTCCCCAGTGGTTACTGTCATTTGGTTGCAGTCCTGTGGGCCAAGGGATTGAGAGGCGAAGTTACCAGCTGGTGTGATTTTACTTTCTGTGACATCTACCCTCTCTGCTCCCCCCCTCTGGATGGTAGCAGGTCCCCCACCCTGGACCTCAAAGCAGGGAAGCCTCCTAAACGCCAGGCAGGCTAGAGGTGGGATGAGACGAGGTGTGAGCTCCTGCGGCTGTGAGGAATGGCATCTTCACAGACTCAGGGTCTTACTGGCTGCTTCCACGTCTCCCCAGAGGGGACACCAAGAGGCAGAAGGCACTTCCCTGCCCTTAGCTGTGAAAAGGCTGGCTGAGGACAGGCTGTGTGCGCACACACGTGTGCTGGCCTCTGGCGGTGGAGAGTGGCGGGATGCCGGGCTGGCCGTGAGGAGGGGGACAGCTCCGAGAGAGGAAAAAGCAGAGGAGCATGTCCTATTCTTGAGCTCAGGAGAGAGAAAAATCTGGAGGCAGAAGTGGGCTTGTGGTAGGCTGAGGGGGCCCCTCAGAGACTTAGTTAAGATTCCAAGGAGCGGAGACTGGGAAGTGGGTGGCGGAGAAGGAGGTGGGGACAGCTGTTGCTTTGATTTGCTATTGAGTCAGTGTTCTTGGTGCAGGAGCACTGGGAGGGAGCCCCGGGCTGGCCCCCAGCAGAAACAAGCCCCTCTGTAGCCAGTACTGTCTCGTAGCAAGAACTGCATTTGGGAGGCAGAGGGGAAGGTCTCTGATCCCCAAAGAGCCCCTCCCCAGGCTGAGCTCTTTCCCTGCAGGACTGGGCTGTGTCCTGGGGACAAGCATCTAGTGTTCTGGACTAAGAGGCTGGGAGGGAATGAGGCAGAACAAAGAGGACGCCTCGGGAGGAGCTGCTGGGAGAGCGGCCCGGGTCTGTGCAGGGGGCTGTCTCACCCGTTGTTGCTCAGGTAAGCCTGCAAGGCTGGGCATGACATCACTCCCTGGAGAGCAGCTCTGAGCCATTTTGGGAGCGTCCATTTAGCCCAGCTCCTCATTCCTCTCCTACACACGCTCACGCACGCAGACATCAGGGCAGGTGGGACCCGGGGGTCTGCAGGCTGATGCGGGAGTCAGGAAGCCGGGCTTTGTCTGAACTCTGAGATGTCCCCCTGAACCAGCGACAGGCACTTCATACCCCTCCCCTAAGTTTTCCTTTCTGCTTTCACACGTGTGGAATAGAACTGGGGAAAAATCTCCCGTCTTGGAACATACATGGGAAAGGACACCTAACAGAGGCAGGGGGAGCACACGAAAGCAGAATTCCACCAGATTCCTGGACAGAACGTTTGCTGAAAAGGAGGGACTGGGGATGGGTAAGGTAGCGGGGGGCATGGGCGAGAGGTAAAGAGCGGGTTCCCTGAGGGGCCCTGTCTGGGCTGCGGAGCCTCAGGCTGCTGGGGACGCAGGGTCGGCCTCCCTTTCTCCGCAGGCTCTCGTACTCTCCTTGGCGCTAAAGTCCTACTTTAGATGCCTCAGCCCACTGGCTTGGTGTGGGGGTAACAATGCTGGGAAGAGTTTCGCTTGTTTGAAGTCAGGCAAGCAAGGGTTCATCTCTGCTGCTTCTGGCTCTACTGTTTCCCTCCTGCGTCACGAGAGTCAGGTGTGGCCGGGGGGTTCAGGGCAGCGGCGAGGAGAATTACATGAAGACAGATATGTTCGGCTGTGCGCACCCACGCTGCTCCAGGCCCCCTCGCTCCGTCCTAACAGACTTCATCTCTTCCTTTCACTTTTTTCACGTAAAAAAAAAAATGTGTTTTCCTGAGGGTGGCACGTTGTCCAATTAGCCTGACTTGGCCCTTCCGGGGGCAGCTGAGACTTTCTGTGAAACAGACATATTCTTCCATGCTACAGACTTCATGGTCCCCACAACGGGGCCTCACAGATCTCCTGTTCTTTTCTTAAACCTTCATGGAGTCGCTTCTCTGAGGAGGGTATATACTCAGTTTTTGTTCTCCATGATGTACATATAGTCCAAGCGACTTATCCTCTTTTTCTCATTCAACATGTGTCCCTCAACACACATCACACGCTAGAGTTTTCACTATGTGTATCTCTGTTTTTATTTTTTTCTGACACAAACACAGCTTTTCTTATGACCCAGATACAGAGCCCTTTTCCGCAGCCCATTATTAGTCAGAGCCCCTTACTTCCAGAAAACCATATGGCTTAAACTCAGAGATTCTCCCCAAAGCAGAATTTAGGCTCTCTCTTCTGCTCAAGCTCCCCAGGAGAGGGACAGAATCCTCTCTCCTCCCAAGGGCTGAGGCTCAGGCCATCTGTCACTGACACTGGACTCCAGGGCTTGGAAACCAGAAGAGGGCTGGCATGAAGCAGTAATTGAGGATAAATGAGAATATGTGAGGCCCACGGGCTTAGTAGTGGTGGTTTTTATATTTGATTGAGATGACAGAATAGAGATCAGAGGAGAAAACACATAATATGTGTTTGGAGAGACTTCAGCCTTAGGAATTAGAGTAAGAGTTTGTAAGAATGAATGCAATTGTCCTACTGTCATTTTTGCATTTGCTGAGGGACAACTGGTTAGGAGCAGATGGCAAAATTGGCCCCTTGTTCCATAATAAGGAAAGAACTTGGCTCTAGGCTCTTCGGAGGTTGACCTAAGCCATGCTAAGTCTCAAGTTACTTGTCATCAGTGTAATTATGAGAGTCTTGCTGGGGTTCTAAGAAGTACCAGGTATTTGAGTCAGACACTCTAGAAACCAGTTCACTCTCTGAAGCTTTTTACCATGAGGCTTTGGCTGGAATTCTAGAATCAGGATTGGAAGCAAAGAATCAGGGTAACAGAAGAAGACAAATAAGTTTAGGAAGCCAGGATTTGCATATTCACAATGAAATCTGGTATTGGAAGTACTGGTTCCCCACTCTGCCTAGCTAATATCTGGGATTCTATGAAGGAAGTGCAGAGCTAAGTAGTGGTTAGCTTAGAAATGAATGGCTGAGAAAGCAGCCTTCATTTCTTGTTCCTTTTTTTCCCTTAGGGCAAGGTGATGCATCTGACCTTCCTGACCCTGAACTGGAAGTAAATGAACCAAAGGTGCTTATAATTAGCAATCAATACACAATTAGTACAGGTCTAGCTGGGGTAAGGAAAAATAAATCCTTAGAGAAGACTACATTTAAGTTCTTTTTGTTGTTTAGCTTTCTTATCATTCTCCTGGAGATCTCTAGGAGACAGGGAGAGAGAGGTTTAAGGAATCCCAGAGGGAGGAACTCAGCGCAGAAGAATGATACACATTTTGAAAAAACAAAAATATTGGAAGCTCTGCATTAGAATCCTTTCTGAAACATGTCTGCTGCCCAGGAGGACAGGGGGCTCAGAGAGATGAGTAGATAGGAGATACTCCAGCTGTTACTGTAACCCAACTTCTGTCTTCCTGAAGGCTCGCTCATGGAGATAAATCACTTCCATTACCTGTCCTTGAGGAATGAAGTTTCTCCTTGTTTCACATAAGGAGATGGAAGAGGGGCCCTGGAAATTCATCCTGGAAGCTTGCCTCCCCAACTAGATCCTGTTGTAGGTCATTCACCAGTGTTATCTCCTAGAGGAACTATTACTGAGAAATTGATATGGGGAAATCAGCATGTAGGGGACAATAAGCTTGTGTGGTTCCAACATAATGGGAGGAACAGGTTGTGTAGTCTCAGACTGGCAGGGGCTGAGCATTCTCCGCTCCTAGCTGCATATGACGTCATCAGTATTGGCAGATACCCCCAAAGAGTAGCAGAGTCCAGTTTAAAGATGTACCTCTTGAGATTTGGCCAAGGACTTGGCCTCTGGGATAAGATGGTTGTAAAGATGGGGGATGTGAGTCAGGGTCTCGGTATTTGTTTTGGTGCCTCTCGTATCTTAAATTCCTCCCTTATCTATTCAGATATCTCATCTTTATGTATGATCTTTGTATTCACTGCTAAGGCTGAGGGAAAAGACAAAATAAGCACTGTGACAGGACAGTTTGAGTTGGTCATCAGGCTCAGGGTGGCGTTAGGAGGGGCATACTTAGCAAACTGAGGTGGGCACATTTACGTGTTCCACACTTACAGGGCAGATGTGGTACTACTATGTGTGAGCAATACTGTCTTAATCTAAAACAGGACTACTTGTAGTTCTGTTTTTCATTTATGACTCCACATGTGGCAAAACATCCAGTTCTTCCAAGGCCATCTGAGGTCACTGTAGGCCCTCGTCTCCTGAGCATTTCAAACAGTTCTTCTTCTCAGCCTCAGAGTCCCTTGCTCTTTCTGTCCCCTTCCTACAGTTGTTTAGGTGGTCGTGAGCACCTTTCATATGTATATCTCAAGGTTTGGTCTCCTCTTCCTGGTGGAGCTGGTCAGGGATCATAGCCAAGATCATATGTGTTTGTGGTGAGGGCAAGGAGATGCACCTTAGGAAAGGTGGAAATTGGGAAGTCTGGAGGGAGGGCAGGACCACGGAGAGCAGCAAAGAGAGCCTGTAGTGGCTGTGGGGGCTAGCACCATGGAGAGCTCAGAGCTCCAGTTCCTTCCTCAAAAAGCAGAGGGGAACAGGGATCATGGGTTAAGGCATCCAGCTGGCCAGAAGTCAGACTGAAACCACAGACATCAGGACTTCTGTTATGATCGTGCTATACCCATCACTTGCTCTAAAAGCCCTCCTGAAATACTTTGTTCGAACCTGTCATTCATATATATGTACATATATATATGGATATATATCTCCAAGATCATATAAAAAGTGAGGACCAGGGTGTGGTCCATAAATAATGAATTTTGGAACACTGAAACGAAATAAAATAAAGTGAAAAAAAAAAAGTGAGGACAACCACCAGACTGAGTTTGTCAACATGAGCCTTAGTAATTATTATGATTACCTGAGTATTAGTGGTGGTGGAGGGGGTTTTCATTTGCCACAGTCAATTATGCATAAAAGTATTCTCTAATGAGGGAAATGGTGCCACAGACCTGTGTCCCCTCAGAGACACCAGGGCATGAGAACGCCAAAGTGTGTCTTACCATCAGATAGGCTGTGAGATGTGCCAGAGTCAGGGTGCCCTGAACCTTCCCCAAATTGCCATGGACAGTCCAGTCTTCATCATGCGTGGGAAAGAGGAATGGATCACACCTCTTGAGAAGGCATTTGTGTTCATGACATAGCTGGGACATTTGGTCAGTCTCTTTACACTTAGATAAATTTTGGTAAAGGGACAAGTCTAGTTCTCTCTCTAGTACTTGTTGCTGCAGTGAAGAATATGTAGCTTTGCTAAACCTCTGTTTTGCAAAAAGTGTCAGCAGCTTTGAGACACTTGAAGGCCTGGCTTCTCAGTGCTAGAAGGGATGGATCTCCTCGTTATAACAGGATTGGATTGGGTTTTTACTTGGATTATAGGAACTCTGAGCACCAGCTGGTTCTGACCTTGTAAGGAATCATTACTACTGCTGATCCTAGAGGAAGAGGCAGGTCCTTGGTCCCAGAGACTTAACTCTTCTCTATTTTATAGTTGCTTGTTTTTTTGTTGTTGTTGTTGTTGTTTTTTCTTAATTTGACTGAGTTTTTAGGGACCTGAATATCGGATGGCTTGTTTCTTCGGGCTCTTTTTCTGATGGTTTGTTTCTCTCTATCTCTTATAAGCATTCCCATGGGGATTGCTGTTCTCAGAGTTTATGCATAGACCTCTAGGACATGACCTCATCCAGGAAACAGAATGTTCCAGTATATGGGCCTATAGCCAGTGGTTAAACAGGAAATGTTAAATTTTAACATGAAAAATGAGAGAGGGAAATATAATTACCAAAACTTTCTAATGCCTTGGGGATGTTTCATTCACTGGTCAAGTAAGGAGGTAGTCCAGGCCGCCAGTAGCTTTCATGGAGAATCTGCATCCTAGGTCACCATCCTTAGGTGACATTCCCTTACTGAGAAGCAGATGACAGAGTAGGGATCATAGAGCAATATACTGAAGCAGGAAACAACAAAGAATGTCGTGCCTCACAGCCAATCCTCCCCGAGGATTTATCTCTTTAGTGATAACTGTGAAAATATTGGTCCTAGCATGTGACTTAAGGACAAGCAGCTTTTAATCCCCCTCTGCATGGGTATGTGGACTATAAGAAAGTACTATCGGTGAGGAGTACCAACGTCAGATCTCAAGATCTACAGAACAATGGCACAACTACCCAATCTGCTGTTGCAAAGTGACCAGCACACCCAAAAGATGCCATCTGTGAAATTTTATGGCTGCAGGACTGTGAGTCACTCTCCAAGTGAAGAGGGAATGTCTCCAGCAAGGCACTCTTGAAATTAGACTTGGACCTCGTCTTCCTCAGTTGGAAGAAGAAGGACAGAGAGCATCTGAGGGCAGTGGGCAGGCTTCCTTGCTGTCAGGCGAGGGCAGAGGACCTCAAGCTGTGTGTAGCAGAGCACCCGGGTGTCAAGATTGTTGGGAGTGGAGGGGGCAGATAGGAAGAAGGGTGAAAGAGCCACCGGTCTCTCTTCTCTCTTTCAAGAAGAACAATTCTCCTTTGATCTGTTTTTCTTATGTGATAAAGGAATTTCACATCTTCAAAACTTAAAGTGAGAAAACCACTGTCCTCGTCCTGGAAAAAAATCCTTTGACCAGCAGTGCTGCCTAGTGCCAGAGAGAGCTTGGGGCAGAGCCCTTGGTGGGACTCTGGATGGCCAGTGGACATGCCACAGCTTAGAGCCCTCCTCAGATAGACTGGTCCTGCATGGAGTTCATAGATCCCTGCCACACCAGCCTCTCCCTGAAGGCCTCAACTTCTCAGTGCCAGGAAACGCATGTCTATCCTTCCCAAGGGCTACAGCTGTACTAGGGAGAGCATGGGAACAGGGACAGAACGGTTATGGCTGCAGGGAGGAAGAAGCAGGATGGAGGAGGTCTGCCAAGCAGACCCGGGGGCAGCTCTGGAGTGAATGCTTTCTGGACTTCTCCGGCACATTGGGCATGAGCTCTACACTGGGCACCTGGCCAGGGGGCTGAAGAATGGATGGCAGTGGACAGAAGGTCAGTGGAAAGGGAAAGATATTCGTGTGTGGGGCCGTGTGGTGTGAGGTTGAAGTGCTACAGGCTGAAGCAAAGCCAGGCTGTTCACCCAAGCTCTACACTCGCTCAGCTCCCGGGGTTCCCGAAATGACTGGAGAAGGAGGAGCCCCAGGAAGGTTGGTCACCGTGTTGAATATGGAGCTGCTTCTCAGAGATCACCATAGAACACATTAAGTTCATGGGGTTCCTACCTACCAACCCGGGGGTTGCCAGCTTCTGCCGGGACTAGTGGGGAAATGTGAGAGGGAAGGGGCAGGTGGCAAACTGAATGGGCAAACAGGTCCTGGGCCCCCAGCTACAGCACGGACGGTCAGGTTCCCATAGTATTTCCCGCCCTTCTCCAGCCTCTCAGTCCCTGTTCAGCCTTATGAACCCTCAAAATGTGCTCTCCTCCAGGGCTCTCTGTATCCCAGGAGCACCTGACGTTTGTTTCGCTCGCACTGCGAGGAACTAGCCACTCCACCACACACCCGAGACCACTCAAGCCTCCATGTGTTCGGGCCTGTTGTGCTCATGCTTTTCTTTGCATCTCGTTTTGGGCAAACATTGTCAGGGAGACAATACACGGCCTTGCCCTCTGCCAGGGGACCCAGGTCACGTCAGGGGTACCGCACCCACCTTCTGCATGATCCTGGTCAGAACGGTCATCAAGACCACCACCCATGAGCCTCAGAGCTGAACTACTCCCTCCTGCATCAGAGCTGGCCCTTTCAGGTCCAGAAATTAAGAGGTGGAATTAATTTAGGTAAAGACTGTGTGTGGCTGTGTGTCTTGTACACCAGTAAGTCCCAAGACATTGCACATCAGACATATGTCCACTATCCAGACAGATAACACTCTACAAGGAAAAGGAGGCTTCATCTGACTCTTCCTTGGGAGCAGACCTCCCTCCCCATCTCTGACTTCCTGACCTCTCCCCTCTGCTCTGGAAATTCTCCATTCCCAAGTTAGTGCCTCGCACTCTTTCCCTCCAGCACTGCTGGGATGTGTTTATAAATGAGAGGGCAGAGGGTTTCTCTTCCTCTCAACCCGACACCTAAGTAATGCCCGGCTCCCGAATCAAGGCCCAAGATATAATACTGTGTTTGGTGAAGGAATACTTGGCTATATACAGAGTAACCCTGATCTACAATGTTTATGTCCTAGAGGAATACTTGGCTATATACAGAGTAACCCTGATCTACAATGTTTATGTCCTAGAGCTGAAGAGCTCCCAGCTTTCTGGGGTGACTCAGGGCCCCAGGCTGGGACCATCCATCCCCACTACTGAACAGGTGGAGTTTGGGGTCACACTGCCTATGCTGAAGGCAGCCAGGGAGATGAGAAATCCAGGGGCTGTAGCTGAAAGTCAAGGCCTAGTAGAGAATCATTACTGAGATGTACAACCAGCAGTCTCTCCTTGCCTTGCATCTCGCTGGCCCCTGGGACTCTCCTCACTTCCTCAGTGAGTAGGGTCATGACTGCAGTTCTCTGGGGAAGGGGGATTCCACGGAGGGGAGGGGCTGCTGTCTCTGTGGTGACTGGGGTGGGGACTCCCTTTGGGGTGTTGCTGGGGACGGCCTGGAAGGAGTCAGCCAGCCAGCTACAGGGAGGGGATCCCCAGCAACTTCATCCCAACAGAAGCTCCTTTACAGGGATGGAGACAGGGCTGGGGGAGGAGGTCAGGGGAGACGGAGCAGTTATTCCTCCGGCACCCTGGCTCTCCGCCTGTTTTCTTCGGATGAAATTCTTTACATCATCCTCCCCAGTTTCAACCCCTCCCCTCTCCACCCCCGCCCCGCCCTGGCCCTATGCCCATCCCTGCTGGCCACTGGGTCCATAGCCCAGGAGCCGCCTCCCCTTTCTCCTCCCCTGCGGTTCTTTCTGTTTTTCGTTGGCATCTGTCCGGGCATAGCCACCACCCTCTCCCTCACTCTCCCCACATCCCTTTGCTCCCAGAGGTCCTGTCCCCTCTCCCCCAAGGCAGCCCAGCCCTCCTCCGACTGGGGGTGGGGCAGAAGAGCAGGCGATGCATTCCGTTAGTCCCTCTACTGCCTGCCCTCCCTCCTCTGGGGACCTGAGGCTCAGAGCCGCGGCTCCCTTCCTGGGCTCCCTACAAACTGTGCCCTGCCACCCCATGAACCGTTAGCAGCCTTTAAGAAAACCGAGGGGCCCCCACAGCGCTGACCTACATAGCCTGGTCCGGGGCGGGAGGGGCTCTTCCCCAAGTCCCCTCGCCCTGGCCCCGCCTCCCTGCTCCCCCCACTCTCTTCCTTGTCTCCTCCCTGACAAACCCAAGAGGGTTTGAGTTCCCACCTGGGGCAAAGGGGACCAGGCGAGCGACCCCACCCCCAAATCTGGCAAAATCAGAGCTTAGCCCAGGACAGCTTTGGCTTTCCTCGGCATCCTCCTTCCCAAATATCTTGATCCTTCCTTTTGCCCAACCTTCCCCCCCTCCTCCGCTCCTGTCTGGGTTTCTTTTCCCAGCTGCTGCCACCGCTAGGGATACTGCCATCCTGGCCCCCCCCCCCCGCCCTGTGTTGTTGTTTTGCTCCAAGGAGAAGCCCCCCCCTTCCTTGCCCACGCCCCCCTCGGCAGCCTCACCCAGGCCCCCTTCCCTGCCCACTCGTAGCTGCGCCGCTGGTGGGGGCGGGCGGGGCGGGGGGGGGGGGAGCGATGTTTGCATACAGCAGTTTGGGGGTTTGCACTGGCTATCCAGCCCTTCCAGACACATACACAAACCCCCGACACACGCCCTGACTGAACCGGCGACAGATCTCACTCCGCCCCCAACACACACTGACACAGACATACACACAGATACTGACACAGAAACGCAGAGGCAGACACCAACACAGACGCGCACACCCAGACACACGCACACGGACAGAGGCACAGCCAGAGCCCGGGCTGCTGCGAGCAGAGCGAGCCCCGGTGCACACGCAGACAGCGAGGCGAGGCTTACGGCAGGTGCACAGCCGGCACAGCCCAGCCCCACACCGACACGGATGCCCGGGCAGACCCACCCGGGTCCAGCGGCGGCGGCGACTGGAACCCCGCTTCTAGACAAAGCCCACAGGCTCCCCCCGCCCCGCTGCGATCGGAGCCCCCGCCCCGGCATCCCCCCACCCCAGCGCCTCCCCCTCCCCACCCAAACTCACCGTCCTGGGAGAGGTTGGCCCCACCGGGCGCCCCGCAGCAGGCGAGGAGCAGCAGCAGGGGCAGGGCGGAGGGGCCCCCCATGGCGCGTCCCGGCCGGCTCCCCGCCGCGCGCTGGCGAGCCTGGGTCCCCGGGGGCTGGGGCTGGGCAGGGGGTGGGCGACGACGCTGACCGACAGGGCGCCCCGGAGCCGCTTCGGAGCCCGGGGCCGAGGCGGGGACCGGGAGGGAGCCGGCGCTGCTGCAGTCGGCGGGGATTAAATAGGGCGCTCGGAGCAAACCATTCCGTTGGAGGTGGAGGGGGGGCGGCGGGGGGTTGGGCTGGTCGCGGGGGGGCCAGGCTGCCGCATTCCCCACTCCCCCCGCCTCCCACACCCCCTCCGCGCCCTCGTGGTGCCTTCCACCTTCTCCCCCGGGAGCTCCGCCAGCCGGGCGCGGGTGTGGAGCCGAGGGAGGGAGCTGGCTCAGCAGTGGGACCGGGCTCGCACCCCTCTTAGGCTTGGGTGGAGGGAGGGGAGCCGGGCAGGGCCTCGGGCCAGCTGGCGAGAGCGGCCACTGCAGGCCTGGGCAAGGGCGTGCCCACTAGCCAGAGATCCTCGGCCCCGCCCTCCCTCTTTTGGCATCTGGGGAACCCCATGAGCCTGGGGGGGGGGGCCCTATCAGGAGTGTTGCCCAGCGACATCTCTCCCGGGTAGCCAGTTACCCTGCCCATTCTCCAACGCACACCTCCCTAGCTCCTCTGACCCAAGAGCCCCCAGTTATCTGTCCAGCAACAATGTGCGGCCCCAGGCAATTTCCCTTGAAAGGCTTCTTCCAGCAAACCCCCAGGCCATGGGAATCCACAATTCCCTCAACCCCTTGTTCAAGAAATGACTCCCCCTCTAAAAACCCACTCCAGAGTCTTGCTCAAGCAAGCAGCATCCAGAGCAACTCTATAGTTTCACCTTAGTCCTGCCTACCCTCCCTTCGCTAACAGCGCTTCCCCCCAGTGTGTCTGCTTCTTTCTCAGTCTTCCGGAGGAGCTCGTTCTTCTCAAGTTTTAGTAAAGAAGATTCTTGGGTGAATGGTCTGATCGGCCTTCTTTACGGAGCCATGCCTCCGGGGCGAGCACGGTTCTTGTCCCTGAGGCCAGATGTAAGAGTGGGGAGAAGGGAAGGGCCTTTGCACTTGCACTTGCTTTTAGTTCCAAGGCCCCAGTCCCTAGGGTTTACTGTTCTGTGTGATCTGTGCATTTCTGGAAGACTCTTGGTACATCTCAGAAAGGGATCCCTGGAAGTCAGTTTTGCTCAAGCTTCGGTTTTAGGTGTACAGCCCCAAATCTTAGACTCTCTGAATCAAAGAATTTGAGCTATGTAAGGATTCCTTAAAAACATTTGGCAGAACCCCTCATTATACAAGTGCCGCTGAGGTGATGGGGGTTAACTGCCTTTCCAAGGTTTCCAGGTCACACTGACAGTTAATAGTAGAAAACGCAAATTGTGGTTAGGACGTGGGGCAGTAGGTCTCCTAACCCCTACGCCAGTCCCCTTTCTGCACAGGGACTGTGCCTCACCATGCGGATCCTTCATGTTTGGGTCATCTCTGCCCCTTCTGACAGGTTTTCTCAGCCCTCTGTGATGGGCTCAACTGTCAGCCCCCTCGTAGTTCAAGGACAAGGATCGGGGAGGTTCTCCATAATCGGGAAGGCTCTCTATGGATGTTAGTCACTGATGGAGTTGCCAGTGAATGTTCTCTGGCAAGTCCCTTCAGGAGGTCAGAATGCTGCCCCACTGTTTCTCTGTTTCTAGAATCTGTGTGGGGTCTCTGGGAGAAGAGCTCTTCTTACCTCTTACATGTTTCCTGAGTGTCTGGGTAGTTTTTTGGAATTGGTTGCAGATGTTTTTGGCCACCTTGGGCTGTGTGACTTGCTTGCATTCCCCTATTTCAGTGACTCCAAACCATTCCGCTCCCTGGGGTTCCCTGACATTTTAAAATCTCTGAGAGATTAAAATGGAGGGGCGGGGCAGAGTGTGGTTGAAGGCTGTCCAGACCAGGGTGCAAGAGAGAGGAGAGGCCCGGAGGGAAGTTCGGGCTTTCTGATGGTGGTGGCGCCAGGCTGGCCTGAGTGTGGTCCTCCAGAGGAAAAGGAGTGGGTGTGTTTTCAGAGAGAATGGGGCTTCAGAAGGGAAGGATCAGGCTTTCCCAGTTAAAGGTCTTGATGGGTAAAGAGTATTATCTTTGGAGGTAGAAGAAGCCTTAGAGATCATCTGAGTAGGCCTAAGGGAGGACCGGTGACTGCTGCGGCATCAGGAGGGGATGCGCAGGACGGGAGGCAGGATGAGGGCTTAGGTCCCAAGCTCCTCTAACTAATCATCTTTTCCATCTGCTGCTCTGCTGTGATCCCCTCTGCCTGTCCTCACTTCCTTGGCTATGGACTGCTGGTCCGCTGCGCCCCCTCCCCGAGCTGTAACTTCAAGGGAGGAGGACCCAGGGTGGGAGGAGGGGAGAGCGGTTTTGGAGGGACTCCGAAGAGCTGTCGCACGAGACTCCGGGATGCTCTTCCCCTACTGGTTCCTTTTCCCTTTGCTGCATCATCAGCATCGGTCTGGCAGCACTCTAGGCCCTGGGAATAGGAAGCAGACACTGGCTTTTAGAATTACAGAATGAAAGAGTATTAGAGTTGTAAGCAACCTTCAAGATTACCTCATCAATGCCCCTTGTTGAAGGGAGGAAGATGAGGCGAGAAGAAGTTAAGTGACTTCCCATGATGACACAGGTGCACAGGAAAGGGGTTCCCCACATTGGATAGGGAGGCAGATAGTCCCCTCGGGGCCGGAGGAATAAGGAGAATGACCGTCAGTACTTCCGCGCAGCGTGCAGATTGAGGAAATGCGCACTCCTGCATGTCTCTGAGGGCAAGGGTAGTTTCTCCTGCGGATGTGGATGTCTCCATTGGGAATAGCTCCTTGCCTATAATCATTCTAATGCCCTTTGTACATGCATGCACACCCAGCGTCTCAGTCCCATTCACTAGGAGTAGAGAGTCTTTGCAAAGCAAGTCTGACCTACAAGGATTATCTCCATCATGTAAATAGGTAAAATAAAAGTATCCATGTTGGGTTGTGATCTCTATGGTTACTTTCCACTCTAAAATGCTGTGACACACAATATGCATTTCTAAGAGACTTGCACCAAGTGTGGAGTAGGTTGTCTGTGGGATTAAAGAGCTGGTAGTTACAGTGGAGGCTGGGGGAGGGGGAGACGCAGAAGGAGGGTCGGGAGAAGGCGGGTTTTGGCTCCTGGCTGCTCCTGTCCACTCAGCAACAGCCTGGGGAGCGGGGGGGGGGGGGGGGGGGGGGGCGGGGCGGGGGGGGGAATCCTAGGTATTACTCATCCAATAAGGGGATGACCGCACCTGTAGGAAACAGCTCAGAAGCCTTGGCTCAGTTCTGCTCTGGACTCTAATCCTTCTCGTCTCTGAGACTTTCCCTTTATCAGTGAATTCTACGTGGGTCTCCACATTTCTTTCCTCTTTAATTTTCCGCCCAACTAGACCAGTACTCCTCATACCGCTTCCTTCTCCCATTATCCGGTTTTAATTAACCCCATCCTTAATAATCACCTCTGTATGCATTTTAATTCTAATCTTAATTGAATTCTAATTTCAATCCTAACCCTAATCTATTACAGACTCTAACTATTAATCCTCATACCAACCCCAATTTAATTGTCGATTTGAGCCAGCATCTTCATTCTAACCTGCTATGAGCCAGCAACTAGGACAGCGACACACATATAACAAAAACGATCACGGGTACCGAGCCCGATGTTTGCCACATTTTGGCACTGGGTACTTTACGTGCAGAGCATCTCATTGAGGAGCTAGAAAGTACCTGAAAGTGGTTGGAATTATTAGCTGCCTTACAAATATGAGGAAACAAAGGCTTAAGAGATTATGTCATTTGTCAATAGTGGGTCCAGATCTACTATTTAAGGTCTGCTTGAGCTGAAAGCCTGTGCTCATTCCTCTTTCTGTCGACACATACTTTCTGATCAACCCTCTCCTAAAATCCTAACTAAATTTGACTAGAATGACTTCTAAAATACTGAGTTTCCCTGCAGTGTATTATTAATTTAGGGTTTTTATCTGTTTGCTTAGTGAATTGTGGCACAAAATAGAAACCAAAAAAAAAGAAGCCCAAATCTCCCTGCCCAGAAATCTCATTGACACTTTGAAAACATGAATGTATTTGTGAAGTTGAAATAATTAAACTATAGACAGAAACACTCTGGAAGAAAAGCCTCCTTTCCTTCCCAGACTCATCGAGTCCTGCCCAGCCTCCACCTCGGGGGGAGAGGGACGTTGTTGGCGTTGCATTTGTCCAGCAACACCGCCTCCCACAGCACATCACAACAGCAAAAAGAGTCAAGGTCAGTCCCTGCCCATGAAATTGTCATATATGACGTAGGCATGAGAATCGCAAGACAATTTGAATTTATGATTAACAGTAACTGTTAAAAGCCAACGATATGCCAGGTGCTACACAAAGTTCTTTCCCGTTAGTATTCCTTTTGGTGCTCCCGAGCTTTCTCGACAGTGTGCATTACCCCTCCTGGACAGACAGGTGTGATCGTGTCTGAGCCTCAGGTGGAGAAAAAGCCTGGAGCGGCCAAACGACTGGCCTAAGGGCACAGAGACCCAGGTTTCAGATCCAGATGCGTCTTACCCCAGAGCCTACGTGTTCGGCGCCTGGGTTTAGCCCGCAGACTTGTTAGATAGAAGAGGTCATTTGAGCTTTGTTCTGCAGGAGGGAAGAGGCATTGCTTGACATTAGAGAGGAGGCTGACCCGAGAGCCTGTAGGAGGACGCAGATCGATCCGGGAGGAGGCATGTAAGGGGAACCTGAGCGGGATGACCGGGACACGGAGGGGAATGAGCGCAAGGTGCAAGTCATCGGGGACAGAACAAATGCGAGCTGAGACTGGGGACGGTTTTTGTGATAAATTCAGGCAAATGTAAAATCATGCAATAAATGTGTGTGCCACTATTTCTTCGGCAATGGGGTGATTGATGTCTTTCGAAAAGACAGTAGACACACAGAATCATCTGCAAACAGAAATGCACATTTTCAGTTACTTGGGTATCTGCAGCCTCTCCAACGAGTATCACGGCTTCCTTCTCCTTGCGTTCTGTGCTCCAGCAGTATTAAATGGCTTGTAATTTCCCAAACACACTGTTTTGTTTCATGCCTCAGTGTCTTTGCACATACTATTTCCTATACCTGGATTGCTCATCTCATTAAGCCTGATGAAACTGGCGCTTGTGTTTATCTAGCCAAACTTTGATGAGGTGCCGCTGCCTCTGTGAAGTGTTCCAGCCAGAGATGATCACTCCTTGCTAGGTGCTACCACTAAAGGGGGAATAAACTCCTCCTGTTAACCTTTCATGGTGGTGCAAGGATTTGTCTGTCTTTCTCTTCACTGACTGTGAGCTCTTTGAGGGCAGACGTGATATTTCACAAATCTTGTATTCCCAGTGCTTAGTGTAGAAACAGAAAAATAGTAGATTCTGTTAATTTTACTGCATTTAGCTGAAATAGCGTATTTATAAACACAGAAGCTTGATGAACCATTTTTCTCCAGAAGTACATACATGTATATAACCAAGCACATTTCACTGGCATATCCCCTGCCGCTACATATGCCTTCAAGTAGATACAATGTATCCAAAATAAGTTGAATGATTCTAATATACATGTACTTATACATGTATACTTATACATGTCTAATATACATGTACGTATTTCCAACTACTTATTCAAGATCCATTTTTGTCATTCTGGGAATTGACTTGAGAGCTTGCTATATCCTTTTGCATATCTTCAGTTGTGGAAAATACTCATCCTTTGAGGATGGCTTTTAATTTTGAAAATAGCCGAATGTCCTTAGGATCCAAGCGTTATGGATAAGTGGTGGTTCGTGTTGGGTAATACAAAAACAGGATTTGACCAAGAGGTAATAGTAGATGACTGTTTGACTAACATGGTGGTTCTTAAGGCAGTTCCCAAAGAGAAGTTCTAGAAAATTTCTGAGCAATGGCATTCTGGTTCATCTATTTGTTAATACAAACAAAATTAAGCAAGAGTGTTGTCATTTTGTACTCACACCTGGTGGACATATTTGCTTGGATATAAGAACACAAGAGATCGTATGTCCAAGAATGGAGCTCTGAGGATTCCTCCATTCTTTCACTTGTAGCTATGGAGTTTTTATGCGCAGTGCACAATGCTAGTTGAAATCGGGTGTTTTGACCCAGCTGTTTTGTTGCAATCTATTAAAAAAAAAGTCTGTAAACCCTCAGGTTTTATTTTTTTCCAATTACAAAATAAAATGATCAGTGGCTGTTCTTAACCCCTCTCCAATTTCCAACCCAGTTTTGAGTCTTATTTTATCTGTGAGGAAATATACGAAAGTCAGGGATAGGATAATATTCAGGGATTCAAAATACTTGGTAATTAAGACTAGTCTGGCAGTAATGGTTTGCTTTTTAGAATCACAAGATAGGAGTGAATGTTAAAAAATGCTACAGCAAAATGTCAGTGTCTGGTGCGGGGCTCTTGAGATGAGCAAGTCTGAAACTAACCTTTAAGGAGCTCAGAGTCCAGTAGGGAAAATAGACATGTACGCACATAATTGCTACACCGTGTGATAAATACTGTGATGCGATTCCAAATATGGCCCGTAGAATCACAGAAGAGACAGGGATTACATTTGTGGGAAACGTTAAGGAAGGACTGGGAGTCGACCAGGTATAAAGAGGATGAAGGCATTAACAAGAGAGGGGAGAGTGGGCACAAAAGCAGGAAAGCAAGAAGCAGCACGGTCAGTTGTTGCTGGATTGTGAAAGGAATTTATACCAGAGATAGCTCCTAATTCTGCCCACCAGGAGCCATTGGAGGGTTTTAAGCAGGGAACTGTCAGTGCCAGATTTGCATTTTAGAGCGATAGCTCTGTCAGTAGTGGATGGATGGACTGGAGGATGCCCATCATTTGATTCAGAAGACTGACCCTTCTGGGGTCCACAGATCCGATACCACGACACTGAGTAGGACCCACGGAGTGTGGGCTTGTCTGATCCTGTGGGCAGAGAAGAGATAATGCCCAGAGCCCAGCTTTAGGACCCAGCCATCTGTATTACCCCGCACCCCCCCCCCCCCAACAGTGCTGTGGAGACAGGAAAGGGTTGTGTCGAGGAAGGGGGTAGGTACAGGAAGGGGGTAGGTACGAAAGCCAACCGTCCTGCTTCCCAGGGACTGAAGCACTTTCCAGAACGTTCAGTGCTAAGACTGGGAAAGTGCTGGACAAACTGGGGTGGTCGGTCAACAGACAGTTGCTCAGTGGCACCTGGTACTCGGACCGTCTCCCGGGCAACCCGCCGGGGGTCATCTCCAGGGCACACTGGAGGGGAAGGAAAGCTGAGTTAGTTCATGTTTTAGGGGTGGGGAGAGGTGGGAGTCAGTGGGGATAGTGGTGATTCAAAAGAGCTGGGCCCGTTGAAGGGAAAAGAGAAAAAGACTGAGTAGGAGACAGAGTGTGGAGGCTGGCTTCTGCCCGGGGCCCCACCCCCGTCTCCGAGGCGCTGGGCTCTCTGCTGGTGGTAGGGAACATGACAGACCGAGGAGAGCAGGCATTGCCGAGGCTGAACGTGTGCATTTAGCTTCTCCTTCACGCTCAGGTTCCGATATTCATGCGTTCACTTACTCATCCCGCGTTCGCGGAGGGCTCGCCGGGCAGGTGCTCTCTCATTTATTTAGTCTTCTCATTGACTGGGAGGTAGAATTATTCCCATTTTCCAGATGAGAAAAAAGAGTCTCAGGAAATGTGGTAGCTTCCTTTGAGTCACACATTACCTGGCAGAACTGAGATCTCAGCGCCGCTGTGTCTCCAAAGTGCCCGGCGTTCCAGCAATCCAGCATGTGCACCTGGCACAAATGATACAGCTACTCAGGGTTCCTGGCTTCGTAACTTCATAACCAAGATTCCCAGCCTCACTGTTAGCAAGTGCCCACGGAGGAGGCCCAGACCCCAACAGTCTTGAGTCCACGTCTCCTCGCGGAGACCCCGCTGACTTGTGAGAGGACCCCATGTGTAAGTCGCTTGGTAGAATCGAGTTGTGTTAAGTTTTAAAAGCAAAACATGACCGAGTTTCTCAGTAAGTAGTTTTCTTGACTTTTTCTCTGCAACCATTGCTGAATGTTTATTATCTACAAAGCCCTGAGCACTCTGGCCCCTTCTTAGCTCTCTGACGCCCTGTAACCTGGTGGCCACACGATTCTGCCTTGAGCATCCGTGTCTAAGCCACGCAAACCTTGGTGCTCGCTGCTGTGCCCTCCGGAGCCGGGACCTTCCCCTCTGCTCTGCAGGAGTTGCTCTCGCTGGCACATCTCAGCTTCAGTGTCGTCTCCTCTGAGAGGCCTTCCCACCGCCTTGCAAACACCTCTTATTTTCAGCTACAATCTTAATCATGTGTCTCTGGTTTGCGTATTCGCGGTCTGTGCCGCTTTTCCCGGTAGAGGGAAACTCCACAAGACAGGGGAGCCCTGTCAGCTTGGATCGGAAGTGTTGCCAGGAGCTGAAGGATATCGTGCGTAACAACGTCTGGCGCATAGTAGGTGCTTCTTAAATGTTTGCGTAAATGCACGAAAGAAAACATTCTCACTCATCATGCGCCATGTAAGCTGTTTCCCTCTGGCTCATGAAAGAAAACGTCTCTTTCTCTTCTCTAGGCTCGATGTAGCATCTTCCACAGGTTCTGAGACTGTTGAGACCTTGCCCCTCAACCTCCCCGGTGTCAGGTGAGTGTGTCCCAAGTCCTGACTTCCTGCCTATTCTCATCTCTTTGGAACCTCGTCTCTGACCATCCTCACTTAGATCGTTGGGTTCAGAACAGGTCCTGGAGGGTGAGGAAGGCCCTGTCTGAGGATTACAGGCACTCATGCTCCTCCTGGCTCTCTTGTATGTTTTCCTGCTGTTTTGTTTATTTATTTATTTTTTTTCAGGGGGGATGACCACTTTCATTTATTTATTTTTAAAAATTTTATTTATTAGAGAGAGACAGTGAGTGAGAGCGCAAGCAGGGGGAGAGGCAGGCAGAGGGAGAGGGAGAAGCAGGCTCTCCACAGAGCAGGGACTCCAACGTGGGGCTCGATCCCAGGACCCTGGGATTATGACCTGAGCTGAAGGCAGATGCTTCACCGACTGAGCCACCCAGGCACCCCATTTTTCGGCTGTTCTTGATTTCAACTCTCTCATGGTCAGTTATGGTCCATTTTGGTCTGAACACCTTTGTAAGCCCTACAGTTCCAGAGCTTGCTACTGCTAAGGGTAACCTTTGCCAGGTGATACCTGATGAGATTTGTCACCCCAGGGCTTCCTCGTGGACTAGTTCGCGCACGTGTGCATACCTGCTGGGCTGCCCAGTGCTGCTGCTGTTCCCATGGCTGAACCGGACACGGGGGCACGCTCGGGGTGTTTTCACTCCACTCATGGGAGCTCTGGCCAGTGTTGGGCCGAGTGACTGTGTCGTGTTCTACGAAGCCTAAGCAAGTTTGAGGAGCCACTCCTGACTCACTGAAGACACAGTTCGGAGAGGGAGAAACTGTGGGCTTTGAAGTTGGGCTCCCCTGTGCTTGAAGACGGACCCACTGAGCCTCCTCCTTTGAGATCAGTCTTTTCATTTGTTAGTCAGGAGACATCACCAGCACTGTCCTCGAGGTCTCCTGGTGAAGAGGGAGGACATTCATATTCATGGGAAATCCTGGTCTGCTCTAAGAGCTCAGTACCTATTGTCCCTCTCTTTGTGCCCCTTTGCCCTGGAGCAGAGGGAGGCGGGATTGTCTCCGGCTGCCTGGGTGGACCACAGATGCTTGTCTGAGTAGAAAGTGCTACCTGGACCTAGAGATTCTGTTCCAACTCCTTGATCCCGCCTCCCTTGAGCACAGCCATTCCGGCTGCTCTCTGCTCCCCTCCAGTGGCCGCCCTGACCCCGCCCCGTTCCCGGTCCTCGGCTCCCTCGGTGGGGCCGCCCTGACCCCGCCCCATTCCCGGTCCTCTGCTCCCCTCGTGTGGCCGCTCTGCTGTAATGCAGCCTCTCGCAGCTTCCTCCCCAACTGGCTCCTGACTCTTCAGTCTCTCCAACACACACACAAACCAGAGTTCAGTTTAATTTCGGTCTTGTCTGGTCAGGTAGTATGAGATCAGTTCTTCTAAACAGTCCTCATCCCTTGTAATATGCATCTCATCCGTGAGAGATGCCACCGGAGACACGGTGAGAGGTCGCTTTGGGTTTCAAAGTCCCATGATGTTGCTTGTTGGACACAAAGTCAGCACTGACCCGTAAGTGCTGAGACAACAGCATATTGCTGTAGATTATAATTTTGTAAAGATTTTATATATTTATTTGACAGAGAGAGATCACAAGCAGGCAGAGAGGCAGGCAGAAAACAGGCTCCCTGCTGAGCAGAGAGCCCGATGCGGGGCTGGATCCCAGGACCCTGAGATCATGACCTGAGCCAAAGGCAGATGCCAAACCAACTGAGCCCCCCAGGTGCCCCTCCATAGGTTATTTAGTCATAAAAATCCTCTCTTTTTGCCTTTATATTCAGATCTCTGCTACCACTTCTCCTACTGGCGTGGTTGCCTAGCAAGAGAGACAAAGCGTTATTTGGGATACGGTAAATACACTATTCTGTTTGAAAAACTTTGAGGATGAGAATGAAGGGAAATTCACTTGGTGAAGTGGCTTTAAACTAAATTTGAAAGGGTAGGACTTGAATACTAGACACTGAAAAGGTTTTCAGATTTTTTTTTTTTTTTTTTAAGAGAGTGTGGGAAGAAGCAGAGGGACAAGGAGAGAGGGAAAGAGAATCTTAAGCAGGTTTCACACCCAGTAGAGAGCCTGATTCAGGGCTCAATCTCGCAACCCTGAGATCATGACTTGAGCTGAAGCCAAGAGTCACATGCTTGACTGACTGAGCCACCCAGGTGCCCCTGCAGAGTCTTATCTTTATCCCAATGTCAGTGAGAAAAATTTCATGGCAGAATATTGTGTGATTGAATCGGTGTTTAAAGATTAGCGGTCAGATTCACGATGGTGTTAATTCTCTTTCCCTCTCAATCTTTTTTTTTTTTCTTAAGATTTTATTTATTTATTTGTCAGACAGAGATCACAAGTAGACAGAGAGACAGACAGAGAGAGAGAGAGAGGAGGAAGCAGGCTCCCCGATGAGCAGAGAGCCCGATGCGGGGCTCTATCTCAGGACCCCAAGATCATGACCTGAGCCGAAGGCAGAGGCTTAACCCACTGAGCCACCCAGGCGCCCCATCCCTCTCAATCTTTAAATTAAGTGCCAACCCCATGCTAAATCCCAATATTTTATTTTATTTTTGTTTTTGAAGATTTTATTCATTCATTTATTTATTTGAGAGTCAAGAGTCAAATGCCTCACTGACTGTACCACCTAGGCTCTAATATTTTATTTGTATGGGAGTTGATCAGTTGATCCTAACATTCCCTTATAAAGAAAGTCAAGAGTAACCATAGATCACATGCGGTCGGGGAGATTAGAGATATGGTGCTCCAGCTATCCTAAGTTACTTTAAAACTACGGCAATGAGAACACTGAAGTATTGTCCAGGAACACATAACAGATTCAAGGGAGCAGGAAAGAAGAGGTCATGGCCACAAAATGGTATGGAGATTTAGTATGTGAGGAATCATGCATTATATCATACACTATTTCTAGTCACTGACTAAGGGTTAGACTGTCTAATGTATGGTATCAGAATAATAGATGATCTATCTGCCAACTGGCATGGGGTATGTTGAGATCTCCCTCAGACCAAATGCAAAAGTAAATTTCAGCTAGACTGAAGTACTAAATTTTATAAACAAAGAAAACCAAAAGAAATTGTTAAACACTGTAGAAAAAATATATTTAACCTCAGAGTGGCAAAGACCTTCCTAAGCCAGACATAAAACCCAGAATCCATGGAAGAAAGGATTGACAAGTTTTACTGCTTTTTTTTTTAATGATATAAATGTAGATACCATAGATTAAAAAAATAATAAAAGTAAGTTATAGCCAGGGGACAATTTATTTACAATACATATAGCTAAGTGTCCCATGGATAACATGCAAAATACCTAATAAATCACATAAAAAGCCAAACAGTCCAGATGAAAATTAGACAGAGTATGGGAGCAGGAATTCTCAGGAGAAACACACTTATCTATTAAACATCTGAAAACATGGTCAAGGGCATTTGAATTTGGAGAAATAGGAGTCAAAGTAACAAAGACATCTGAGATTGTTAAAAAGTATCAAAGACCTAGGGGCACCTGGGTATCACCGTGGGTTAAGCATCCGGCTGTTTGTTTCAGCTCAGGTCAAGATCTCAGGATCGTGAGATTGAGCCCCTGCCTGGCTCCACACTGAGCACAGAGGCTGGTTGAGATTCTCTCTCCTCCCTCTGCCCCTCCTGCTTGTGTGGTCTCTCTCTCTCTCTCTTTCAAAATCCATCAATTTTTTAAAAAGTATCAAAGACCCATCAGATTGTTAAAAATTAAAATGATGGATCACATCTAGTGTTGGCAAGTGTTTGGGGGAAATAGCCACCTTCATTTATTGTTAGTGAAAATGTAAATTGGGGCAGCCGTCTTAGAGATATTTTGGCAGAATGTATCAAAATTAAAAATTGAAACACCAGTGGTGCTGTTTCCACAAATCTGTGCTATACGTCTAGTCACACACGAGTGCCGTAATTTATGTGCATAGATGTGAATCATGTCATTGTTTCCAGCAGTGAAAAATGGCAAAGAACCAAAATATCCATCAATAGAGAATTGGTTAAATAAATTATACTATATCCATACTTTGTAATAACGCATAACAGTTAAAAAGAATGAGGTGAATTTATATATACCAAGTTGGAAAGATAACCAAGATGCATTGTTAAATGAAAATACAAAGAAGGTACACATGCTATTATCCTTTTTGTGAAAAATGAGAAAGAAGCCTCGAATAGTAGATGTGCCTCGGTTACATTTCACGTCCATGTAAATGTGTGTTTAAGTCGAACTGCTACTTATGGCTGTGTGACTTTGGACAAGGTGCTTAACCTCTCAGTGTTTATTCTCCCCGTGTGGAGAATAGAGATAATGATAATCATCATATCCCCTAGGGTTGTAGAGTGTGAGGAAATAATCTATTTAAAGTTCTTTGAATGGTACATGGCACATAGGCACTTGAGGAGTGCTCCGATGATTCTGATCCTGGAAAATTAGGAGTTCTGGGGTGGGAGTGAGAGGTAAGTCATAAGGGAGGGGAACTCTAATTGTTTATATGATATATTTAATATTTTTACAGCGATCCCGTGCTTCTGAGTGGAGTGATTAGAAAACAATTTTAAAAGCTCATTCTAAGGAGATCTGTTAAAAGGTAATTACAGAAATGTGGGGATGAAGTCAGGAGGTTCCGAGCTGGGGTGGTGACATTGGGAACACAAGGAGGGGCTCTGTTTGGAGGTGGTTGTGGGAGGAGAGAGGGAGAAGGCAGACGCCGCTCTCAGGCTGAGAGATGGACCTGGGAGATGCTGAACCGTGGGATCTTTTCCTGAGATATAGTACTTTGAGACGGAGGGAGATTCGTTCTGTGTAAGTTGTGTTGAGGGTGGGCTTCTGGGGCCCACACTAACACCACACATTCGGTGGACGGGGCGCAGAAACTGGAGTCCTGGACAGAGCTGACTGTTTCGATACCACTTTGAGGCAGAACGGTGGAAAAAGTCTTAACTTCTCAGGTCTCATTTTAAGGGTTCCCATGTCATATTTTCATTATAAAAATAAACACACATGGCGTTCTGGAACAGTCTCCAGGCTAGGGAGACAGAGACCTGTTCTATCCATTGTTTATCCATATCTCCCCCAGCACACATCTACTGAGTAACTACCACTGGCCAGGCGCTGTGCAGACTGACAAGGCACAAGGGGCTCCTGCTGCTTCATGCCCCGCAGGACTCAGACGCGCATACAGTGAGGGCAGCGCCGTGTGCCCCGTGCTCCAAGAGGCGTGTGTGCACGGGGCAGTCGCGGTGTGAAGCTGGGTGGGCTCCAGTCTGCGGCGGTTGGTGTGGGTGTTGGGGGAGAATGACCTGAGTCTTTAAGGAGAAGGAGCAGTTAGCAGGCAGATGTGGGAGCGGGGAAAGGGAAGGGCATTCTGGAAAGAGGAAAGGGCCCATACCAAGGCATCGCCAGCACAGTGCTTGTGTGTGTGTGTGTGTGTGTTTAGGGGATTATGAGTATTTGGGCATCGTGCAACATGAGGCTAGGTGTGAGTGGGGAATGACTGTAAAGGCACCTGAAGAGAGGGGTGGGGGTCAGACTCTAGATCGCCATCAGGCTCTTCTCTAGGCTACGGGTTTTCCTTCCAGAAAAACCACCATGGCACCATGGGCTGTGCGGCAGAGGGTGGATGGGGAAAGGGCCAGGTGCAGATGGACAAGCGAGGGGTTATGAAAATATTCCAGGAGCCGGGGGCAGCTGGATCTGAGGGTCCCAGAGAGGCAGAACTCCCAGGGCTCCGGGGCTGCTGTGACCGGGGAACCGACTGAGGGAAGGTGTCGCTGCAGACTCCAGGCTTCGCACGTGGGTGACCCGACGGCCGCTCCTGTCTCCCTCGTGCTCTTTTCTGTCACATCGGTCTCATCCTTTCAATCCACTGTGTGTAGCCGGTTCTATGCCTGGGGTACGGACCTCTGTTAGGTCTTACCTTGGCGAGGGCCCGAAGTCTCCACCCCACGTGCCCTCTGGGAATGTTCTAGCTCACGGTAGCCTGAGCGATCTCTCTGAAATACTCAGATCGCAGTTCTCCCTGACTTTAAACCCTTCGAGGCCCCTGCATCTCCTGTGGGATTAACATCAAAGGCCCCGAACATGACACGGGAAGGTCTCCCCGATCTGTTCTTCCAGCCACGGGCTGTCACGCTCTGCCGGGACTCCGGGCTTCGTGACCCCCCATTTCTCGTAGTTTATCACACAGATAGAGGGTTTGGGGCCTCTCTCTATCCTGCTGTCCTCTCTTAGAGCCCTGTTCTGCCCGTTTCCCCAACACGTGTGCGCGCACACACACACATGCCCGTGCATGCAAACACTCCCTGACCCAACCCCTTCTTTTGCTCCCGGGAACACCGCTTCCTGCTTTCTACAGCTAATGTCTGTGGCTCCAGCAAACCTCCCCAGACCCTCATCGGGGTTAGTCTGTCCACAATCCCTATTACCATTCACCCTGCGTGAATCTCCCATGTGATTCTGCTCGGTTGTTGTCTCTGACTCTGACTTTGGGGAGGGCAGATGTGGCTTCCTCAGAATCTCTGTGCTCCCGGTGCCCAGCGCATCTCTCGACATGGAGAACATGTTCATGGGTTGGCAGAATAAATAAACTAATAGACGAGGGGTGGATGGCGCTGCCATTAAATGAATCAGTAGATCGTGGAAAGAAGAAGATTTACGGGGAAATGTAAGTTCGGATTTGTACATTTTACTGCTGAAATGCCCATGAGTCACAGAGGGGCGGTTATTTCAAGGTTGCTGAATAAGCCAGGCCAGCCGTCAGGTGGGAAGAGCGGCGCGCTCAGCTCCTAGTGGGTAATCTGTGCTAAGGTGTCTTTTCAGATGATTTAGGGAGAAAATAGAAGATAAGAGAAGCCACGCACACTTGAGGGCAGTGTGTTTGACCACAACCCACAGAGGAAATCAATTTATTTTTTCTTACAACCGAGAACACACATGTCTACACAAAGACCTGTACGTTTAACTAGAACAATGTTTCAGGAAATAATACAGGGTCTTATTAGAAGGAGATGCCTTCTGCCGTTTTCTGTTCTACTGTGCTCTGCCTCCTCCTGTCCTAACCTCGGCTACCATTTCTCGTCTCTTCTATTTAATGATGTGAAATGCTGCGGACATTCTGACTGGGGGTCTGATAACCGCTGCTCTTTGGGATGCTGGGAAGGGGCCAGAGAAGGGGGGGACGAGAGATAGGAGAGGCCAGCGCGCCACGGACAGCAGGGGAGTGAACGTTCTGGAGAGCGAAGTGGGTTTGGTGTGAAATGTTGCAGAAAGTTGACGGGATCCTTGTGAATCTGATGGCGAGGAAGCCATTAGCGACCTGAGCAAGCAGCTCCTCTGTAGAAACAGAGACCCAGGCACGGGGCTGCCGGGGTTTCTCCTCTTTGTCTCATTGATGCCTTGTGATGGGCCCACAAGGCAGGCGCTCTCGCTTCTGTGAGTTCTGAAAGAAATAGGCAAGCTGAGCCCCAGGAAGGTTCCTTGAGGCACTCACTGTCAGGCAGTAAGTGACGGAGCTGGGGTTCAAACCTCGGTCCATCCGGACTTTAAAGTCTGTATTTTTCTGGTCGGACCACAGCAGTTAGTCTATTTTTGTAATATTGGGTAAGTAATTTAATTTCTGTGGGCATGAGTTTACTAATCTATGTAATTACAGATGAGAGGGTTGACAAAAATTATAGACTCCAGAAATATACAAAATAAAGAGCAAATATTCACGCACTTAGCATTATCGACTTAATCTTCAGACTAGTTTTTTTTCTTAATTTATAAAAGTAATAAGATCAGATGGTAAAAATTCAACTCATGCATAATGTTAAACATGAAACTTAAATTATTTTAAAATCTCTTTCCGTTCTGGGCATTCAGTGGTTCCAAGACGAGGCTACTTGATCCTTTCGATTTTCTCATTTTCAGTGATGACCGAAGACTGAGCATACGGTCCCTTCCCCACACTCCATTCTGCATGGAGACTCCACCGGTCTGACCCCATAGCAGTGTACCAAGAGCCCTCAAGGAGCTACCAGAAAGCCTGGGACTGGACGCAGCTCTGTGAGTGACCAGCCGACCTGGAGGAAGGCAATTTGTTTATCTGGACGTGGGTTCCTCTGCTTGACCTCTGGTGACTGAAGGGACAAGGAATCACTGAGGGGAGACCACGGGGCAGGGGCTTACTCACCCTCACCAGGCGCCACGCTCTGTCTGCTTAGCCTGGATCTGCTTGGCTTGCAGACCTACCCTCCACCCGTGGCCGTCACATGTCCTCCTGTCCTGCCCTTGGGCCACCACCCCTCGATTACAAGGGCAGAGGAGAGACTTGTGGGGAGGGTCTCAGACCAGTGTCACAGGATGCCTGGCTCTCAGAGCACACCGTCTGGGGACACCTGCCCGTGGCGGAAGAGGTCGGAGGGTAGAGGTCTGAGTAGCACCAGAGGCTCTGCTCAGCCCACTGCTTCCCGGCTGAGGACTTTGGCAAGCCCCAAACTGTCCTCGGTCGAGGCCTTCCTTTTGTAAAATGAGGATGATGATCATCACTCTTTCCACGATCGAGGAGAGTTCTGATGATAAGATGAGATGAAGAATTAAAAAGAATTAATTAATTAAAAAGACTTTTATCATCACGATGCCTCCTGTTAACGCTGTTTCTTAGACTCTTCGATGGATGAGAGAGGACCGTGGAAATGCAGCGCGCCTTCCTTAGAGAGGAAGAGAATCTGAGCCTGGAGATTAGCTGGTTCCTCAAAGTAAAACCCCGTCCTCTGAGCCCGTGTCCAGTGTGCAGACCGCATGCTCGCTGGGAGAGCCTCGGGAAGGCCAGTCCCACGGAGGCTAGGACCGGCTCTTGGATGTTCTTGGAGAAGGACAATGGTGCAGGCCTTCCTCTGACTCGTCAGACGGAGGCCTCCTGTGTGAGGGCAGCCTTAGTGCCTGGGAGGGAGATGCTCCTGGTCACGCTTTGTGGAAACTGAGGCCTTGCAGAAGATGGACGCCGTTCTTCTCCGGCTGTTACAGAGTCTCCGTACGAGGTTCTCCTCTTGGCTTCTTCCAGGCTGAATGGGAAGAGGAGCTGAGGTAGCTAAAGGACAAAGAAATCCCTTTTACTCCCAATATTAGGCACAACCGAGGTTCTTGAGCCCCTGGGCCTGTGACCAGAGTCACTGATGCTCCAAGGGTCTGTCTTCTAACTCTCTGGCCTCTGGCCTGGAGTATCTGGCTTAGATACAGCCTCTGCCCTTTTATGGACCAGGGCCCCCGTGATGTCTGTGAAGACTG
Source organism: Mustela nigripes (assembly GCF_022355385.1). Lineage (NCBI taxonomy): Eukaryota > Metazoa > Chordata > Mammalia > Carnivora > Mustelidae > Mustela > Mustela nigripes. Next base: position 63,514,224 of record NC_081566.1, read on the forward strand.
GGGAGCCTCATTGCCAGGCGTCCCCACGGTGTCTCAGAGCTGGGGCACCAGCAGGGCCCAGTAAGGCCCCAGCTTTAAAGCTGCACGGAGCCCCAGCACAGAGGGAGAGCAGACACAGGTGCCCATCAGAGAAGAAAGCTCACGGGCATCTGGAGGTGGACAAGGCAAGGGCCGTTCTGGACAGGAATGTGGCCTGTGTGGAAGGAGGTTCAGAAGAACGGGTCCTACGGACGGAAGATTTGGGAAGCAGGAGAGATCTGGACGGAAAGGCGGGGTGGGGTGGGAAGTAAAGCGATCTGGAGCATGGGATCCAGAGGAAAGGAAGAGAGGCCTGATGGCCAAGGAACGGACAAGCCGACACTTTGGAGCAAGTGGCAGACGCAGAGATCACAGGCCAGGGCGGAGGCGCTGGGAGGTCTGGGAGATCGGACAGCCTTACGGCCAGGGGCACTGGGGGCCGAGACAGGAGCAGTGGCCCGAGTGTGCCCGAGACGAGGAACGCCGCATGTGGACGGTGGTGTTTGGAATAGATGGACCCTAGATGAGAATGGATGGGAGTGGCCAAGAAATTGGGCCTGTCAGAGGATAGAGCTCATGGGGAAGGATTAGGGAATGCTGACGACATGTGGAAATTGAGGAGGGGGAGATGAGAGGGAGGGCATCCAGGTCAGGACGGACCACAGGTGATGCGTCGTCAGGACGGGCCACAGGTGATGCGTCGTCAGGACGGGCCACAGGTGATGCGTCCTGAGGACGGGCCACAGGTGATGCGTCCTCAGGACGGGCCACAGGTGATGCGTCGTCAGGACGGACCACAGGTGATGCGTCTGCTCGGCAGGAGAAGGGCGGATTGAGGGTGTGACAAGGCACAAGAAGAAGACAGAGTGGGGAGCTAGTACTGGACACACACGAGGATGGTGGCCTGGGGTCAGGATTACAGGCATAGAGAGAGCCTGCATTCTAGAGAGGAAAAGTGGGGGTTGAGCTGGAGGGGTAGCACCAGGAATTAACTCACTCACTGGAAAATTGGAGGAAAGCAGAGTCTCCTTCCAAATTCCCAGAAGGATCTGGTGGGATGTGCTAGCCCACTGCCTCTCCTTTCATTTCATGCTGCTGGTTTCCTCGTGCTTCTTGACCACAGAGAATTTGCATCCTTGGAGCACAGGCTCTAGAGTTCTCTGGACAGTTTCCTAGAGGAGGCTGAGAGTGGAGGAACAGGCAGGCAAACAGGAAGATGCCGTCCTCAGACTCCCTTGAGGGTGGACCTCTGCGTAGACTCTGTTGTGACCTTGGCTAGTGCCTGGAGGTGCAGTCCATTGTCAGGACAGATTGGGTCCAGGTCTAACTTCGGGCAGACTTGTGAGTAACCCATTGTGCTGGGCTAGACCTGGGACGTCGGATGTGACGATTTAGGTAGAATTTGCCCTCCTCTCCTCCTTTGGCTTGACTCTAGACCCACTAATAACCTGGATCATCTCACTTCTTCCCTCTTCGAGGATAGGAAAAGGGACCAGGAGAGAATAAATAATCTTCAGCCAGTTCTTCAGCTGAGGAAGGAAGGAAACAAAATGCTTTAGGAACATAAATGCTTCGTCATAATGGGTTAGAAAAAATGCATGAGAAAGAGAGACCCGAGCACCGGGCAAGACCCCATGAGGATGAAAAGTCTGGAAAAGAATGGAGGGACCTTTGTTTTGGAGGGATGTCCATGCCACCCTTCTCTGAGGGACAGGGAGTTCTGAGCTGCGCATCTGCGAGCTGTGCCGAGTGGGCCTGACTTCACCGAGCTCTTTTTCAGCTTTGCCGAGAGGTGCTCAGCAGGGGAGTGGGCGGGAGGAGCAGAAGGGATGAGACTGGTGGTGGTTGGGGACACAGGAGATGGCCTATCTAAGCCCCTTCTAAATGCCCACAGTGGAGGTGAATGAATCAGGTTTGGGTCACGGCGGGCCCTGGAAGGTGAGACTACCACGGACTGTCCCAGGCTGTGTTGTCCAAATGTCTGGCTCATGGTGCTACTCCATCTAAATTCTTGAGCATTTAAAACTCGGGCTGGTCGGGACAGGCCCCCAGGGAAGCTGTGAGTAAGACCACAGTAGCGTGTAGGATTTAACTGTATTTGTTCCTGGGCCAATGGGAGACATTTTTTTTGGCATTTATCATATGTATCCCAGCAACACTTTATGAATGAAATAATGTATGAGCATCACCAGTTTGTCTGTGGGGTCAAAGAGTGGTATTCAGCAAGAGCATGAGTCATGCTTGAGTCACAGATCTTCAGAGAATTAAATCAGCATGAAAAATTTTTGGAAGGGGAATCGGCTCGGTTTGCATAAGCCCAAATGGCACACCTAGTTTCAAAGAAGAAAAAGATGTGTTGTCTTCAGTCATTTGGAAGGGCTTACCCTCCATCCTGCCTCGTTAAAGCTGCCACTTTCTTTGATTATTTCCCTCCTTATTTTTAAATTAAAAACCAAGTTTAGAGGCATTATTCACACTTATCAAGAAGCTGTCGCTGATTCGTGGATGATGAAGTGAAGACCTCTCTGCCCTCGGGGAGTCTGGAGGATTTTTGTTGATATAGATGATGAGTCTAAGGGGTCCTGAAAGGGGTTTTGTGCCAGAATGGGGAGATTGCTGTGGGGGTGAGAGAAAGAGAAAGAGAAAGGAAGGTTACTTAGGCAGCAGAGCCAACACTTGTAACTCGTGGGGCAGGAAGAGGATGACTCCTGCACCGAGAAGGCTTGGCTCATCTGTGTCCATAGTGTCCAGTATTGGCCCTACTTTGTAATGGGGAAGTGGTGGGCTGAGAAGGTAATTTTCACAGGGTTCGAGGCCAGTGGGTTACAGCTGGCTATTTCAGCTGGATCTTTCTGCTTTGAGAGTTGGGGTCTTTGTGGACACTTGGAAACTTGACGCCTTATTTGGTGGGCAGTAAGATTGGTTTTCTTCTCTCCCATACGCCCTTCAGTGTAGTCCCTACATGGGGATCTGCTCACAGTGTCCTGGAGGTTGGGACCGTGTCCTTATTTTCCCTTTCCAGCGCCAAGGTGGAGCATGGCAAGCCGTGAGTGAGGCTCTTGGAACCCGCTGGGGACCTGGTCTCTTCATTCAGGGTGTGGAGGACACGTGAGCTCCTCAGACGCAACGGAGTTTTGGGCAAGGCTCAGGACAGATGGATGTCTTGCATGGAGGACAACATCTTTATGAAGAGCAGGGGGTGTGTCTACATCTAAGAGCACTTTGACTGAGCCTGGTGGGACATGTCCTGAGAACCTGTTTGGCAGCCATGTGGCTCTTGGCTGGTATGTGGGCTTTATAGGCACTTGGACCTCCTGACTCGTCTCTCGACTGACATCTTGTTCCTAGTTGCCCCCAAGTAATGCAATATCTGGTCGGTGTAAGTCTCCGTGCTTCAGGCTCTTGGAGTGGTCTGGGGTACATGGATTTAGAATGTCCTGTTCTGGGCTCTTTTGCTCTATGTTTAGTATAGATACAACATCAGTTTCCCTATTCTGAGCTCCTGGCCCTGGGTCTCAGGGGGAAGACATGCTTGGTTGGGGTGGCTGCTTTCCCTTGGGCGTTGGTCATCTCCTTGACCCCCTGACCTGACTGAAGCATCTTGGTCTTGTTCTTGCCCAGATCTCATTCAGAATGGGCAGGGAAGCGTGAGTCTCAGAGTTCTAAGGGCCCGTCAAGACCTTCCAGTCTAACCACGTTGTGTTGCTATGTTCTTCTTCCCGTGGCCATCAGCCAGTCTCACAGGTTAGAAGGTTGGGTCTTGAGTTGAGATTGGGGTCAGCTGGCGGTGTCCCGGGTGGTGGGCCAAGGAAGCTCTTACTGAGAGGGGAGTGCGGGGAGCCCGAGTCAGTTCTCCGCTTTTATTGTAACCTTGTGAGTGGGAGTGAGCTGAGGAACACTGAATCTGTCTTTAAATCAATGCATTGTCATTGGGAGCATAAAGGGCAGTTGTCCCCTGGTGCATCTGGCAATCAAACAGGAGAGAGAGGGCTGAAGGTGGGGCAGGCAGGACTAGGATTAGACATTCCTGAGAAGCATGACGGTGAAAACCGCAACCAGCAGGGATTAGGGATTGCATCTTCTCAAGGAGGCTTTTAAAAAGAGGAGCTGTCTTCTTGGACCTGGGCTGGGTGTGGAGGTCTTTATATATGGTTGCGGAGGGCTGGCCCATTTGATTCTCCTGGGATGCCTCTGTGAAACCCAGCAGCTGAGAGAGCCTGCTCTTTAGATTAGGCAGTCCTGGGGAGAAAGGATGGCAGCCTTGGAGCTAGGGACGGCGGGGGAAGGGAGCAGGTAGGTGTTCCGGGAGGGCTGTGTGTGGACCACCTGCATTTCATTAGGGAGCGCCGGTCTTCCCTCCTCCCTGTGTTCTCTCTCTCTCTCTCTCTCTCTCTCACATACACACACACACACACACACACTCACACTCACACACTCACACACCACAAACACTCACCACTCTCCTGTCTCCTCCCCATCCATCATCCCAGTGAAGATGCTGAAGGCACATCACATCGGACTCTGGGTCTCTCTTCCTGGGCTTGACAGATGCAGCTCTTACAGCGGAGAGCTGGACCTGCCTCCGGGAGCCCAGCTTCCCTGCCGGGCTGCGCCGCCACCGCCGTTCACATGGCTTCTTTACGGGAGCAGCTCCTTTGTCTCCGGGAAGGAGGGCTTTCCTGAATCCCCCAGCTTTGCCCGGCCCCTATCTGAGTGTAGCGGGATTGGGATGAAACCACAATGAGGGAGAGGGGTGCGGAGGTAGAGCAGCTCCGCTTGCTCCCTGAGCTGGGTCGGCTCTGCTTGATTAGCATGAGAATAGAGAGACTTTCCTGCATCCTCCCTCAGGGATGGAGAGGAAGGAGCAAAGGCTCCAGCTCCATCCTACCCCATCAGAGCTCCTGGGACTGAAAATGACTACCGCCCCATTCCTCCGATCCCCGAGGACCCAGAACCCACAGTGTTGAGAAAAGCTCTGACGGAGCCGGCGGGTGGATCTCCACTCCAGATTTTCCAGCTGTCCCTGCCCCCCCACCGCGCGGAGCAGGATGCCGAGATGGCTGGTGATGCAGAAGGTATGTGCTTTTTCAGTTCTGGTGCTGATGCTGTGTGTGTGGTGAGGTCTCTGTGGCGCAATGGACGAGCGCGCTGGACTTCTAATCCAGAGGTTCCGGGTTCGAGTCCCGGCAGAGATGGTCACCTGGCAGGTGCCTCTTTTATTTTGTGTGTTGTCATGCCAGGTTGATAACTGTATTTATCTGTCCCCGGAGGTTCTGGGGAAGAGAAAGGAAACCCCTTTCCCCAGAAATCCTGGACCTCCCCTCCTTTTCCCTTCCCTCCCCCTTCATTCTTTCTCTGTTCCTCTTATGGGTTTTCATTGTCTAGCGAAGGCTCAGATGTCGGCAGCCGGACTGACACAGCCTTTGATTCCTGTGCTTCTTAGGAGGATCACCGGCACACAGGGACCGAGGTGCCAGACCATGGGTTCTGGGACCACGGTGGTTCCCTCCTTCTCCTCTGAGAACACAAAAAGGCAGATGGACCCACATGCCTATGAGGAAATGTCTAGCTGTCCTCTAAGGTAAGGGCCGCCTTGACCGGGGTCGGTCAGGAGATGGATGGGGTCATGCAGAGGACAATTTATTCACCATCTTTGTCACTCCTGGGGCTTTTTGTGCGAATGCTCATCACTCAGTTTTTCATCGACAAGGTGAGAGGTACTCATTGCTCTTTGTCTCGGTGGGATAAGCTGCCCAGCAGCACAGGAATGATCAGTGCTGACAAACTTGTCCCAGGAAACTCAAAGGTCTCATGCTCCTGCAAAAAGTTGGTAGCTTTGCCTGTTTACAAGCTTGGACGGTGGCGGTGGTCGGGTTCTTTCCATAATTCTGTTTCCATCACGACATCTCACCCCTCTCTCGCTCGGCATTCACTTCTGCTCTCCCTCCTTGCCCTGTCTAATGGCCACATTCAGCAAGATCGGGAGCTTGGGTTTCTATTCTGGGCTGGGCTGGCTCTCACTCTCCCTTGCATATCGTGGCCTCCAGCCTATTAGCTAGAGGGAGCTGCCCATGCCAGGAAGTGGCCTCCACCCCAGGTGAACCCAGGAAACCTGAGACACACACCTCTCCTCCCTTTGCTGGGGAGTCAGTATCTCTCCCATGTGCGGCTGTGCACGGGCATCCAGCGGACACAGGCTTGCCCTCAGGCTCTAGGAAGCTGGCGTGGGGATCGGGGGCCAATCCACACAGGGTTCCACCAAACCCTGCCAAGAGGCGGGAACTGACAGGGGAGAGCACTTGGGTGGGAGAGGGATGTTCCTGCCTTTAGGACACCTGACCTTTGTACCAAACTGAAACACCTGAGCTTCTCTCGAAGTACTCCGGTGCTTTAAAGGGACCTAAAATTCTTGCCGTTAAGAGCCCATAAAAATTTCCCTTTCTGAGCTCTTTGGGCAGAATATCAATTCAGATATCAACTCTCTCCCACCAGCCTCGTGGATGTGCCCTTTGGAGGATACGCGTGTGGACCAGAAATTTCCAGGCAGACCCTTCCATAGTCTTTCTTTTATTGTTAGCTCTGCCTATGCTAGGTGTTTTTTTGCTCTAAGCTCTGGCCTGAGAGGGAAAATCGGTGTTTGTGGGGTGGGCTGGGGTGGGGTGAGGGCGTTTGGCAAAGCAGCCGGTCACCTTCTTCAGCCATGGCCAGCGTACTACCTCCTTCTGGTTCCTATTTGTCATTCTGTTGGAACAGGGCTGCTCGCAGTGAGAGGTAGAGGTCGTTCAAGGTCAGGACAAGGGTACGATTTCACTGTGGCCTGTTCCAAGGTTTGCTCAATTCTAGAAGCTTTCGAGGAATAAAGGCTCCACATGACATTGTGGGGGTGGGAGGTTGGGGAAGCAGGGAGGGGCTGTGTGTCCCTGTGGGCACTGCACTCCGATTTGTCGACAAGTCTGATGAGGGTACAATATGGCCAGCTCCTAGGAGTGGCTCTCCGCCAGCGAGGACTGAAGCCCACAGACCACCCCAAACCTGCTTTCAGCCAGTCATTTCCACTGGGGACCTTGGAATTCGAAGACCTTGGGTTAAGAAAACCTCTCTGAACTTGAGCCCTGGGCTGCCCAGGAGAGAGGGTGGACTGATCTTTCCAGCTGGTGGAGTCCTTCAGAGAGGAGACGCTCCCTCTGTGTCTTAGCTGGGAGCTGGGTCTCAGCCAGGCAGGTTGAGGTCCCCGCTAGTTCTGTCACTCAAGGGGAACTAGAAGTTCCCACGTACTCACACACCAGCCAGTTTCTGAGAATGGTGTCGTGGGGACTTGAAGAAGGATATCATAAGCCCTGGGGGCAAGATTTCTCACACTGGTAAAAATTTCTTTATATGAGATAATAGCTTCCTTCTTAATACATGAGCGGTAACTTCTGATTTATGAAGATCATAATTTCTGTATTGTCATGTTACTCAGAATGCAGAATAGAAGTCGGTGGTTTTTTTCTATAAAGTCACTTCAGTGGAGGAGTCAAATGCTTCAGCGTGCTAGAGCTGGTCATTAATTCCCAGGTATACGGGCAAGATGTGCCTTATTTATTATTGTTTTCTCGGCGTCTGAAATATGGTAGGCATTTGATGGATATATTTAGAGAATTAATGCTGACTTAGATTGGCTATAAATTATGTAGAAGGGAGAGAAAGAAATGTAGCTTCTAGGAACCAGGAACGCAGGCAGTATCTTCATGCAGGAATTCATTCACTTTACAAATATTCCTCGGGCTCCTGCTTCCTGCCACCTGCCATGTCCGTCCCGGGGTCCACAACACCATCGCCCACTTCCTGCAGTGGGTGCGTGTTCCTGTGGCTGAAATGAAGGACAGATGGGCAGATACCATCATGGTAGCATCCTAGGTAGAGGTACCTGTGGGAGGAACTTAACTGAAGAGAAGAGGTAGACCGATAGGCCTGGCAATCACGGAGGACTGTCTCAGGAGGAGATATTTGGGTGAAGAATGAGTGAAACCAGAGGGAGCAATTAGACCCGGAAGGGGGGCACCAGCTAGATGGCTTTGGAGGATAGCACCAAGGTCCGCATGGTCAGGGCAGAGGAAGGCATGGGGAGACCAGGTCAGACATTAATCTGGGGCGTGTCACACAGGTGATACTGTTGGCCTGTCACACCCAACTTGGCCTTGTAAAGTCAGGCCAGATTTGCTTGCTTCTTCTTTCCTTTCCAGCAGTGACATTCCTAGGTCATGTAAGCTTCCTGTGCACAAAATTAAATCAACATAATATCCTCATTGTAATATAAGACAAAAGTAAAAGGAAATAAGTTTGTAATAATTGACCTGTATGCATACCTGCAGTCGTGGACCTGAAGAGTCTCCTTCAGTGCCGGGCTGGGGCTGTGTGAGGGCAGGACAGAGCAGGCGTGCCTCCCGCCTGACTTAAAGACCCCACGGGATGCTGTTGTCCCTTTCCAGACTGGAGATCGCTGTCAATAAATTCGTGATCCAAACAAAATTCAATCTTCTGGCAAAGATTGCAGCGTTTTGCATTCATGGATATTTTAGGACATTTTCAACCATGCAGAAAGCTCTCTGTATTTATATGTAAAAACAAGTGAGATTCGAGGCCCAGATACCAACAGCTCGCTTTTCAATAGGTCATTCAAAGGAAGTACACGCAGGAGGCAAGCCTGAATCATGTGAGATGCACCTGCCCCTTGCGGGAGACGCGCCAGGCCCAGGGACCCTTCTTCTCTACAGTGAGTCGCGGTGCCCAGTCTTCACCAAATCAGAAATTACACCAGATTTTCAAAACGCTTTCCCCGGGGCAATTTGAGACCCACCAGTGAGCTCTAACTTAAGGCTTGTGGGTCGGGCGTTCCTTTATGCTCATGGAAACCGTCGGCAGGTCTGAGCAGAGGAGCGATGGCTTCTCATTCACATGGTCTGAGGCTGATTTGGGCTGTGGGTGAAGAAGAGCATGGCCGGGGACGGGGCATGTCACAGGTGGAAGCAGAGAGATGCGGCACGGCGTTCCCCAAGTGGTGTGATGGTAGCACCGGCCGCGGAGGCTTTGTAACAATATCCGCCCAGAAAAGTGATTTATCATCTCGGCAGAGCGGAGCTGGCATGGATCACTTACGTTTTGTCTGCGAACTAATTACTTTTATTTATTGCCATTACAATGGTTGTCACCTACGAGCAAAAATGTGCGTTTTGTCTGTGTTTAAAAGCCATAGCAAATGGAACTGACTCCCCCAGACAGGATTTCAGTGTCTACGTCCTCAGTAATTTCTATAAATTATAATGGAACCAGATGTCTGTAAACTTCGCCGTGTCCTCCCTGGGAGCTGGATCTGTCTGCTTCTGGGATGGGGACGCTGTTTCCCGAGCACCCCGAGGAGGGGTCCTTGATAGAGCAGTGGTGGGACATGGGACGTGCATATGATAGATGACCCTGAGAGCAGGTGCTTGGGGAGGAAGTGGCGGTTGGGGGACAGAGGACCCGGGACTCAGTCTGAGGTCTTGCTGTTTGCTGGCTGTATGACCCAGAGGTTCACGAGGCCACTTGAGCCTGGTTTCCTCAACTAGAGATGAGCCAAATCATTCCCAGAATTAAATAAGGTAAAATGTCAAACTGTCTGGATTGTAAGATACCCAGTAGGGGAAAGAACACAAACCAGCTTCCTTTGTTTGTGGACAGTGTTCCAGCCATCAGGCTGGTTTCCTGGAGACCGTGGTAAGGATGTGGGGGACTTGGCCATGGGCCACATGTCATTGTCCCTTGGAAATGCCTGGTTGTCATGCAGTGCGGGGGGAGTAGACAGGCACGGAGTTACCTTTCCAGGGCACGTCCTCTCCCTGCGGTTGCTGTGGGGATCCCACCTTTCTCTCCGGGGCTGACCCTGGAGACTGTGCAGGGATGGGGAACAAGCCTCGGCAGGCCTGTGGAGAGGCCCCTGGGAAGCCTCTTTGGTGAGGAGCATAGGGCTTTAAAGCCGGGGCTAAGGCCAGTCCATCCCCATGGTGTGTGGAGAGGAGCCCAGAGAGTGGCTCCTGGCTCCTGGCTCCTGCCCAGGGCCCTTCCTGGGAGCGTTTCCTGCCACAGACCCTCCTCCATCCCAAGTCTGGGACGAGCGTCCCCCGGGAATCACTAACAGCCCCTCATAGTCTCTTCTTGCTTCTGCTACATCTACAGACCACTTTGGGGGGGAGAAATGGCAGCATTCAGAATAGCAGACAATTCTGTACCGATTCTATTTATTTTGAAGGAATCCCAAACTTTTTTTTCTTTTTTAATGATGCACAAACTTCTAACAATGTTTGTTAAAATCTGTATACGCAAGCCTGCTCCTGACAGCAGAGGAGAGGATTGCTGACCTCCAGATGTCAGGAGCAAAGGCAAAGTGACTTTTGCCAAGCACAGCATTTTCTTGAAGGCTTACATTCCTTTATGCTACATTCTAGTACAAATTTGGGGTTCTATTTCCTTATAGCTGCACTTTTTTAAGTACAGAAATAATTAGCTGGCCTTAAATCTGATGATAAGCCTGGTACGTGGTGTGCTGCACATACGGCTGCCTGGCTTAGCCGAGTGACAAAGAAAAGAAATACATTCCTATGAAAAATAAGCCTGCGACCCCTGAGCATCCACTCAGAGCTGAAGGGGTAGATACTCTGGAGACAGGGTAAGGGGCTGGAAACCTGGCCGGGAATGCACATGAATTCATTACTCATTCAGCAAACATTTATTTAGTGCCTACTACGTGCCAAGCATTGAACTAGGTCCTGGGACACACTGATAAGCAGATGACACAGATGATCACAATAAAATTGGGGCTGTGAGTGAAGGGGCCATCCATGGGGCAGGCAGGCCCGAGGCCGGCGCGCTGAGCTCTTCAGGGAGGCCGGGAGCTTCTTCCAGGCAGCGGCTCTGGAGCTGAGTCTGAACAATCACTGGGAAATGGCAAGGCCGGGAGCGAAGAAAGGATCTTCCTAGACCGAGGAACAGGGAACTCAAGGTGTCCCGGTGGCAGAGAGGGCAGAGGATGGGAGGCAAGGGTGGTCGCACCGGGGAGAGGGAGGCAGAAGGTGGCAGGGAGCGGAGTCAGAGAGGGACTCGGGGGGCTGACCCCACAGGGCTGCGTAGGAACTGTAGCGCGTTTTGTCCTTTTCTGAGAAACGAAAGGAAGTCACTGGAGAGTTTAAGCCAAAGACTGCGTGGTTAGATTTGCATTTTAGGAAGATGATCCCTCTGCAGCTCAGAGAACAGCGTAGAAGGGTAGAAGGTGCCCGGGTAGATGCTGGAGCGGAGTGGCCACGAGTGGGGCGTGGCATGGCTCGGGAAAGGTGGCGGTGGCGGCTGTGGGGGTGGCGGTGGGGATAAAGTGGAGAAGCAGGTTCGAGGGAAGTGTGGGAGCTGAAATATGCAGGACTTGGTGACAGAATGGAAATGGTAGAAAGAGGAAGGACTTGCCCAAGACGGCTCCACGATTTCTGGCTCGTGTCCCACTGACCAAGATAAGGACCACTGTGAGAAGAGCAGGGACAGGGCAGAAAACGGTGAGCCTAGCTTTGGGCTTCCCATTTTCAGGTGCTTTGGAGATTTCCAAGAGATGTAGGGTGTGTGTGAGGTTGGGAGCTGGGCCTGGGGTGGTGATCTGATCTGGGGAGTCCTCTGCGTGTGGGGACAGATGTTTGCGTGAGGTTACCTGGCAGAAAGTGCGGAGTGAGAGGGATCAGGGAGGTCAGACAAATCCAACACGGAGGAGAGAGAGAGAAGTCACGCAAGAGGGGTAGGTTGGGGACCAGAACCGCCCCACTCCCAAAGCCCAGGGAGTGTCCACAGCGGACCGTGGTGGGTGCCACATGTTCCTGGCATGTCCAGAATGGTCATAGCCCGAGCCACCGTTAGGTTAAGTGGCATGGAGGTTGGTGGTGGGCGCCGTCTGGGCATCTGCGGAGCGTCAGAGCAAGGAACTGGAGGGGGAGCAGAAGGCAGCCGGGAGGGAGGCAGGTCGAAGCAACTCTCAGAAGTTTGGCTGAGAAGCTGGTGAGCCCGAAGGCAAAGGCGGGGGGCACCAAACAAGAAGAAAGGCCTTTCTTGTTTTCTTACCGTTAAACGTCCAATTATGGACACTTTCACACATAAATACACCAGGTGGGATGGTGTGGGGAACCCTCCCAGAGCCCTGGCTCCGTCTGGATGGTGATCGGCTCGTGGCCACCCCACTGAGTTTGTGTCCCCGGGAAGGAGGTCATCGCGAAGGGGAGTCAGAACATTCCGGAGAGATGGAGAGAGAGAGAAGCGAGGCCGGGGGATAGCCAGGGTCTGGGAGGGTGTGAGAAGGTGGAGGGGAGGAGACCCGGCCTGCCGAGGCTTTGGGGGAAGCCGGCGGACACTCCTTTCTCGCTGCGGTGCTGACAGCGTGCAGTGCAGGTGTGCGCGGGGCGGCTTGCACGCCGGACGTCGGGAGAGGAGAGACGGCGGCTCCTCCGTCCTCCGAGGCCGCCGCCGCCTCCCTTTCAGTTAGGCTCCGAGCAGGTGGAAGCAGGAGGCGCGGGGCGTTCGAAGGGAGCGCGGGACGCGGGCTTAGTCGGTGCGGAGACCCGGGGACCCCTTTCCGGACGGTCTCAAGGCCCGTTTGCGGGAGCTGGACTGGCCCAGAGGAACAGGCTCCGGTGGCACCCATCGGGCGTGCGTGCGCCGCGGCCCGCCCAGTGTTTGCTCTCCGGGCGGGGCGCGGCTGCTCTGCTCCCTGGCAGAGGAGCGTCTGCGTGTGTGCGCGCGTGTCTGTGCGCGCGTGTCTGTGCGTGCGTGTCTGTGTGTGCGCGCGTGTCTGTGCGTGTGCATGCGCGCGTGTGTGCGTGCGTGTGTCTGTGCGCGCGTGTGTCTGTGCGTGTGCGCGCGTGTGTGCATGTGCATGCGCGCGTGTGTGCGCGCGTGTCTGTCCGTGCGCGCGCGCGTGTGTCGCGGAGGACACGGCTCCCGCAGCCCCGAGAGTGCGGGCCGCGGCGCAGATCCCACGGCGGAGGCGATCCCGGTTCTGCGCGCGCAGTGGGACTGGGGCGGCGCGACCCGGGTCTCCACTGATGGTTGCGCGGCGCCACCTGCCGGACCGCCCGTGTCACGGCGCCGGCCGCGCGACCCGACGACGCTTCCTCCGGGCAAAGGCCCCTCTGGCCGGCGGCTTCCCCCGCTCGCCCGCGCCGTGAGGCCCCCTTGCTCGGCTGCGCGTCGGGCGGGGACACGGCCGCGCGCTCTTCCCTGACTCGGTCCTGACTGGTGTCGGCCAGAGCCCGCGTCGCCCCGTCCGCGCATCCGCCCGCCCCGCGGCGCCCGCCGGGAGGAGCAGGTCGCGTCCGACTCACCCGCAGCCGCAGGAGCGGGCGCGGCCGTCGGGACCGCGGGGAGGCGCGGTTGCTATGGAAACCGGCTGGTCCCGGCCGGGCAGGCGGGTCTCAGCAGCGGTCAGTCCCGACGCGGTCCCCGGCTCCGCCCAGCTCCATCACGGGGTCCCTCCGGGTTTCCAGGGCGACCCTTTAGGACCCTGTGCTCTGCCACGAGTGACCTTTTCATAGTCCGACGGGCCCAGAGCAGCGTGTCCGTCAAAGAGTTTTCTCTGCGAGATGTCCAGGTCACACGACACTGCCCTCGGGGTCCAGGTTTGCGTCCAGGAACCCCGTCCCCGTCCCCCGATTCCCTCGCGCTGCGGGAGGGCGCGGCCAGTCACCCCGAGGGCGTCCTCTCCTTCAGTCCGGTCACTGACTCTTAATTACAGACTCAGCCGTGATTCACGGGGGTTCGGACCAGCGCCCGACGGCGGGACGGAGACGTCCCCGAGGAGCAAGTCTCCGTTTGCTGCCCCGGCGGCCTCCTGCGGGGCGACTCCGTGTCAGGGTGGGAAGCCCGTGGGGGCTCAGCGAGCGGGACCGGCTCCACTCGTCTTGGCGGGACTTTCTATACAGTGTGGGCGACACTGATGAGCTCATCCCAGAGGACTCCCGGTGAGGTCCCTGGCGGGGCAAGTCTGGAGAACGTGGCGCAGTGCCTGGGAGCTAGAGTTATGGAGGGCTTCCTGGAAGAAGGGGTGTTGACCATGACGGAAGGGGAGAACAGAATGATAACAGGAGGGCTGTGGGGCAGAAGCCTAATGGTGAGAGCCAGATCATGGACAAGCTGAGAAGCTTTTTCAAGGTGTTTGGACTTTTTTTTTTTTTTTTAACAATAAGTCTAGTCAGTATCCATCCCCAGTTATATTTTTTTATTTTTTAAATGATTATTTATTTACTTATTTGACACACAGAGATCACAAGCAGGCAGAGAGGCAGGCAGAGAGAGAGAGAGGGAAGCAGGCTCCTTGCTGAGCAGAGAGCGGGATGTGGGGCTCGATCCCCGGACCCTGGGATCATAACCTGAGTTGAAGGAAGAGGCTTTAACCCCTGAACCACCCAGGTGCCCCAGTTTTTTTTTTTTTTTTTTCTTGTGATGAGAATTTTTAAGAAGTTTTTAAAAACTTCTTTTTTGAAACTGCCACTCTTTTAGCAACTTCTAAATATACGGTGCAATATTATTGACTATACTCAACACACTGTGTATTACACCCCCAGGACTTATTTATTTTATAACTGAAAATTTGTCACCTTTTGACCACCTTTACCCATGTCGCCCACCCTGGCCAGTACCCCTGGACTTTATTCCAAGACTTTATTTTAGGAGCAAATACCAGGTAGATTCTCAGTGTGTATGTGTAAGGGAGGTGCTGCTCACACTCAGATCTCTATGTTGGGAAGGTTCTTATATGTTAGAAAGGTTATTCTTGCTGAAGTTTGGAGCAGGACTGAGGGGGAAACAGGCTGGACGTGGGTACAAACGTATGCGTGATGGGGCCTCGTCTTCTGCTAGGGCAGGGGAGCCGGAGACTAGTGAATGGATCGGAGAGAGGTTGCAGAGGTGCGACTTGTTGGAAATTGGTTGTCGAGGTATGGGAAGGAGAAGAGCTTAGCTTTCTGTCTTGAGCAGAGGGAAGAATGGAGGTTTCATTTACCAAGACAGGGAGTACGGAATGAGAAGTAGACTCACCAGATGGCCGGGGGGTGAGTGTTTCCCCTTTGCACGTGCCGAGTTTGAGACATCAACGTGTGGAGGCAGATATGTCAGGGAGCGTCTGGAGGAAGGAGCCCGGTGCCCTGGAGAGAAATCTGGGCCAGAGATACAAGTTAGGAGTCACCATCCTCTAGGGAGTGAATTGATGTTTTGGCTGTGGTCAGCAGCTCCCAGAAGGCAGAGTGAGCCAGGAAGGAGCCCCGAGGCCCCGCCGTCTGACGAATTGTTAGAGGAGAAGGAAGCCAGCAAATCAGACAGTCAGAAGGGGAGAGAACCAGGAGGGCAGGCGTGGAGCTGATTGGGAGAAGCTTCTGGAAAGGGTGCAGATGACAGAGCGTACACATTCCTGAGAGGGGCCGATGTTTTCTCTGGGATTTAGTAGTGTGGCCTTGTCAGGTGGGGTCCTGGTGGAGTGACGGTGGGCTTCTGGGAGTTCACAGTGCGTGGAGGGGAGGAAGTGGAGACAGCGAGTTGATTAAGTTCATCTCCCCCTTTGGAATGGGAGGCAAGGGGCAGGGGTGATGAGGGAGGGATGTTCTGTTTTTGGAAATGGGGTAACTGAGAGTGTGTCACTACTTATGGAAGTTATCACATACAGAACGGAAGGCCAAGGGATCCAGCAGGGGTCGTCCATAGGGAGTGCAGTCCCTGAGGAGGCAGCCAGTGTTAATCAAACCGCTGTCGTGCCCATCTGGATGCAGGAGCCGTTCCGAGAGCATTGTCCCTTTTATACAGACCCTCTCAGAGGTGCTGCTGTTAGGACCCCAGTTTTTGAGTTGGGGAAACTGAGGCACGGTTGGATACTGGGAGGAGCCAAGGCCTCGAGGGAAGCGGTAGAGCTGGGACTCATCCCCAGGCATCTGTCTTGAGACTCGAGACACTAACCCTGAGATCCTGTCACGGGATCCACAGCCCAGCTGGAGGCTGAAGTAGGAGATGTCCAGCCCCACCCTGTGACCCTGTGTGCGGGGGTGCAGGTGTCAAGGTGGTGGGTGTTACTAGTCTCCTAGAGTTGCCGTCACAGGTTACCCCAAAGTGGGTGGCTTCCAAACCCGCAGTTTGGGAGGCTGGAAGTCTACAGTTAACGGGCCAGCAAGATCTCGAAAAGGGGCTCTCTGACGCGGGGCTGCACACCTCCACTGTCTGCCTCTGTCTTCGTGCGGCTGGCTTCTCTGCATCCCAAACCTCTCTGCCCCTTTCCTGGGATGACATCTGCCACAGGATCGAAGACGCACCCTAAATGCAGGACCGTCTCATCTCGAGATCCTGAACTTCATCTCACCTGCAAAGATGCATTTTCCAAATAAGGTCACGTCCATGGGTTGGAAGATCTGGGCACAGCCTGTGTGTCCTGCTGCAACTAGAAAACTGAGGGAGCCCTTCCTAAGGGATGCCGTATCTTCTGGGAGGGAGGAACAGGAGTCATTTTCTGAGCGCGAACTCAGACGGGGAAGGATCGAGTTTCTGCGGAGAGTGACCCTGCTGCAATTGTTGTTGGTGTCTGGAGCCGGCTGAGTGTTTGTGCAGAGCAAGTCAGCTGTCATGTGCATAGAGTCCTGCGAGCTCCTCTGGTGGCAATGAGCCGCCTGGGCCGACCACTGACACGGCTGAGTTAGTCTGGGGCGGGCCGTGAGTGCCAAGGAAGGCAGAGACCGACGGGGTTTAGGATGTTGGCGAGCGTGGTTTTCTAGAGAAGCCGTGGACGTAAAGCCAGATGTGCGGGGAAGTGAAGTCAGACGGGGTGAATGGACGGTCCCTGCAGCCCGGACCCTGGGAGGAGTCCGTGAACCGGCTGTCTTCATACAAAGTTATGCTCAGAGCATGGGGTTTGGGCTGTAGTGTTTCACAGGAAGAAAAGAAACCGGTTGCAGCAGAATTAAAGAGACGGTTGAGAGATGGAAAAGTCAAGCATGGAGAAGGCAGGAGTCTGGACAGGCCACCGCGCGGACACAGAGCCCACGGGCCGGTGGCGAGGCCAGCGTGGAGGAGGCTGCTGAGGGTGTGGAGTGAGAGCCAGCTCCAGCACCGGGGCGGCTGCAGGAGGTGCTGAGGCTGGGCACCGTGATTGTCCTGGGGTGCCTTTCATCCCTGTAGATTGTCCAGAAAGACGGAGCCAACGGGGTGTGTGTGTGTGTGTGTGAGAGAGAGAGAGAGAGACAGAGAGAAGAGGGGAGGAGGAGAGGGGAGGGACCGAGAGGGGAGGAAGGAGATTTATTTTAAGGAATTGGCTCCCACACGACCGAGGCTGAATTCAGACCAGGGAGAGCTGATTGTATAATTCTAGTCTGAGTCCAAAGGTCTGAGAATCGGGAGTCCGTGATGTAAGTTCCAGTCCAAGTACTCGTTCAAAAGGCAGGACACTGATGTCTCGGCTCAAAGACAGCCGGGCAGAGAATAGTTCTGCCTTATTCTGCCTTTAATCCCACTGAGACCTTGGACTGACCGGCGGAGGCTCCGCCACACTGGGGAGGGCAGTCTGCTTTACTCAGCCCACCTGTTCACACACCAGAACAGTGTTAGACTAACTGTCGGGGCCCCCGTGACTCAGTCAAATTGACCCATAAAATTAACCATCACAACTGCCTTGATTGCACGTATCATCTCAATATTTTGGTCTTACTCTCCTCAATTATAAAATGAAGGGTGAACAAGATTATTTCTCAAGGTCCTTCTAAGGTCCTTCTAATTATAACTTTTGTGTTTTAAAGCAAAATTCCAAGTTCTTGGTGTGGAAACATCTTCTTAATGGAGTATAATTCAGAAACGGCACCTGTGAATCCGCAGATCTTAGAAACCGGCGATTACACTCAGGGTCTGACTGTCACTGTCTCCTTACCTGCCTCTCCCCCAGACCCCCAGTTATAAAGGTTTTGATAGAACACTTTCAACTGGAATGCCTGGGTGGCTCAGTTGGTGAAGCTTCTGCCTTGGGCTAAGGTCGTGGTCCCAGGGTCCTGGGATCGAGTCCCGCACTGGGCTCCTTGCTCTATGTGGAGTCTGCTTCTCCCTCTGCCTGCCTCTCCCCCTGCTTGTGCTCTTTCTCTCTCTCCCTTTCTCTCTGACAAATAATTTTTTTTTTTTTTTTTAAAGTGCACCTTCAACACTGCTGCTCTAGGAGCCTCTCATTAACACACAGTTCCGGAAGGTTCCTGGATGGCAGGTCCCAGCTCTGGTTGCAGAGGCTCTGCTTTCCCTGCGCGTTTGTGGTGCTGGAGCCGTGCCCTCTCGGGTGAGCTCGTCCTGCAGGTTCAGGAAGCGGACTTGCCCTCAGGGAATGTGCTCCTCTGTGTGACCTTTCTTTTTCTTTTCTTTCTTTCTTTTTTTTTTAAATTTAATTAATTTATTTTCAGAAAAACAGTATTCATTATTTTTTCACCACACCCAGTGCTCCATGCAATCCGTGCCCTCTATAATACCCACCACCTGGTACCCCAACCTCCCACCCCCCGTGTGACTTCCCTCCCCACCTGTGCCCTGGGGACCGGGGCCCCTGCTGCTGTCACATTGCCAGTGCTCCTGCCATGGCACTCTCCGTGAGGGATTGCTTGTCCTTTATTTCTGTCTCCCCATGCAATGACTAACACTGGAGATGGGGTGAATTCTTCGAGACTGATGTCATTTTATTGTGGGCTTAGGATGAGTCTGTCCTTCTCTGGCTTGTGGCCACATGGAGCAGCTCTTCGATGCAGGTCACGGTGCTGGGAGCCGGGAGAGGGATGAGAAACACGACCCACAGGGTCCCGACCCTCGCGAGGCCGGGGTGCCAGTCGCAGAGACTGACCAGGTGCAAGGGGAAGCCGCCGGAAGCAGGAGGCGGAGTTGTTGCCGTTTGTAGTGAGTTCGTCGTGACGGGAATAAGAAGAGAGGACGGTGGCCTTACTTTGGTGAAGAGGAACTCGACGTCTTGGTCAGTGGGTGACATGGGGGGGAACTGGGGAATCCTCCAGAGGCGGCTTGGGACAGAGGAAAGGGCTGGCCTTTCCTCCCCGGGATGCGCACGGGGCTGTGCAGGGACCTGGGCTGGTCCTGTCCAGGGTGTACTGCGGGGAGGGGAGGCACAGCAGGAGCATCACAGCGGAGGGGACGGTACCGTCCAGGGAGTAATGGCAGGAAAGACACAAGGTTGTAGGTCTGAGGTGTTCTAAAGATAAGCGTTGATTTAGGTTTGCTGATGTGTGTGATCAGATCTGCGGGCGCCGACGACAAAACAGGGGGGCAGGTAATGGGTGGCCGTGCACTGATCTGGGGGAGATCTGGAAGAAGAGAGGCTTCGGAGGTGGGTTTTAGGTAGGAGGGGGGACTGTGCACCCAGCGGTTCTACTTTCTCACCAAGCAATGAGGTGACGCCCTTCCCCGAGGGAGCATCCGTTCTCCCCGTGGGGCTGACACTAACTCGCTGGTTAGAGATCATCAACGCCCGTCTGGCAGCCCGTCTTGGATTTCTGCTGCTTTTGGCCATGAGTGGATTCCTGTTCACCTGTGCTTTTTGTTTTCTGAAAGTTGTTGGTTGTGGCAGTTTCTATTTGGGTTTTTTGTTGTTGTTGTTGTTGTGTTTTTTGGGTTTTTTTGTTTTTGCTTTATTTTGTTTTTTTTTTTTTTTTTTGATGAGATTTAAAATTCTGTGTCGGTGCCTGGGGCAGCATATCATACTTTGCGGGCAACAGCCGGCAGGGCGGTGGGCCTTGTGAAGTGGGAGAAGAACTCACCAGGGCTGACAGAGGGGCTTCTCGAAGGTTCGGAGGAGACGGCTGTTGGAGAAGGACCACCTGCAAGCATCATAGAGAAGAAGCGGGATGGAGGTGCGTGAGGCAAAGGCCCATGTGCCGCACAGAAAGTGCGTTTCCACCCTCCGCAGACTTAGTCCAGTCGCCACGACTCTGGAGGCTGCTCCGGTGCCCTTGCTGGACCCAGGATTGGGGACTGCCCAAGGGGCCCGTGCTCATCTGGGCTCCATTAATTCTTTATTGTGAAATAAATTATTCCTACCCAATGACGACTATACAATACAGACACAGTTGAAAACATGTCATTTCAATCATAAAATCCTCAGGTCCCAACGAGTGGGCTGGGAATGAGACCCCTGCCCGTTCCCTGGACAGCTCCCGGGTGCTTGCTCTCAACCCCGGGCACAGCCCTCACCCATCCCCTTAGCTTTCTGCGTGGTTAGACCTCAAACGTAGCTATCCCGAAATGCTGGTACCTGGTTCTGCTTACTTTTAAACTTCTTATACATGGAGATATGTTCTCTCTGTTCGCTAGTGATTATGTTTTTTGAGATTTATCCTGGCTTTTAGAGGCAAAACAGTTAACCTGCTTTCATCCATGCACACGGCTCCATGGCACGAAGACACCCCAATTCACTAACATACCTTGCCTTTGGTGGACACGTGGTCTGTTTCCACGCTTTCTCGTTTATAAGCAATGCTGCTGGGATAGTCTTGTATCTCCAGCGCTAGATTGTGCAGATTATACGCTCGGGAGATTGCTGAATCTTAGGCTATACTGTTACCGGCACATGTGTCATTACTTCTACAGCGATTCTCCCAATTTTGGACTGCACTTCCGTTACCGATAATCCCAGAGACTTTGCCAATGTGGAGGCATTGCGCCCGCCGGGTCAGCTCCCGGAGACGGTTGCACTGCAGGAAATGGGGGACACTGCAGGCCAGAGACGCTCTGGCCGCACATTTTCCTCCTTCCTTTCTTCCTTCACTAACTCCTGTTCTCAGACAGGAGGATCTCTGACCACGTGGAGGTGTTTGGGGGGCATCCCAGAGGCTGAGGATGTCTGCAAGCAGGAGGTGTGAGAGGTCAGAGGCAGAAAGGGCAGAGGGTGCTGGGGAGTCTGGAAGGCCTGTCGGGCCCTGGGATGGGGGGAGGCTGACTGGCACACACTTGGCCGTAATTCCTGGACCAGAGTGGAGGGATTCTGCAGCTGGGACCTCCATAGTCCTTGTGGGGCTGCCGCGAGAGTCACTGATCCCGAACGGACACAGAAGTGTGGGATCACTGACGGAAGTCGCGCCGTCCTGACGCTCGGGCCACCGCGTCTCCTGGAACGCCGGGCCGGGCCCCTGCGCACCCTGCGCACCCTCCCTTTCCCTGCAGGCTCAGCCCTGAGCCAGTCACGTTAGAGAAAGAGTCTAATCTTCACAAGACCCGTGAAGAGTAGGGGCTGTGCTAACTTCGGGGATGAGAAAACAGAGGTTCGGGTTGGGGGGGGGGACCTGTTTCGAGGTGTCCAAAGCAGTGCATCCGCATTGTCTGATTTCACCGGTGGAATCCGCCCCCGCTCTTCTGTCGTCCGGTCCTTCGGCGCCCTGTGGCCTCAACAAGGGCGTTAGACGAAAAAGTAGCTGTTCCCGTAACCCCTTGTGTAACAGTGAAAATCACCACGAGGCCCCGTCCGTGCTAGTAAGAGCGGCGTTCCGGACCCCGCAGGGTCCTTCTCCCTGACCTCGTCATGCTCATGGTCTTGGTGTCTGTCTCCGAGGTCGGCGCGCACTGCCTGTGGGGTTAGCCTGCCGCTCGCGTGTGCCTCCGGCCGGCCGGTCTTGGCTCTCAGGCTGGCTTCGGTGTCTTGGGGGTCATGTGTTATTTTGCTCGCGCCCTGTTTTGCTGGCCAAGATCATACCCCCCTCCTAATGCTCGGGGCTCTTAGTGGAGACTTTCCTGGGACGTGCAAACGCACGAACTCCCCCGTCCCTGGCTACGACGATTGTCTCCGAGAAGCAGTCAGGCTTGACAGCACACCCAGCGTGCCAGTGTCCCGGTCCCTGGGGACGCGGCTGTCACGGCCTCCTAGGCCCTTCACTTGTCTGAGAACACCTCAGCCTGCTGACGGGGCAGGGCCAGAGCGAGGCCATATCACTCGAATGTAGGAAAAGAGGAATATTTGTCTCCTTCTTGTAGGCTCGGGACGTCCAGTCGCCACCACGTGGGGTGAACCAGGAGGAGAAATGGCTCAGCCCTTCCCCCCGCACACCGTCCTGCTGCTTTCCATGCTGGGGCCGCTTCACCTGGTTCTCCAGCGGACCCTGTGGGCGTCGGGAATGTCCAGGCCATGATCTGAGGCGTTGTTCTCTGTGG
Organism: Mustela nigripes; assembly: GCF_022355385.1. Taxonomy (NCBI): domain Eukaryota; kingdom Metazoa; phylum Chordata; class Mammalia; order Carnivora; family Mustelidae; genus Mustela; species Mustela nigripes. The sequence continues at coordinate 63,536,433 of NC_081566.1, forward strand.
CCAGCCCCAAGACAGGACGATGGAGTGGAACGAATCCTAAACTCTTCTCGTGAGGGTCATGCCCGGGAAGGCAAATACGGGGCCTTTGGCTTCAGTTCCCCTGGCAGCTGGTTGCTGGAACCTGGATCCTCTGCTTTCAAACTGGAGAGAGCATCTCAGACAATCAAGCTTTCTGGGAATGGCAACAGACAAGACTCCTGAGGCTTTGCTGGGTCTAGAACAGGGGCTGGCCAGCATTTTCGGCCAAGGGTCAGGTAGGAAATGTTTCAGGCTTTGTGGGCCTTTCTGTCCTGTGGAACATAAACCTTTGTGTGGATTTACAATCCCGTCGAAACTACAGACACCGTTCGTAGCTTGGGATCCCTACAAAGCTGGACCACAGGCTGACAGGGCCTGTCGCTTGCCAACCCCAGCCCTGTGAGGACACCCTCCACTCGAGAGCCCCGGGATTTGAGGGGAGGCGCCGCGGGCGTCTGAATGCATCAGTTCTGAGGGGAGCCGTGAGCCGAGAGAGCGGATCCAGCGCGACGACTCGGGCAGCAGTTTCTGGAGCACAGAATGGACGAGGGAAGGGAGAGGAAGCACGGAGCGTCCGGAGCACAGGTGAGGCTCCGGCGAGGCGCAGGGAGCGAGGCAGAGTCTCTCTCTCCTAAGCCGGCAGACACGCGCCCTGCTGTGTGGCGACTTGAGTGGGGACTTGAGTGGGGACTTGAGTGGGGATTCGTTCCCTTCTGTGGCCGCCGCTGCTGTCCTCTTTCAACCATGTCCCGTCACGGCCCTTCACTCACCTTCTTGCCGCTCTCCGGCTGGTTTATGCTCTTTCCATCCGTTTCAGGATCGAAGAGAGAGAGAGAGGCGGCGGGAGGGGAAGGAGCCATTGCCGTGGGGCGTCCGAAGGCAGCGGTGGCTGCGTAGGAGACAGCAGGAGCTGCGGGACGTTCTCTGTGGATCGCGAAGCAAATGCAGGAATACCAGGGGTGTAACTCTCATCAGAACACAAGCCGTTTTCATGCCCAGATCATCAGAAACTGTTCAAGGCAGCGAAGGGGAAAATCCAAACAGGAGCTGAGAGGTAACAGGTGTCCGGGAGAAAAGGAGGAAGGACCGTCCCGTGCTAAGCCACGTGGGAACACAGGGGAACCGGCTACTCCTCGGCAGAAGATAATTTGAAAGACAGATTTTTAAATACCCTAGAAACAGCGGCCATCCCAAGAAAGACCCATTTCCCCAGAATTCCGGAAGAGCCCTGAACCGAGACCTGAAGTATCTTGGCTTTGGTCTTTAGCAGGCTCCTTCCCAGCCGAGGCCGCTGGCCGGTGAGCTCAGCTGAGTCTGTTTCCTCATCGAGGAGATGGAGATAATAGGGTTGTTGTTGTTTGTTTGTTTGTTTCTATTTCATTCCACTGTTTGGATTTGCACACGGGCACAAAAGCACTTTGTAGAGTATTAAGAACTATGATTATGGCAGAGATATTATTCGTTTCAGTATTTTATTCTTACTTATTAGTGTTGCAGTAGCTGGCTGACTTTCCTGGCACACCCCTGGCTGTGTCCTGGGATGGACGGGTTTCCCAGGGACAAACTGCCTGTCAGATTTCTGCAGAATCGGACTGTGACAACGCGATTAAATCATTTCCAAGGATCTGAAGTCTCTAGAGTCCTCAGGTTATGAAAATAAGAAACATTAAAACCAAATGTATCAAGGACGGGACCCGATTCACCCGTGGGCATCCCTGTGGGCATCCTCGCTCCTGATTAGCTGGTCCCCTGGCCGTGTCTTCAGGGAAAGCAGCAGAGTTGCCCTGAAGGGGTCTGGAGAGCTTGGGGTCACCACGAAAGCAGCAGATGCCTGTCAGAAGAACATTGGGTGGGAACAAGGCATTCAGGAAGAGAGCAAAGGTCTTGGGCAACGGGCTGCACACTTGTGATGGAGGCGGGTTTGTTCTGCCCAGAAGTAGGGTGTCTGAGACATGACAGCTGGTGACCTTTCTTCCTTTGAGTTCCTTCCTGGGGCTGTGTTTCCCCAAACACATATTCTTAGAACAGCGTCCGGACAAAGCCTCTTGAAGCTAGGATGACGCGGACGGATACGTTTCCACCAAAACTCCATGCTCCCCTTCCAAGGGCCGCCTTGTGTCTGGATGGGGCTGGATGCCAAGGCACGTGAGGGGATTGATGTGTGTCTCTTACAGCCGACGTGCTTCAAAAGCCTTTTGTCTGCTTTCTTTTTTCTTGTCTGCTGCTTACTAGACATTGATGACACCAAGTCTTGAAGATGAAATGGGCCCCAGATGGAAGGAAACGGGGCATCCGGGTCCCTGCTTGAAGGAGAGCCGCCGGGTTGAGAGCACTTTCAGGGGACTGGGATGTGAGCAGCAAGTCCGTGTTCCAGCGGGATTTGGGGTTTTCTGAGGCAGCAGCTATTGGGACGTGGATTAATATGGTCTCTGATCTTCTCAAACCTTCCCAGACTGTTCTGTTCTCTGTATGTGGGATCAACTAGACCTTCCTGTTGAGCCCGTCCTCTCCCTCCGCTCTCCGGATCCTTTCCACCCTCCCCGCTGTCGTGTCCTCGGATGAATAATGACAGAGACAAAGAGCAAAGGCAACAGAACAATGATTGCTTCACTCATGAATTCTGTTTTTCACCCGTTCACTTCTTTCCCTCTACGTGACTGGGCAGCATGGCCACAGCCCAGGAGTTGGATGGGGCCCAGGGACGGATGTTGGTGGGCACCTGGTCTAAGCTCCTGTGCGGGGTGGCGGGAAAGTCCATAAGTTCCCTTGGTGGGACTCCATGTTGCGAGCCGAGAGGAAAAGTGTTTGCCACCACTTTACACCTAGGGGGGTTGTTTCTTCTTCATTTCTTATGTTCTATTTGGCAGTGTGCCCTTGAAATGTAGGATCTGTCGGTGGATCACCCTATGGTCGTTACCTGGTATATCAGGTTGACCCCGGAAGACCAGACCGTTGTTCCCACCTAAGATCGTGCTCGGTGCCCAGAGCCCAGATTTAAATACTTGGAAAGAAGAGAAGCCGAAGGCTGAAGTCACCCGTACTCGGCTAATTAATAAAAATCTAGGAAAGAAAACCAAACAAAAATAGGCTCTTACAAAAGCACACCAGACTAGTCCCTGAGATCCCATAATTTTCCCACTTAGGGGCATGTGCTCACGGGTACTCACAGTGTCAAGTAGTTTGTGCTCAGGGCGTCTGTCACTTGAGCAGCCGAGTGGTAAGCATGGTTTCTAAGCAAGGAAATCCCTCCCCAGTCCCGTGAGTGATTCAGCGGCTTAACCAGAACAGGGAACGGGGTGTGAGGGCTCCCTCCACAGCTCCTACCACTCATTCCTAGAGGAACTAGACAATCCCATCTGTCTTGAATCAGCCTTTAACTTTTCTGTCCCCAAACACGTGGTTCCCAGGGACAGAGCGTGATGAGCTGGATTCTGACGGGACTCTGCTTGGAAGCCTGATGCTGCCACTTACTGTCTCTGGGACTTGGGGCAAATTATCTCAGTTTCCCCATCAGTCATGGGAATAATCGTACGACCTACCACAGAGAGTTGCCAGAGGGATTAAACGAGCTAATAGATGTGAATCGTTATAACGGTAACGGCTCAATCACAATCGGCCATCGCTATTGTTTTTCTGTTGTGAGTTAAATGCATTTCCTCCTTTTGGGGCTTTTGTTGGAAGGGAACACAGCTGATCGTGCCCTCGGACTCTTGCCTCCATGTGAACACAGCTGACACGGTGTGCTACGTCAGCTTTGGGTATACGACACGGTGACTCGACCAGTCTGTGCGTCATGCCAGGCGTAACTAGGCTTTCCCTTCCAGCAGCACGGTCAGGCTTTTCTCTCGCGGGCAGCTCTGTCCCTTCTCCCCATGGATTCTCCCCGTCTTCCCTGGAATCCTGGCCCCACCCTGCTGGCCATTACACACACGCACGTCCAAGCCTGGAGGTCTGGCTCAAGAACTCTAACAAGACACATCACGTACGGACTCCAGCATAAGGGAAAGTGCTCAGAGATTAGCTCTACAAAGTTTTCATCACGAGAAAACATATTTGTAACTGTGTGATGGATGTCAACTAGATTTCTTGTGGTTATCATTCTCAATGTATGCAAATATTCAGTTATTAAAGAGTTATAACGGTGGGGGAGATTTTGAAGTTGGTGTAGGGGTATGGACTACCTCGAGTTTCCCCAGCTCTGTGGCGGCCGACAGTTAAGTCTAGGAGCAAATGACAGAACAACAGCTGTGACAATACCACGGGCCTTTAGAAAGGGGACTGGCCCCCTGAGCAAGCGGCCCAAGGCTCCTTGTGCAAGACAGACCTTATGTGCCTGGTCCTCCAGGCTCCTGTGAGCTCCTGTGAGCCAGGCTCCTAGAGGCTGCGGCAAGCTGGCTGGGTGGCCTGTATGGTAGGTAACATGTGACTGCCCCGGAAAAGGAGTGAGTTCAAGTGTCTTTTGCACATAGGACTCCGAACATCTTTTGGAGCAATGTTTTCTAAGTATAAAAAGGACTCAGGGAAATGAGTTGTTTCATTGTAGATGTTATAATTTTGAGATTATTGTATGTGTGTTGTAGAATAAACCAAATAAGTAAAAGCTGTTGGTGATATTAGAATCCAATATTTTCATTTCATATATACACACATTTTTTTTCCTGCAAAAAGCTTTATTTCCATTTGGCCCACAGTTTGGAAAAGGGCTCAGGGGAGTTAAAAAGCTGCCTCACGGCCGTAGGGAGAAGCTCAGGCACAAACCTTGGCACCAGAGGGAGGCCGGGGGGCCCCTCAGAGGCTGCTGGGCTCCAGAGGCTCCTAGTCACCCTTGAGGATGAGCCTTCTGCAGAGATGCTTGCCCAGCTCCGCCTAGGGGCCAGGCAGGCAGCAGAGGCCAGTCAGGAAGTCGTGCACCATGTTGGTGAATTTTACTCCTCGTCTAGGAAGTGGCTAGAGAAGGCACAGAGATGGGGTCTGCGTGGGCAGAACCCGAGCCATACAGATCCACACCGGTCTGGTCAGGCTCATCCTCTAGATCAGGGAGGTTTCACCCCACTCCCCTTAGGGTGGCTTGTGTGCAAGCGTGCCAAGGGGGTGTGGCTGCGGCGAGGGGTTTGCATCTTTGAGAGACACTCAGCACCCTCACACTTCTCAGTGGGCTTGCAGAAATGGCCGACACCCTCCAGATCCACACCCTCCTGGTGGAAACAGAAGCTCAGAGAGAGGCCGGTGTAGGAGGCCCACAGATGGAGGGTGATCAGGAGCGGACAGAGGCTTCAACGTCTGTGGAATAATTCTGTCGAATCTGGGAGCTCACGGTTGATCATTAATAAGGAGCGCAGCTCAAAATAGGGTGTTGGCTGGCCCTGGAGACAGAGGGTGGCCAAGGAGAGGGCTCTGAAGGTTAGGACTGGCAGAAAGGTCGGAGATGGTCGGAGGCTGGTAAGGGGCATCCTTGGGTCTGTTCCATCCAAACACTGTTGAAGCAAGAGACAGATCTGCGGACCATCAGGTGCATTGCTCAAGGTTTTCATTATATGAGAAAAGAGAAAATACAGAAGCAAAGAAGCTTAAGTTTAACATCAATACAAGCTCAAAATCATGTGTCATGTGATCGCACATAATCCGTATAAACTGTAGCATGTATTGTATACGACCTAATCCATGTGAAGGGTTAATCTATGTTATAGATCCATATGTAGAGGGGAGGCGGGGAGAAGGGGCGGGGAGAGAAGATGCCGGAGTTTGCTTTGTGCAGTGAAAGGAAGCAGTTCTGTCCCGGAGCAATGAGCACAGCTGACCTCCAGGTGCTGTCTGCTAAATGACCATTCTCACGGCCCTGCCGGCCGCCACGGGCAGCCTCCCCACGCATCCTCCCTGATTCCCGGTGACAGCTAAGGGTGCAGTCAGGCCGGGGGAGGGTCTCCGAACAGGATGCCGAGCTGCTCTCGGATGAGACTGCGCCTGTCACGACACTTGGGGTTTCAGTCTTGCAACCAGAAGAACGGGGTTATCCCTGTTCTGGGATGTGTAGACAAGAATTTTCAATCTCAGTACGGCTTTGTGTGCCTCAGACGATCCTGTTTGGATCTCTCTGTGCTGATACATTCTTGGAGCTTCGAGTGAGGTCCAGGCTGCAGTCATGGTTACCCTCGTAGCCAGGCAGAGCAGCGAGTGAGCTGGCAAACCCCACCAGAGAAACGGGGCAGTGAGGCGGCTGGTAACACCAGTTACCACGCTGGTCCGACGCCGAGGTCTTCCAGCTGGCGTGGGCAGATCCACTAGGAAATCGAGATACTCTCCCAGCCCCGAGGCAGGGGCACGTAAAGCCATGTCTAGATTCTCTTGGAAGCACCCCCACACCAGAGGTGGGTTCTGCATATGGTAATGTCCAGCATGGTATCAGCTCAAACACAAGGTACAAGATGATCGGACAGACCATATTAGAAATAGTAAATTCAAGTCAGTAGCTGACCAGGCTGATGTCCAGCAGAAATATAAGAGCCACAAGAACTGTCCACTATCACCACGGCTATTCTACACAGTACTAGAAGTCCTCACCTCAGCAATCAGACAAAAAAAAAAAAAAAAAAAAAAATAAAACCAACAAAACAAAAAAAAAAAAAAAAAAAAAAAAAGATAAAAGCATCTAAATCAACAAAGAAGAAGTCAAACTCTCACTCTTTGCAGATATGATACTTTATGTGGAAAACCCAAAAGATTTCACCCCAAAACTGCTAGAACTCATACAGGAGTTCAGTGAAGTGTCAGGACATAAAATCAATTCTCAGAAAGCAGTTGCATCTCTCTACACCAACAGCAAGACAGAAGAAAGAGAAACTAAGGCATCGATCCCATTTACAGTTGCACCCAAACCGTAAGACACCTAGGAATAAACCTAACCAAAGAGGCATGTTCTGAGCGGTGGTTTTCAAACTTTACCCATGGCGACAGCTTGCTGGGGACCAAGAGCTTTAGATTTGTTAGACCTGGGTGATCCGTTTCTACTACGTTTCCAGGTGATGCTGACTTTGCTGGCCCAGGGACCACACTTTGAAAACCACTAACCCTAAGCACGAACTCCCTTGAAAACGGAGAGGAGACGAAGCAAGAGCTCTCTGCTTTTGCTTCTCTGCACCTGAAACGTCTTTGGCTGAGGTCTCAAGTGATTAGGAGAAAAGCAGTTCTGGCTTGAGTGAAAAAGGGAACAGAAGGGTAAGAACTTGAAGGGAGGGACCCTACAGCCCTGTCGTAAGCAGACCCTTGCTTCTGGGGCTCAGCACCCACTGACCCTACAGGAGCCGGTCCAGTTGGCAAGTAGAAGCAAGCAGGCAGCGCCTTGTCCTTGTCTTTCAAAACCTTCTTTTTATCATGTCCCATTGCTAATAAACGCAGAGCTTAGCCGAGCATGTCTTTCCACCAGGACAAACAGTCCCCCCTGAAGCCTTTGGCTCAAGAACTAGTCTGCTGAGGAGCCAGGGCCACACCAGGTAAGGCCTGGGTGGGGTTTCCTGGAAGAAGCTCTGGGGAGCCAGTTGCTGATCAGAACATTAGTTACCGGTTTCTGCCGTGGGAGGAAGAGCAGCTACTGACTCTATTCCAGAAAAGGAAAGGCCGTGGGTTGTCTGAATTTAAACCTCCAGGGGACGGGGAGGGGGTAGATGTCACCTTTTATTTCACCACGACGGAGACCTTAACAACGGAAATGCATTTGGCTGAGGTGGGAGTTAGGATATGTTGCGCAGGAGGTTGACCCAGATGGAGTCTAAAAGGAATTCTGATTTCTCTGGGGGTGCTGGTCGGCGGGTGTCTTATCGACACGCGTTTGTGTTCGGAGGCTTTTGATTTCTGGCCGAAGGAGGGGGAAGCTTAAGAGCCGGGGAGCAGTTCCCAGGGAAAAGGCAAGAGCCACGGCGTGACAAAATTATTAGCAGGTTGACATCCGAGCACAAAACTGCGTTCTACGGTATTCCTGCAATTAGGAAAAAAGTGCCTCGCAGATGAACTCCCACTCCACAAACTCAGATAGGCAAGAAGAATGTCCTTTGGTTTTTTTATATTGTTTTGAAGGTTTTATTTATTTGAGAGAGAGAGAGAGAGCCAACAGGAGGGGAGGGCCCGGGACAAGCAGTCTCCCTGATGAGCCAGGAGCCCCAGAACGATGTCTTTTTAAATGCTTTCTCTTCCACATTTCCATTTCCATTTTCTGTAGTCTGTTTGATGGCGGAAATTTTACTTCCGTCCATTTGAGATCGGGCCCCCTTTTTCACAGTCACAGCTGAATTCCCAGACTTTGGGGAACAAATTCATGTCCTGTGATTACTTCCCTTTAAAACTTGCTGAGACATCTTTAAAGCCTCACGGAAAATATAATAAATATTTCTAAACGTGCCGTCGGTTGGAAGTTTTAATTGTGTCGTTCGACTCTTCTCTCTGGGCGGCAGGTTGGTGGCTGCTTGAGGTCTGATTTACGGCGAGCCGCGTGCTGTGGCTCCCACGTTCACGGCGATTTATCAGATCATGCCTGCAAGTCGATGACTTGCCGTGTGGACCCAGAGTCTCCTTCGTCACGCGCGTCCGTGTTGAGAAGGGTTGCATGGCTTCGGTAGCTTGCATCAGCCGCAGAAACTCTCTTGAATGATGCGGTTTGCCTTAGCGTCTTCTGCGGCTGACATTAACGCGGCCACACTGGCTGTCTCCGGTTGACATTGGGCTGATGTATCATCTCCTCTCCAACTTGGCCTCCCGATGGTTTGGTGCTTTCATGCATTGAGTGTGTGTTTTTGCAAACAGCCCCAGAGCTGCGTTACGTCGCAATCCACTCTGACACCCTCCGTCAGCCGGCGAGTTCAGTTTATGTGTAGGGGAGGGACTGACACGTCTGGACTTGCTGTTACTCTCTGTTTTCATATTATACTTTCCAGTCTAGGTTCGCATCGTCCTTTTTAAAATCCTTTCCTAGGGGACGCCTGGGTGGCTCAGTTGGTTAAGCAGCTGCCTTCGGCTCAGGTCATGATCCCAGCGTCCTGGGATCGAGTCCCACATCGGGCTCCTTGCTGGGCAGGGAGCCTGCTTCTCCCTCTGCCTCTGCCTGCCACTCTGTCTGCCTGTGCTCGCTCTCTCCCCCTCTCTCTCTCTGATAAATAAATAAAATCTTAAAAAAAAAAAATAAAATAAAATCCTTTCCTAGGACCGATATTCACACATTTCCCTTGAACTCTGTTTGCTGTGTCTGTGGCCACATGCCATTTTCTTAAAGTCCAAGCAAGTTGTTTCCCGAGGCAGCCTTTTTATCTGAATATCTAGCAACAAGTTCTTTCTCGTTTGTAAATCGGGATGAAATTCACAGACTCTAAAATTAACCATTTTAAAGTGAGTAATTCTACAGCATGTTGTATATCCATAATGTACAGCTGTCATCTCTGTCGAGTTCCAAAATATGACACGTTCTGAGCTAGTGTCAGCAAGCATACCTTCTTCTGAGTCTTGTCCTACTGACTTTATTTTTTTTTTTAAAGATTTTATTTATTTATATGAGAGGGGCAGAGAAAGAAAGAAAGACAGAGAGAGGGAGAAGCAGACTCTCTGCTGAGCAGAGAGCCTGATGTGGGGCTCAGTCCCAGGGCCCTGGGATCATGACCCAAGACAAAGGTAGATGCTTAACCCACTGAGCCACCCAGGCGCCCCTGCCTGATTCTGTAATTTTTAAAACTGAGCTGTGACGGACGTAGAACACTGCACTGGTTTCAGATGTGTGTTTATTACAGACACTGAACGCTGGATCCCAGGAAGACGCCCAGCGAGGGGTGTGGCTGGAGGCGGATGGGCTCCCCCCACCTGCGTGCATTGGGGAGAAAGTGTGTGATCCCCACACACGGAATGGGAGCTGCCAGGGCCCGGTGCCCTCACCCTTGCCCCGAGGTCTCCCCTTGCCTTGCAGACACGGTAAGTCCTGAGCGTCCGGCAAAGGAGGAGGACAATGGGTGACATCTTGGCCACTGAATCATCGACCCACGTGCGGGGAAGGGTCTGACTTCAGTCTTCCATGTGGTGCAGACCCCACTTCTGGAACCTCACGGGGCAGGAGTTGGGGGAGGGACAAAATGTCTTCCACACGTTTGGCTTGTAGGTGAGGGGGGTGGGTGGGGTCCACTGGGGCTTCAGACTGCGGTCAGCGAGTGCTTCAGGGAGGCGCCCACACCCGGGCAAAGGGCTGCTGGTGGTGTAAGGGTTGTGCGCTGGTGTCTTTCTCTTTCACCGGAAAGTGGGGGACAGCTGTGTCAGGAGCTTTGCATTGTTGTTGTTGTTGTTGTTGAATGATACTTGAGGCCCGTAGACCCTGGTACCGAGGGCACAATGGAAGGGTCCGGAAGACTGTAGTGTTGGGGCGTTTTCTGAATAAATGTTCACATTTTTGTGAATAAATGTTTGTGCCTGAATGTTTTGGGCAGCTCAGACTCTTGTTCCCAAAGCCTTCATTGGAGAAGGCCTCCTTCCTGGGGAGGAAGGGCCCCGGTCTTGGTCTCAGCCACCTGCTCAGACATCAGGAAGAGACTGAAGCTGTCTTGTCCTGTCACCGCCGAGGCCTCTGTTCTGTGGGCCGGTCACTGCCCAGCTGGGTCCCGTGACTCAGCAAGGTCACGGCCACCCAGGATGGCACACACTGCGGGGTCTGGAAATTCTCTCTTCTTCACAGCTTCTGTGATGGACCCCCCTTCCTCCTTGGCCGTGGGGCTCTCCGGCAGCTGTCTGAGTATCCAGAGGTCTCTTTGAGGTAAGTGGACGGAGCACTGAGAGGAGCGGCGGCTCCGATGACCTGAGTTTAATTTATGAGTTCAGTCATTTTATTTCATTGATTTCTTTTCATTGATTTTCTTACCACCGGACGCATTTTTTTTTTTTTTTTTTGTTTCTCCCACTAAAATATATTCTGAACCGTATTGCCATTGGTGAGTGCACAGCAAAATAAATCAATAATGAAAAAAACAATATTTGTCGCATTAAGGAAGCTGTGTGAGTGGAGCAAAGGGCAGCAGCGTGGAGCTCACTGAGCGAGCTATCGGCCGAGCCTCCCTGTGTCCGCCCACGGCCAGCCCATCCTGCTCCTTTTCCGAAGGATAGAAGAGGGCTCTCTTCTGCGACGTTCGTGGTCCTGGGGGCACCTGCTCTGCGGAGCCAGAATCTGTCCCGCCCACGCCTCCAGGAACTTGGCGCCAGGTCTGCACGTACCCTTCCCAAGGACCCTTCTGACACTGGAATGGTTTCTGAGAACAGGGAGACGTTGCTCTGCATGTGACTTCCCATTCGCTTTAACGTAAAAGCCAGAGGTCTGTTCCGTAGCGCCGCCCATCGTGCCGGTTTGCCTGGTTTGTGGCTATTGTCCCCACGTCATTATTAATGCCCCATGTTTACTCTGAAGTGGGTCCAGTCTGGGCGACGCGTATATCTGTTGGTCCTCTAAGGCCCTCCATCCCCCGCCCCCACCCCCTCCGACGTATTTCTCTGTCCTATTATTTCCCCTTCTTGCTTGCCGCAGCCGTCCCCAGCCCCCCCGCTGTTCCTTGAGCCCATGGCTGTGCTCCTGCCCCCAGAGCCTTCGCACGAGCTGTTTCTATTTCTGGAACACTCTTCCATGGCTTATCTGCATAATCAATTCCTTCAAGTCTTTGCTTAAATTTTACCTTCTCAGTGAGACATAGGTTGACCATAGGCCTTGTTTCTGCTCCCTCGTGTATCAGAAAAGCCCCCGAACGCCTCCCACAGTAAACATCGGTACACACTTGTTGAAAGAATGAATGAAAAGTCAAGTTCTGTTTTCCCCAAAGACTTGCCAGGTGACTGTCTAGCTGTAAAGATCCAAAGGGTTACTAGCTGGTGATGACTTCCTAGTGTTTCCCTCAACTGCATATCTTTTTTTATTTTTATTTCCCAGAGGAGTACTGGGACATTTTACAGCATTGGACTTGACCATTTTGTCACAGACCAGTTTAAGGGAAACCTGGAAAAGAGGCAAGTGTTTAGAATCCCTAGAAATAATCCCACAGAAGCATCTCTCTATTTTATCTAAAAGATAGGCTAAACCAGCAGAAATGGTTCTAAAAGTAAAAAAGTATTAACGTTGGCATCACGCTATGTGGTTTATGGAGCTCTCCAATCCCACTGTCTTATTTAATCCTTATAATAGCACGCTGTATTATCCCTCTTCCGTTTATGAGGAACCATAATCCAGAGAGAATAATGATTTCCTGCAAGATATATGGCTAGTTATGTTTAAGCAGAGTGTTTAAGTGGCAAAGTGACTTCCCATGCCTGGTTTAGTGCCTCACTATGTCTGATGTCCCTTTCTAATTACATCAGGACACCCTTTCATTAGTCGTGCCTTCTGGGGTCTTTGGGGAAAGCATGCAGGAGACAGAATGTCGTGACCCACAGCACATGACAGGATGCCATCCCCGTCCCAAGACACAGCTGAATGGACACTAAAGGAGCAAGGCCAGGGGCATTTTCCATCCAGATCCAAATGGACACTTCATGAAAGGCTTTCATAAGAAACAGAAAAAAATCTCTTTCTTATGATATTTCACAGTCCCCTCCCCGTGTCCCTCGACTCTTACAACCAAGACAACTGTACACACAACAATAGTGATAATCGTTACCTTGTACTAAGCACACTGCGTGTTGTGAACTATTCCAAGTGCACAGGTAATTCACCTACATCTCACATCAGCTCTCCACAGCAGACATTATTACTTGCCAAGTCCGCAAAGGTCCTAAAAGCACATTTGAGCCCATCTCACAGTTAGAGATTGGAAGAGAGGGAATTTGAACCCACGTGGCCCAGAAAAGTGCTCCAGAAAAGTGCTGTCCAATAGAAATATAAGACCCATGTGATTTTTAATCTTCCAGTAGTTACATTAAAAAGTGAAAAGATGGGGCGCCTGGGTGGCTCAGCAGGTTAAGCGTCTGCCTTCTGCTCAGGTCATGATCTCAGGGTCTTGGGATCAAGTCCCAAATTGGGCCCTCTGCTCAACAGGGAGCCTGCTTCCCCCTCTCTCTCTGCCTGCTGCTCTATCTACTTGTGATCTCTCTCTGTGTCAAATAAATAAATTAAATCTTTAAAAAAAAGTGAAAAGAAACATCCATGTAATCTTAAGGGTATTATGCTACGTGAAGTAAGTCAGATGGAGAAAGACAAATATGATATGACAAATACAAAAGACAAATAGGATTTCACTTATATGTGGAACCTAAAAAGCAAAAACAAAGGCAGAAACAAACCCATCAATACAAAGGCAAACTGGTGGTTACCCCAGGGGTGGGGCAGCGGGAGGTACAGGCTTCTAGTTATGGAATGAGTAATTCCCAGGGATGAAAGGCACAGCATAGAGAACATAGTCAATGGTACTGACAGATGGCAGCTACATTCGTGGTGAGAAGAGCACAAGGTACAGAGGTACAGAGGTGTGCAATCACTATGTTGTAAACCGAGACTAATGTAACGTTGGGCATCAGCTATAGTTCAATAAGAAACAAATGTAAAAAGAAACAAATGAAGTGAACTTTTAAGATGTGTTCCGTTGTAACCCAATATATCAAAACTTGAATTCTTCAATATGCAACCTTATAAAAATTATTAATTTAATAGTTCACAGTTTGGTAGTAAGTCTTCTAAGTGCGGTGTGCATTTTATTCTTTGAGCACATCTCAGTTTGGATTCTAAATTTTAATCGGAAATACTTAATCTATATTGAGATTTCATTAAATGCATATAGTTGAAAAAGCAGATTTCCATACTCAAATTATTTCAATCATATCTAAAGCTTTCCAGTAACTGAACTGAACTGTATGAGCTTTTTTTTTTTTTTTTTAAAGATTTTATTTATTTGACAGAGAGAGACAGGGAGGGGGGAACACAGCAGGGGAGTGGGACAGGGAGAAGCAGGCTTCCCACCCAGCAGGGAGCCCGATGCAGGACTCGATCCCAGAACCCTGGGATCATGATCTGAGCCGAAGGCAGACGCTTAACAACTGAGCCGCCCAGGCACCCCCGAGTATGAGTTTTTAAATTAAAACCAACTGCGGCTGGTGGCTGCTGTGCAGGGGGCTCTGAAGGCCAGGTCCATGCCCATGACCCCAGACCGCTCTGGTTTCTGGGAGCGGCCCCCTGCCATTTTGGCTTGGCCCCATTTGCCCCATTCCTGAGTGTTCTTATGACCCTCTTCTCCTGAGTTTTCTGGATCTTCAGACATTCAGCCCATCATTCCCGTCTTCATCTTTAGCATTAACGTCCAATGTCCCGAATTACACAGATCCCACATCATGCCTGGAGAAATGTAAACACGGTCATAAAACTAATAAAAAATTTTGTGGGCTTTCCTTACTAGCTCTGCTTAACATACAAGAGAATTCCAGGGAGATTGGATTCTCTCTTAGCCATCTGGGGTGGAGAGAATAGCCAGATTAGATTGCAGGCCAGAGCCTTTGCTTAATGAGGCTCTGGAATCAGTCCTTTGATTTCCGCGGAAAGCCCTGCACATCCCCCTTAAGTTGGCGTGGGTGAACTTGGGAGAGGAAGAGGATTGGTAAGAAACTAAAGAGAGGGAACTCGCTCCTCCTAGAATTCCCTTCCCTGCTTCCGACCTGGCACTCGGGGAGGAAGTTCTTGTCACCTCTGCAGCCAGCAGGGCAGATGAGAGGAGAGATCTGCCCAGCACCCACAGTGTGGCCAATGGAACCGAGAGAATATTTGCTTTTATTTGGTGTTACTCAGTTTTAAATTTAAAGAGCCACGTGTGGTGGGGGCATGGCTGTTGGAGGGCACACGGCTCTGTGAGGCGAGGGACCGTGGTCCCTCTTCTGTCCCAGTTCCCAGCACAGGTTCCCGGGAAAACTGTAGACAGTGTGACTCTTACGGACTGATCCCTACAGTGCTGAGATGGAGGCTACCTGTGAAGAAATTCTGTTTCACAGCGCTTTGGGGGTCTGTGCTGAGGAGCTCAAGAGATTGAAGTTTCTATCGTGTGTGCAGAAGGCGTGCAGACGTGCGAGGCTCCAGGTAGAGGAGTTCCTGACAGAAATGCTGCTTCTGCCTCTGCTCCGAACTGTATGGCGCATTCTTTAAAATGCATGTTCATGAGTTGTCTGAAGGTCTCCAAAACAAGAAAAATGAAGGCTCTCCCCCCGGGCATGGACTTACTACCTCTTAGTGATGTGAGCGAACAAGGTTTGAGCCCTACGACGAGTGTCCATCCAAGTGACTTATACGCTTTAATTTACACGACCCTGAGTTCCACCATTCTCTCCACTTTACAGATAAGGAAGTTAAAACCTGGGCCATGTGCCTTGCTTGCGGTCACTGTGCTGAGTCAGTGAAATGCAGGAACGGGTTTGAACCCCCGCACTGAGGCTCTGCTCTTGCTGTGTTGCCTTGACAATCAGTATTCGCCCTCACCGTGCTCATCCGTCCGACCGCGGGTGTGCCGTGGGCTGTGGCATCGTGTGCGTGCCTGTGGGGTGAGCTTCCCAAACTCAGTGGTTTCGTGCCCAGCCTGGCAGGGCAGGGGCTGAATGACTAAGGCATGGGGTGGCGCACAGTCTGGAGGGCAAAGAATTCACCTTGGAATTAGAGCCTTTGGTTTCTTACTGATGAAGTTTTGGGAAATGTTACTTATTTCATTTGGTTTTCAAAATTACATAAAACGTGTGGGTAGAAGGACTTTATAAAGCACGAAGTAGGATGCATAGTGAAGAGCCTAAAATGCGGGCACATCGGCTGTTAAGCAGTGCCAGAGCTCAGAGATTACACAGTTACAGGACTTAGGGAGTTACCGAAGATTTGCAGGGAATTATGACATTTCTATACCCTACAGTTCAAGGATTCATTTTCCTCTAACGTGAAAGAGAGGCCTGAGGTCTTTATTGCAATTTCAGATTTTCTGTGTCTTAGAGTCGCCTTAATATCAGAGGAACCAAACGTCTGGGAGGTAACCCAGATCATAAGCACAAAATAGGTTAAAGGATGAGACCTTTGCCAGCCCCTTCCAGGAGATGAGTCACCCACGGTCCACATATATGGCCAGTGCGCTCATGGCTGCGTCCATCCCAAGGCTCCCAGCCTTCCTGGTGGCCGGCTCCGGCTCTGACCTCAGCGAGGAGCCCTGTGTGTGTCTCCCTGAAAGTACCACCTGCTGTTCTGGTTGTGCTCACCCCTCACGGGAGAGCCGGGAGGCCACGGGCATGACACAAAATGTGGAACGGCTGCCCAGCAAAGCAATAACTTAAAGATGTCTCTGAAAGCTGGAAAAGGAAGTGACGGATGAACAGCATCGGGATCCATAAAGCACTCCCAGTGAAAATAAATGGCAAAATTGATTTGTTAAAGCCTAGGTGATTCTTCGCTGGCTTTCCATGCATGGCCCAGCCAGCAACCACTGAGCTAGCCTGGGGGCCGGGTGATGGTGGCACGTTGGGCTGCTCCTCTTCACAACATTCCTGCAAGGTGGACGCGATGTCTTTCTTTTCTGATAAGACTCAGGCTCAGCCATACGCCCAAAGGCCAGCACTGGTGCCGGGAGGATGCGCAGGTATGTTGACACTGTACAGACCCTGCTCCTATCCCTGTACTGGTGTGCCAGTCTTGAGTCCCAAGTGAGACGTCTTGGGTGACGAGCTAAAGGGGGTGTCCCCAGCGTGCAGTGACACCGTGGGTGCACAGCAGAGGTGGCACACCGGGTTCTAAAGACAGGGGTTCCAGGAACCAGCACCCTCTCTTTTGGTGGTAGACCCTTCTTAGAGCCAAGACCTATTCCACCGAGATGAGTTACAGTCTGGTTTAGGATACCGGGGAGATTTTATGAAAATGCATGGGTGTGATGTGATGGCTCCAGTTTCGTTGAGATTTAATATGTGAAACCCTGGTCCAAGTCCATACTGTCCACAGTCCCTTCTCTGGTTGGCTCCTCCCATCACCGGGGTGGCCTTGACTTGAACAGAAACTTCTATACTCATCAGTATAAAGGACAAATCCAGGCTGCGATGTCTTCTTTTCAGTGTTCTTACCTCCTCCTTGGGGAATTCTTGCTAGTATACAATGTGCAGTGTTGCCAGGTAGGCTATTAAAATTTTAAGTGTTTCTGACCACTGCGGATTTCCAGGCATCCATGATGCTTCAAGAGTGGGTCTTTCCACCTCAAGTCAAGTGTGGTACTTAGAAAGCTCAAGTTATAGACACTTGGGCTATTAGATGAACTAGGCTCCTTTCTTTCTTTCTTTCTTTTTTTTTTTTTTTAATTTTATTTATTTATTTGACAGGCAGAGATCACAAGCAGGCAGAGAGGCAGGCAGAGAGAGAGGAGGAAGCAGGCTCCCTACCAAGAAGAGAGCCCAATGCGGGGCTCGATCCCAGGACTCTGAGATCATGACCTGAGCCGAAGGCAGAGGCTTAACCCACTGAGCCATCCAGGCGCCCTAGGCTCCTTTCAATACAGGCTGTGACGTAGGAAATAAACAAGGGGAGGCAAGTCTTCTCACCTCCCCTTGTTTAGACTGGAGAGTCTTCGAGAGCACTGAGCTTGGGAGACAGCAGAGGGAGTGCTGGGGTGAACAGAGGGCTGCAGACTCCCTTGTTCTGCCTCTCCTGCCCTGGGCGCGGACGGAGCCCAGAGCCCGAGGCTCAGCTGCATCCCTATTAGTGAGTCAAAACAGAACCCAGGCAACCGCTGTGGGCTGACTGGCATCCACACTAATGGCGCAAACTACTCTCCATCCCGACTCTGGCGTGTCCCGCCCTGGGGAAAAGATCGAGTCCCTTCGGATGCAGAGGAGAAAGAGAGTGGACAACCCAGACGTGTCTACACTTCCAATTAGATTATGTGAGGTTATATTATGATAGATCGTATTATGTGAGATTATAAAACATGTACGACAAAACACTTCTCTTCCTTTAACTACACTGACTCGTAGCCAGTGAGGAAAATGATCTGAAAGGCTCATCCCAGAAGGGTCAGGGATCCTGTCTCTCTAGACGGCGGATTATGAGTGTTGGCTTTTTTCTGCATTTGTTTGGCTACATTTTCTGGTTTTCAGTCATGATTTCATTTGCTTTTGTAGCAACAACAAAAAGAAAACAGCATGAGCTTAATGAAAGGAAAAGTAAAATAATTATTTTCATATTCCGTGTTTTACTTTTTTTTTTTCGCATCGACGCCTAGAGCAGGAACAACTGGCTGAAAATAAGTTGAACATATGAAACAGAAAGGTGGAACAAAATCCTGAACTTTGGAAAAAATAATTTTAAAAATGAAAATCTTTATAAACAGTTGCAGAAGAGTTTTGTGCTGTGCCTAGCTGCCAAGACTTAAAAAAAGCATTGAGAACATTTGACTCTTCAAAATTATTAAATACGGCGTAGATAAACACAGTCCCTGTTTCAGATGCAAATAGTAGGGCACAGCAGAATGGATTCCTTTGCGCCAGTCTCCCAACACATAAAATACAGTATTCCTGTCATTTCTGGAACTCCCCGCTGCTCTCCAGGCCCAGCCGCTTCTTGCTCCCCTGAAATAACTACAAACCTGAACTTTGTGGGTATTTATCTTTCTCCTTTTCTTTCAAGTTTTGCATCAACAGTTTATTATTTGATACGTTCACTTTTATGTGTCAAATAAATGGAATCATATTGTGCAATTCTTCTGCAGCTCGGTAAGACGGATTTGTGTTATTATCAGGACTGTTGCCACAGTTTAGTTGTGTGATACCCCAGTACACGAATCTATGAATATCCCACAATTTATCTGTTCATTTGGGAGTTGGTTAATATTTTTTTTTCACTTTAACAAACTGCTTCTAAAACTCCTCTAGGACTTGGAGTGCTGTGTCATAGGATAGGTGTATATATATATATTTTAAGATTTTAGTTATTTATTTGGCAGAGAGAGACACAGTGAGAGAGGGAACACCAGCAGGTCTGGGAGTGGGAGAGGGAGAAGCCGGCTTCCCAGCCAGCAGGGAGCCCAATTCGGGGCTCAATTGCGGGACCCTGGGATCATGACCTGAGCCGAAGGCAGACGCTTAACGACTGAGCCACCCAGGCATCCCAGGATAGGTGTATCTGTAAAATTAGTAAGCAGTGTGTATTTGTAAACTGCACATCTGATAAGGGTTAATATCCAAAATAAATAAGAAGCTCATATACAACGCAATAGCAAAAAACCCCACAAATTCTCCAATTTCAAAATGGGCAAAGAATCTGAATTGAGACTTTTCCTAAGAAGATACTCAGGTAGCCAACAGGTACATGGAAAGATGCTCAACATCACTAACTATTAGGAAAATGCAAATTAAAACCATGGTAAGATATCACCTCACACCTGTTAGAATGACCATCCTCAAGAAGACAAGAAATAACAGGTGTTGGCAGGGACACGGAGGAAAGAGAACCCTCATGCCCTGCTGGCGGGAATGCAGACTGGCGCAGCCACTGTGGAAAACAGTAGGGAGGTTCCTCAAAAAATTAAAAACAGAACCACACCCGAACCAGCGATTCTGCTTCTGGGTGTAACTCCGAAGGAAACAAAATCACTGTTGTGTGCAGATCTGGACACCCCTGCGCTCACTGCGGCTTTGCTCACCGTAGCTGAGACAGGAAAACGATGTGTCCATCGGTAGACGAATGGGTAGCGGAGACGTAGTGTATCTGCAATGGTGTCATCCAGCCACACGAGAGGGCGTTCTCTCCGAGATGTACCTGGAAAGCATTGTGCCAAGTCAAAGAAAGACAAATACTATGTGCCCTCACTTCCAGGTGGAATGAAGGAAAAGCCAAACTCATACCAGCAGAGGTCAGGTTTATGGTTGCTGGACGGGGAGTCGGGCTGGGGGACTCGGGCCAAGGGGGTCAGAAGGTACAAACGTGTAAGATAGAAACATTCTGAGGATGTGGCGTCCCGCACAGTGACTGCAGGTGACAATACCGTGTCAGAGCGAAGAGAGTAGGTCTGAAACGTTCTCATCACTGGGGAAAGGACTGGGTGTGGGTGAGTGTTAACTGGGTTTACTGTGGTGATCCTTTCACGATGCACACAGATGTTGAATCATCGTCGTGGACGTTACACTCGTAGGTCAATCGTATCTCAAAAACTGCTGTTAACAGGTAATGCCACATTCCGCTCCAAACACCGTGCCCCCCCCCCCCAGGCTTCTGCCTGCAGGGGTAGGATTTCCTGTTTGGCCTCACGCCCGCCCGGGTTTGGATCGGTCAGACCTGCACGTGCTTCCCTGCGTCGTGAAGCTCAGTCTCACCGCGGTTGATGCGCTCATCTCCTGGATGCCCTGGGAGGAGGGTCAGCGGCCTCTGCCGAGTTCGTCTGTGCCGAGGACCACCCCCGACCGTGGCTCGTTTGTCTGCTGCGGGGCTTTCGTCCGTCTCGCAGACGTACCGCTCCGTGTGTTCTGCACACGGATGGTCATTCAGTTATGGGTCTGCACGCACCTTCTCCCTGTTTCTGGCGTGTTCTATACACTTTCTCTGATTTATTTTAATTAACGGAGGGTCTCTATTGTAATGTAATATAATTTATCAACCTCTTTTCCTCTGGTTTCCATCCTGGATCCTGTACCCCTCAACGGCCGTGAAGCTCTTGTTTTATGTTTTCACCTAAAAGTGTTATGATTTTGTCTTTCTGACCTCGGTTTTCAATCAATTGAAATGGATTTATGGGTATCATTTCCTTTTTATTTCATATGGAATAAAATATGCAACGTACGATTAACACAGTTCTTCCTGGTCAAATATGCACAGATACATTTTTTTTTCCTGTTCCATAACTTCACTTGATGAAAATTAATTCTGCCAATTTTTGGTGTATGAATTTTCTGGTGCCTTTAGGTTATCTGAGTTCTCTGTGGTGCCGACCAAAATATCAGTAAGCGTCCACTTCCGTCTCTGGGTTTTCAAGATACCTGCCCAGGGTTCTCCGTGGCTCTGAGGGAATGATCAACAGCTAGATCACGACAGAATCCTGGTACCCCCCACCGCACACACATAGTGTTTCTCTAGGCTGAATTCTATCTACAAATCAGAATTCTAGATGTGCACATTTCAAAGCACCTGCAGAGGCACTAATCAGTATCAATATATATATATTTTTTCTAGGTAATCTGTTGTAGAGATTAAATCCAGTTTCCCCCCTGCATCACACGTGCCTGGCTACATACCTCCTCCAGCCCGCAGGAACTCCAGATGTCTCTGAATATTCGCAGAGCCAGGGAGGAGAGCTGAAGGAGCCGTAGGCCGTGGGAATTACGTGTGCTGCTGCCGCCAATACTTTTTCTATTTGTAAATGTCAAGGAGGGGTGTGTGTGTGTGTGTGTGTGTGTGTGTGTTTGTGTGAGCATCTCTGTCATATTTTTTTATTTATGCAGAAACAGATTGGTATTTGGTTAAGATTTTAGGCTCTGGAGAAAAACTTCCTGGAATCAAATTCTGACTTGTCTACTATGTGCTTGTGACCTTGGGCAGGTAACCTAGCCTCCTCACCCTTCGTTTCTCTGCCGGAACGACAGACACCAGAATTGTTCCCATCCGCAGGGCTGTGGCTGGGCCTGGAGAATCCCCGAAAAGTCAGGAGGATGCCCCTTCTCCCTCTCAGCTTCCCCACATCGGCTGTCTGTGTCCCCAGGCCCCATGTGATCCTCCCGCCAGAAGAGAACCTCGGCCTGGTCCCGTCTGATGCTGTGGGGCAGGCGAGTTGCTAATCTGTGTAATGGTGGGGCATGTTCGTGGAGTTTAATTTCTGCCCAGTTAGGGTGGAAACTACTACGTGCCGTCCAGCGCTTGCGGCATATATATGCCCAGAACGTAGGTCATCTCGTGTACGGCACCGAGTGACTTCCTGTTTTCAGATCACACAGGACACGGGTCCCTGTGTCACATTCCTCTTCAGTGACCTTTGGTGGTTGGACTCTCAGTTCTGCAGGTCGCGTTTTCAGTGTTGACTGTTCAGCTTGGCTTAGGATGAGTAGTCACTTACGCTAGGTCTGAGTTCACTCACGTGCTCCCTCGGTGATGTGCCGGCAAGGGCGTCGCTGCGTTATGGCGCTTGCTCTCTCTTTTCCAGCACCTTTAAGTCACCGTAAGGTCCCGGCAAATCTAAGGACGTCACGTCGGTCGTGTCCTTCCTTCGTTTGTGAGCAGAATCAAGGCTCTCTCGAGAGGGTGTGTGTCTTTGGACAAACACCCTCTTTGCCTCCTCTGCCCCCCGTTCCCTTGCGAAACTCCAAGGACACCATTCCCTCCTGTTCCCTGTGTCCCGTGTGCCCTTGAAACCCCCTTCGTGACAGAACGTCTTTGTAGATGACATGGGTTTAGATATCCACCCCTTTATGATGGGTTTTCCAATGGAGAGGGACAAAGACACTTCTTGTGGTTTGGTTTGGAAATTGCAGGCATTTTGATGAACACACACACACACACACACACACACACACGGCACGTGGTAACACTTCATTGGCATTGCAGCCCTCCCGAGTGCAAAAGGACCAGAGAGGAAACCTTGAGCTGGTTGCCTTGATTCACGTTATCCTCCAGGCTGCTCCCGCGACAGAGATGATGAGGACGCACGGGACGCCGGTATCTTCCATGGGTGCAGTGCTGTTCATTGTCCTCGGCGACACGCTGTTTGCCCCCAAACATACAGGGTGGTCTCGCGACTTGTGAGTCGTCAGGGATCACGGGAGTTCCTCCTCCCCTTCCCCAGAGGGCACACGGGAAGGAACCCAACCTATAAAATGAAAATGGAAAGACAGGGTCCCCCAGGCCCGTGTGACAAGTGTGTCACTGTGTGCTGACTCAGCCCTGCTCTTTTCAGGGGCCTTCCAAGCATGCATGGTTATAATCCCATTGAAGTCCTGTCCTCCATGCTAGTGAGTAAAATTTATCTCACAAATTTTTTCAACTATGTTACTTACATTGCTTTATCTTTTCCTGAGTTTTTTTGTTTTGTTTTGTTTTGTTTTGTTTTTTCCCTGCTCTCCTAGGGCAGAAGAGGACCTCGCAAGCGGAGTTCTGCAAGGCTTCGGACTAAAATTTCTCACTCAGCTGATTCGTCTTTCCCACCGTTCCAGCCTGTGTTTCCATTTGAAGAAGCAGCTCAGGGAAGGAAGGTTGGTGGGAAGTTACCCCAGAAGAGCTTGAGTCTTTGTGGCCAAGACCCTTCCGGCTCACGTGGTTGAGCAGAGCGTTTCCTAGTGAACATCTTCAGCATCCTCTGGAAAGAGAGCTTTACCCCAGAAGGGGATCAAGACTCGCTGGCTCAGAGGTTTCCTCCAGCCGCTCCACGCCTTACCCACATCTGATGCAGGCGCTGGCGGAAAGACCCCAGACTCGCGTCACACCTGAGAGCATCAGATGCTCAGCTCAGGGCAAAAACAAAACAAAAGTAACCTTCATACGACCTTGTAGGAAAGACAGAGGTTTCATTAGGAAGATTTAAGATGAAGTTTTGGACTCAGCCTAGAGTGCGCGTAGAGAATATCTAACTAGTCTAGAGATGAGACACCTGGAGGTCAGGGAGTTCAAGGGGCACAAAGTGCTGAAACGTGAGGCCAGGCCCCCTCTGGTGGGGCGAGGCAGGGGCAGGGCTCCTTGCCTGACTTCCAGTTCTTTCTACCTCAGGCAGGTGCCCTTCTGGTAAAGACCTTCCCCGGGGCCCCTGGACTCCACATAAAGGGACAGCGTTTGTCACACGCCCGTTGTGGGGGCTGAGTGTTGTCTCAGGTTGGCCCCCCAAGAAACAGACGAGATTGGCCTGTGGGGTGGCTCTGGGAGGGTGCGTTCGGGAGCCTCTGAAAGGAGCCGGAGGCGGGGCAGACTGGGCAAAGGGTGAAGTGGACATAAGGGGCGGCGGGCCTCAGCCCATCTCCCGGGGTCTCTGGAGTCGGGGGGCCTGCAGTTGTCCCAGCCAGGTGAGCGGGCTGGGATTGTGAGCCTCTGCTAGACCCCTGGCGAGGGTGCACCCTCAAGTCGGCAGCCCTCTTCGGCTCTCCGGGCAGCCACTGCTCCAAGGGGCCTCCGGCACGCGTGGGGCACTCTGCAGCTTCCAGACAGGCGCAGTCAGGATTTGGGATTTGGAGGCTCGGGGAAATGCCTTTGGGCTGCTCCAGACCCCGAAGAACCAAGCTGAGTGGCCCTGCGCTTTGTGCAGCATTCCAGCTGCCCCAAGAGCAAAGGAATGAAACTGGGAGGTGTCTTTGTGAAGGAAGAACCAGAGAGAGAGACTGAGTAGGGAAGCCGGCTGCAGCTGGGCAGGACGAACAGCCCCAGACAGAAGCCTCCGGAACCTAGAGGCGCCTCTGGGTCTCCCACCTGCTCCTCCTGCCGTCTTGCCGGTTAGAGTGTAGTTGTGTGCACTGCTGCCGGGCGCCAGTGTTGTGCCACCTGCAGGGGCCGGGGTTCGAAGGCTGGAGAGGACACTGCTTGCAGCGTCCTTCCAAGAACACCAATCTGCCTGACGGGGTTCCTAACCTCTGCTTCCTTATCTACAGGAGTGGGTAGAGCTCCTGCTCCCTTGGCACGGGTTAGCAGCCTTAACGGAAACATATGTGAAGCACCTGGGCAGGTGGCCGGTCACCCAGGCCGGGAGCTGCTGTGCAAACCTGTCCACCTCCCATGCGGGACGGTCCTTTCTTAGCAAGACCACTGTGCTTTCTCTGACTAAAAGACAGAGGAGGGGAGCGAGACTCAGTGGGTTGGATGATGACGAAAATCCAGCTGATAAATGGAGATAGCTCAGGCACAGGTACTCTGAGCCGTGCACACGGAGGGAACAGCACTGGGACACGAGTGGAGCCCACAGTGTCCAGGCGTCTGGGCTCCATCAATGACCAGCAGTTGCCTCCTCAGGGGCGTGTGCTTTGGGATGTCCCTGGGAAAGCCAGCCCGAAGCTGTAGGTCGTGCCCAGACCCAGGCCTGCGTGACTCCCGGGGCTCCCGGAGTCTCCTCGCCTCCACCCAGGAAGCAAGGTCCTGGCCCTGTGGTCAGGAGAGGGACAATCCAGGCGTCCCAGACACAGCTTCCGAGTCTGCCCCACACGGCCGTGACGCCGTGCAGCCAATTCCATCACCCCCGACAGTCGGTGGACTGAGGACGATAATGTCAAAGTCTCCTGTGCTGTTCTGTCCCTCTGTTGCCCACCTGGTGTCCCCAATGTCCGGCTCTCCCAGCTGGTCACAGGCTGCCTTCCCGCTGGTAAATGAGAAACAGGTAAGTTTCCGATGATCCAGAAAGCCTGAGGGAGCCCAGAGCCCTTTGGCTCTGCGGGCATCTCCCCGACGGCGTGACTTGTCAAGATGAAATTCAGCACTGAGCCGCCTGGGGTGGTCTTTCATAGCACACATGGTGTGGCAGACGCTCATCATTAAAGATCCATTAACACACGATGGATACAGATGTTGAGATTTAAATGCCCACATCGCCGTCCCGGTCCCCCCTCCCCCCTTCTTAAGTCAGGGCTGCTCCCGTCGCTCCCTGCGCGGGTGGGTTCCTCCAGGGGGCTTCCCGGTGGGGGCGCTGGAAGGGTAACCTAGCTTCAGGTATGGGGGTCACCCTGAGTTTTCATCACAGCGTCGCCTGGCTGCTGTCATTCCTGCCCTCCTGCCGTCTCAGCCGAGTGGCTAGTTGTCTGAGGACCGACACTGGCCAGCGGTGGGGGCCCAGGAGGGGCGAGGCTGGGGGGTGGGAGACTTGCTCCCTGCGGGAAGGGAGGCTCCACCTGCAGGGTCAGGAGGCGAAGCCCGGGAGAGGCTCAGCCATGCTGCTTCAGGTGCACCGAGGCTGGGTTTGGTCCTCCACTGGAGGGAAATGGGCAGCGTGAGGTGGGCACGCACGCCCGGAGTTTCAGGCCGGCTGGGGAGGGGGGAATCGTGGTCATTTGGGCAAATCCTTCTTTACACGCAGCACGAGAGAATCGAGTACCTAACCCGTGGCAGTCTTGCTGCATTCCGATCCCTGTGCTGAGATTTTACTCGTGTTTTTCAACACGATAGATTTAGCTTCTGCCCCTACAGAGTTTCCGTTTCAGCGGATGCGGCGGACAAGACATGGGGCTTCGTAAGTGGGTACATGACAGTCACGGTGCAGGTGTCCCTGAGTGCGTGGTGGCTGTGGGGTGCCGGCTTTCTCCGATCCTTCGCTTCGTGCTTTAAGCGCATCGACTCGTAATACCGTGTGGAGTCGGCGCTCGGCCCTGGACGGGTTAAGAAATGGGCCCCAGGTCACACGGTGGGTGGGGTGGGGCTTCGCACGCCTGCGGCAGGTGTCAGAGCCTGTGCCCATCTTGGCACAGGATCGGCCTTGAAGAAGTCCTGGGTGGGATGAGAATGAACCGTAGGAGCCCAGAACCTGGACTCAGGCTGGCAGGACTTGAAAATACTTTTGGAGAAAGTGAACTATGAAGAGTGAGCGGAAATTTGTGCAGTGCAGGAGGGCGAAGTGCCAGGGGTGCGGAGTGGCCTGGAGCTTAGCACCTGGGGGCGGAGGGAGGTGGGGAAAGGCCTGACCACGGCACTCGGAGAAGGTGGCGACCACACCCCCCAGCCAGGCCCTGCACTAGCCAGGAAGAGG
Source organism: Mustela nigripes (assembly GCF_022355385.1). NCBI lineage: Eukaryota > Metazoa > Chordata > Mammalia > Carnivora > Mustelidae > Mustela > Mustela nigripes. The sequence goes on from NC_081566.1 coordinate 63,563,066, forward strand.
CACCGAGAGCTCACGCAAACATGTATGTGGTCCCGGGGCTGGGAAGCTTGAGGATCGGCTCGAGGGTCTACTCCGTCCTTCACTGGCTCTGCGTCAGTAGGTGGGGAGGCAGCGGCCGCAGAGCAAACCAGCCGGAATCATGGCAGGAGGGTGACATTCGGAGAAAATGAACAACTCTCTAGTGACTCTTTCCTGGAAGGATTTCTAGGTCTGAACCTCATTCTTCTTGAAAGTCTGTCTGGCCTTCCGGGACTTCCCCCGGCTCCTGCTCGTTTCCTGTCCGCTCTGGCCTTCCCCTGGAAGTCCCCCTTGCCGACTCCTCGCCCTCGGCCCAGCTGCAAACTGTCCCAGCGCCTGTGGCTCCCAGGCCCGCCCCCTCCTTACTGGCGAGCCCTGTCCTGGCGCGCTCCCCTGCTCTACGCCATGGACACCATCTGTATTCTGATGGGACCCACGGCATTACCTGCAGTGTCACCCTTCATCTCAGCTCCAGGCTCCTGGAGGCTATAAAGCATTTGTTCCCTTGTTATTCTTTTGCTTGGATGATTTATTCCATTTCAGCGAGGGGGGTGTTAAAGTCCCCTACTATTACTGTATTATTGTCAATGGATTTGTTTGATTTTGTTATTTGTTGGTTTATATAATTGGCTGCTCCCATGGTAGGGACAGAGATACTTGAAATTGTTAGACCTTCTTGTTGGACAGACCCCTTAAGTATGATATAGTGTCCTTCTTCATCTCTTATAATAGTCTTTGGTTTAAAATCTAATTTGTCTGATATAAGGATTGCCACCCCAGCTTTCTCTGCAGTTATGTCTGCTATTGATGTAATATTTCTACCATTGTATGTTATAGACCTTTCGTCCAAGTTGTTTTCAGGATTTTCTCTTTGTCATTAAAACTTGTAAGTTTTACCATTAGATGATGGGGTGTGGGCCTATTTTTATTGATTTTGAGGGGGGTTCTCTGTGCCTCCTGGATTTTGATGCTTGTTCCCTTTGCCATATTAGGGCAACAATTCTCTATTATAATTTGCTCCAATGTAACTTCTGCTCCCCTCTCTCTTTCTTCTTCTTCTGGGATCCCAATTATTCTAATATGGTTTCGTCTTCTGGTGTCACTTATCTCTCGAATTCTCCCCTCGTGGTCCAGAGGTGGTTTGTCTCCCCTTAGCTCAGCTTCTTCACTCTCCATCATTTGGTCTGCTATATCACTAATTCTCTCTTCTGCCTCATTATCCCAGCAGTAAGAGCCTCCATTTTTAATTGTACCTCATTAATAGCTTTTTAAAATTTCAACTTGGTTAGATTTTAGTTCTTTTATTTCTCCAGAAAGGAATTTTATTTCTCCAGAGATGGATTCTCTAATATCTTCCATGCCCAGAGATGGATTCTCTAATATCTTCCATGCTTTTTTCAAGCCCAGCTAGCACCTTGATAACCATCATTCTGAACTCTAGTTCTGACATGTTACCAATGTCCGTATTGATTAGGTCCTAACGGTCAGTACTGCCTCTTGTTCTTTTTTTTTTTTTTTTTTTTTGTGAGTTTTCCCACCTTGTCATTTTATCCAGATAAGAATATATGAATGAGAGAGTAAAATACTGGAAAAGACCCCAGAAACTATATGCTAACCAAATCAGAAGAGAACCAAAACTGGGGGGAAAAGAAAGGGGGAAAAAATAAAAAATTATATATATATATATGTATATGTATATACACACACACATATATTAGACTGGTGAATAGAACATTGCCACCCACTTGATTTTGGGTGTATTCTGGTCTCTTAGAAGGAACTACCTCACAAAAATTATAACGAAAGAAAAACTTATATATATACACAAAAATAAAGGTAAAAGTGATAAAGGGATGATATGACTGTAAAGATGAAAATTTTTAAAAATTCTAAAAAAGGAATTGATATGATAAGTTGGTTGGAAAAGAAAAAAAAAAGAGGAGAGAATGTGATCAGGCTGGAGCTAGATTTAGGGTGTATTTTGATCTATTAGAAGATATTATACCTCAAAATTTTAAGGAAAAAAACCCTATATGTATACAAAAAATATGGTTAAATACAATGAAGGGATAAAATGTGACTATAACAATGAAAATTTTAAAAGATTTTTTTTTAAAATGGTATTGATAAGATAAAATAGTTAAATAACATTAAAAGAGGAAAGACGAAAAGTTAAAAAATAGAATAAGAAAATAATAAAATTAAAAAAAAAACACCATTAACTTTGCAAGACTATAGGATCATGGGGAAAAAAGCCATGAGTTCTATGTGTTGCTTTCCCCTAGCTCTGGAGTTCCACAGTTCCCACCTATTAGTGAACTTGGTCTTGGCTGGATGCTCTTGCTGATCTTCTGGAGGCAGGCCCTGTTGTCCTGATTCTCAAATGTCTTTGCCTAAAGAGAAATTGCACCCCCCTTGCCAGGCGCCAGGCTAAGTAATCTGCACAGTTTTGGTCTCAGTATCTTTTGTTCCCTGAACACTTTCCATACAGCTTTGGAGGACAGAAATGAAGATTGCAGCCTCCCAGTCTCCAGCTCATAAGAGCTGAGAACTCAGGGCCGCACTCCTCAGTGCACCCTCAGAGAAAAGCAGTTAATCCCTCCTATCTCCCTGATCTCTGGCTGCACTCTGAGCTCACCCGGCGTGTGATGCTAGTGGTTCTAGCTCTAGTGCACAGCCCCATTTGGAGTCTCCAAACCCAGCAGATATCTGCAGTGCACTCCTGTGCTGCTCATCCTCATGGAAGTTGAGTCTCCCCACAACTGCTACTTCTGGAATCCCTGCTTGAAGAAGTGGCCTGGCTGTGCCTTGGATCATGGTTTAAGGTAACCTTGAGCTGACAGCCCCTCCTTGGCTCCATCTCTGCCACTGGCTTCCCTGCTCTGATACCTGGCATTTCTGCCACACTCAGACATCCCTGATCTTTCTGTGACCACGCTGGTCCTGAGCCCACACTGTCCTGAGCCCACACCATCCCCATGAGGGCTCCACACCCTGCTGAGCTCCCTCAGTGGAGCAGACTTCTAAAAGTTCTGATCTTCTGCTCCACTGCTCCACCGCTTGCCAGGAGCCACCCCTCCCCCCGCCATGGTCTATCTTCCCGTCACTCAGATTCACTTCTCATGTCCTACCTTCCAGAAAGTGGTTGATTTTCTGTCCCTGGAATTGCTGCTCTTCTTCCTGTCTATCTCCGGCTGAGTCTGTAGGTGTTCAGAATGGTTTGATGACCAGCTGAACTCCTGGGACCTGATGCTATTTCAGAGTCCTACTCCTCTTCCATTTTGCTTCCTCCAAGAGGAGTGTTTTAACTTGCACATTTCCATCCAAGGTATTTTTATCCTTGGACATGTGTTTATTTTCAGTTCCTCTTCCAGCAAAGAGACTGTAAGCAGAGATTCTCTTTTCTGCCTTTGCTTATTCACTTATTCACGGTGCCCCAAACGATATCATAGATGGAGAAAGGAGCCTCTCTTAGAAGCTTGCAGAAACAGGCAGTGATTGAATGTCTTGAGTGATGTGTGAGTAATAACAGTCGGACATCATGGTTGGAGAGAATATTTTTCAGCTCCATCACTGAGGGAAGCCTGACATTCACTTGCAAATTCTAGCCTTTGCTATTGTCATTTGCTCCAGATGCTAAAACCCACTGAATCTCTAAGCCCGTCCTGGCCTATGACATGAAGAACCACGCTTGCAGAGGAGTCTAACATTTGTCTTGCTGCCACAGAGCCAGTAAGACGCATGTAACTGGACATTTTCTGTTCGCTCCCTTGACCTCCTGTCACCGAATTGCTTGGGTTTGTAGCACAGACTGCTGCCTCTGTTTCCCGATGGACAATTCATCCTCCTGAGAGTGAGATTCTCTGACGCTTAACTTGCTTGGCCAGTTTGACACTCCAAGCCCCTCGCCTACAGCCTGGATTCACATACACCTGCTGCTAAGTAAGGTCATTCCATGAAAGGTCAGATGGCTTGAAGCCTGGCCCCGATTTCCACCTGACCCTGAGTTCTCCATCCTGTGTAAAACTCTTGGTTTAAATCACCATGCCTTCCTGCCACATGGGAAGGTCTCAGTTACTGATATATCCTGAGCCAAACTCCTTTTCACTGAGGGGAGATTGAGCTTCGTGTGAGACAAGGGCCCTGAACACTAAATGGACTGAGTTGGCAGCCTGGGAAGATGTTCCAGGTGAGGAGAGGTAGATGGTTCAGGCAAAGAAAAGAATGGCCAGTAATGATTCCGGAGAGTGTAGGACCTATCCCTCGGGCCCCTGAGGGCACAGCCGTGTTCTGTTGGCAAGACCACTCCAAAGCAGTCAGTCAGCCCAGTCTCACTAGATTCCCGGACCCCAGGAAATGGCGAGATCTCAAGGAAACGTCTTTTATGAAGTATGAGGTGAAAAGAGTAGCTGTTCTTTTCAAAGAAGTAACTTCACAAGTCAAACCTTCTATCTGAGTATTTTGACTCTTCTTTATATTTGTTATGTGTTTATGAGGATCAAAAACTGTCAAAAAGTGTTCATATATTTACTTTTGAGTCACAGGGGTGTTTTCTAGAGACACACTGCATATTTGCAAACATAAGTCTCCTTAAATACAGGTTCATGTTCATGTAAATACATGTATGCAATCAGAAATTATTTTATTGGGTCATCTATTTATGACCCAACATAGTGTCGTATATTGTGACAGTCTTACCAAGTCATTCTCCAACATACGACCATAATTTACATGCTGTTTATGAGTCCCATTTTGTCATCTCCTAACCTAAACTCCGTATCATAAAACCTTCATATACAGTTTTGACGAATGAAAGGATGACAAGGCATGAACTCACTAATGTCTTACTTTGTATTTCTCTGAATGAGAATAATCACCTTTGTACACATTTTTTTAAAAACGCCAGAATTTCAAGAGGGCTAGATGTTGCGTATGTGTGTCGGGGGGAGATGACAGGTTCCTTCCAAATCACAGCCAGTAGCACCAGCTTTTTAATGTATGTATGTATTTTACACAAGGAATCATTTTGAAGTAGGAGAGGGAGGTTCTTGTCTCATGGAGTTGAAGAACAAATCTGTGAATCTTGTGGACGAAGGAGAGTGAGTAAAGCGGTAGTTTTATTAAGCAAGGATACAGAAAAAAATCCGGAGTGAGGGGGGTCCCGACAGGGTTGCCCCTGAGGGCTTTTAGGGTTGGTCTATTATTGAAGACAAGCAGGGAACATCTCTACTGATAAGTAGCATCTGTTGGGTCAAGACCAGTGATAACACCTTTAATGGGTTGCTTCCTTTTTAGGGCCTGGTAATGCTTTGTTGGTCACAAGTGACTCTTAGAACAAGACCCCACCTCTGACACCTGGGGCAGGGTGGTCTGGTTTGTTCCCTTTTCTCTGGTTTCTTTACTCCTCTGCCTTTTTTGGGATTTCCCTGAACCTGATCCCATAGCTCCCTCCTATCTCTCCCGACCTAGCCCTGCCCGTCCCTTACTCAGCTGGACACGTTTTGCCCAATAAAAAAGCAGCTGCTGATAGAAAGCGCAGAGCGCCTGGATTCAGAAACCTGGGATGTTGTGAACTTGTACTTCCCTTTACTGTCTGTGTGGCCTTGGGTCCGTCATTCCACTTCAGACACCGAATTTAATCTGTAGTAACTGGTGTAATCAATGAAACTGGGTACCAGGCACACCACGCTGAGTATCTATAGCCCCTGTTTTCCAAGCACCCCTGAAAGGTAGGAGTTAACATCCCCATCTCAGAGGGAAGCAGCAGGTTGTCCTCCTGCTCACCTGCCAGAAGCCGTGTGAAGGCTCTGGGGACGGAAGGGAGCCAGTGTGATCAGCCACATGCGGGGCGCGGTGCCAGCATGTGCCCCCTGCAGTCCCGGGGCTCTAAGAGAGAAGAGATCCGAATGCGTTTTCTTAGGGCATAAGTGTTACCATGCGACAAATACTTTAAAACATTTTTTAGGTCAACAAATCTTCTGCAGTAAAATGCAAATTTTACATTTACAAGATAAAAGCAGATCTTCAGAGAAGCAGCCAAGCCTTTATTTTCTTTTACGGTAGGTAAAATGTATCAAAACGCCATTGCCATTATGTAAGTGGCTTATCCAAGAAGAAATTCTTACAAAGTGGTGGGAAGCATGCTGACCGGACGGCTTACATGTTGTAGATACTCAGCCAATGTCAGCTCCCCTTCCTCCTTCCCTAGACAGGACAGGGGGCACTTGGGTGACTTTGTTACTCCTAGAATTTCAGATGGATTTGTTAATTGGAAAATAGTTCTGATAATATCTGGAGTTTTTACTCACGAACGTGACGCGTGGAGGTAGTTTTTCCCATCGTTACCAGTCTGCAGGAAAAACATCCCGAGGCTACGGTGATAGTGGTCTCTGGGGCCCATCGGCTCTGACCCCACTGACGGGGGCACTCGGGCTCCCACACATGCCCTCGGTGATTCTCAGCTCATGACTATTCTCTCTTGTTCTTTGGCTTATGTCTTCCACCCCACAGACTTGCTCTGAAAGTCACTATCGCCTCGTGAGGACAGACATCCTCTTTTTAATGTTTATCAGACGTGAATAAATTGCTTATCCAAATCTTTTGTGCACTTTTCAGACAGACTGATTATCTTTTTCCTTATTAATAGGCGGTTCAGCATGTGTTCTGAATTCGAAACTTCTACTCGTTCTACACATTGTGCACATTTTCTCCGCTTGAGCCTTGCACTTTCACTTTGAGCGTGTGTGTGCGGTTCTTCCCACAAAGAGCGTCAGAATTCACACACATGTAACCAAATATCTCTCTCTGGCCTGTCCTCTTGTACCTTGTTGGAGAAGTCCTCCCCACCCCAATGAGAGATTCCGCTGTGAGTTTCTCTGCAGCACACTTTCCTATTTAGGTAGTCGATAGATGTATTTCTGTATGATGTGGGGTATTATCTGTCTCCGTATGGATTGCCATTCGTCCCAACCTGCCTGTTCTTTCCGTTGCGATGGGTACCGCCACCTCGTTATAGACCATATTCTTGAACATGTGATTCTAGACTCAGCTTCTCTATTCATTGGTTGATTTTTCTCTGTGCCACTATCAAATTACTTTAAGTGTCATGTATTCATCGAAAGTGCTGATATCTAGTAGGAATGGTCCTTCCTAACACATCTCTTCAACTTGGAGTGTTTTTGTCCTTATTTTCTTGTGGAGGTTTTAGGCTCAGCCTGAAGAACACTCCAGAAAGCCCCTTGAGGCTCTGTGTGGAGTTTATAGGTTAATTTGACAAGTGGCCATTTTCATTGCATTGAATCTTTATTGATTAAAAAATCATAGATATCCTTGTTTGCTTACATCTTCTTATAAATCTTTCAATAAAGTTTTAAAATTTACTCTTTAAAGAACTTACAGATCTTTTGTGAGGTGCTCTTAGGTATGTCGTAATTTATTTGTTACTGGAAATTGTACTTTTTTATTCAAATTTTTTTATTTTTTATGGAGTCTTCTTGAAATAATACAATTTTCATATGTTCATCTTAATATCTAGAAGCATTGCTGAGTTGTTATTTTTAATATTTTGTATTTTGGGTATCCCACATAGTAAAATTATGATAAAGGGGTATTGGCAACACGACAGAAAAATGCATGGCACAAAATAAAGAATCCAGAAATGGACCCACTTACATATGGACAACTGATTTTCAGCAAAGGGGCAAAGATGAGTGAGTGAAATCTGTTTTTAAAATACCTGTAGAAGGTGTGCTGTTCTCTGGGAATCACAGAGGTGTTGGGTGATCTCCGAAGACTTCCTTTCTTGGATGTGGAGTCCGTACATCACCACAAGTTCTTTTTTTTTTTTTTTTTTTTTTTTTTTAATTTGACAGAGAGAGATCACAAGTAGGCAGAGAGCCTGGCAGAGAGAGAGGGGAAAGCAGGCTCCCTGCCAAGCAGAAAGACCGATGCAGGGCTCGATCCCAGGACCCCAGGATCATGACCTGAGCTGAAGGCAGAGGCTTAACCCACTGAGTCACCCAGGTGTCCTTCACCACAAGTTCTTAAAGCACCATTTACACAAATATATAGTGTTCTGAACCTTTACAACAGGCCTGACATAATAGCACGATGAGACGATAGCCCCAAATACCACAGCGTGGGTTGTCAACCCATTTCCCCTCCACATGCCCTGCCTGCCCCCTTCCTGGTCCCCAGCCTGTGTGTGACCTTTCCCTTCTGACTCAGGGGTTCCTTCTTCTATCTCTTGGCACTGATGACAATATCAATATCCCATAAGAGACTACCTTTTAAAAAAAAATTATTTATTTATTTGAGATAGCACAAGAGACAGTGAAAGCACAAGGAGGGGAGGGGCAGAGGGAGACAGAAGCAGGCTCTCCGCTGAGCAGGGAGCCCAGCCGGGGTTGGGATTCTCTCCTGAGCCGAAGGCAGATGCTTCGCCGGCTGAGCCCCCCAGGTGCCCAACACTTTTTATATCGTTCAGAGAATCACGAACGTCTCCATCTCAAGTACCTATAGTTCTTTACATCCCTGATTTTGTTCCCTAAGAACAGTGGATACATCTGGCTTTATATCTGGATGAGGATGAGAGCCAGCAAAGGAGCATCTCACACAAAGACCTCTCCCAAGGAGAGTCTCCAAATGCAACAATTCTAGGATTCTACATACAATGTCCATAGCAAAAATCACAACAGCTTTTATATAATATTTGTGTGTGTGCAGGATTCTCCAGTGGGTGCACGGCGAATTCAGATGACGATGTGAGCACATCGGGCTACCCAGGTAAATGCTGCGACACCAGGACACTTAACTGAAGTCTCCCTGTGTCCTGCGTGTTCTTCTCCCTGGCCCTGAGGGTAGAAGGTGTAGGTCTTACAGTTGGCCCCAAGAGGGCAGTAACTACACGTAATTGCTCCCAGAAGCGAGAGTGCTAGGTTTTTCTGATTCTGAGCTGGGAATCTAGAAGTTTGGATGGTCATCGGTTGACAACATTTAGAACTGTCTTTCACCTTTTCTCTCAAATCAAGAATTCCTTCTTCTCTCTGTCTGGGATAGCACCCAATTTCCCCTCCTGCAGCCTTTCTCAATTTTGCTGTGGTGATAAGGACCCTAGGATTTTATTACCCCAAGTAAGTAAAAGTGATCCAGTTTGGGACCCGGTGGGAAACAGGGGTGACTGGTAACTCTGTAGCCCCTAGAAGAACTCAGCTAGGTTCCTGTTTTGTAACTCTAACATTCCTTCCTAGGTCATTCTTAGGCCAACTTTGGATGGGAACGTTTATCCAAGCTGCCCTGAACTATTCCGCTAGGAAACCAGGTTTTGTTCTGTTTCCTGTGGGTTTCACTTTTCCTTTGTGGAATGTTCTCCCTGCCTAGCCACTGCCTGTCCACACTCAGAGTGCTGCGCTCTGTTCTGCCCACGACCTCAACTCGTGGAAGGTGGAGGAGACCTGGGCAAACCGTGAGTGGAGTCGGAGTCCATAGTCAACAGAGGGGACAGACTGCTACGGGGAGGGAGCTGAAAAACAGGAGGGCGTGGAGCTCAGAGGAGGTGTGATCAGGGCTGAGAGAGCTCTGTAAGAGGAAAGCCAGAGGCTGGAATGATAAGGAGATCACACAGGGAAATGTGCCCCTGACTGATTGTCCGGGAGAGCGAGATCCTGGGTACACGAATGCTCCCTGGGTACCGCTGAGTGGGAGCTACAGTGGCTGCCGTGCTGGGGGTCACGTGGTGGTGATGCCCTCCTCTCTCTGGAGTCTGTGTCTCTCCCATGCTCTCAACACGGAAGGGAGACTTGACCTGCATACCTCCTGAGAACCCTGTTTCATGGACCTAACTTTCCTGGGGAGGCCGAGTTTCTCTTCTTCGGAGGGCAGAGATCTCTCTGTATTCTCCTGACAGGCCGCCGACCACTTTCTGCTCTGAGAGGGAGTGTCAGAGAGCACACTGTCCCCTGAGACAGCTCATTCTACTCTGAACAGCTCTAATAACTAAATCATTCCTCTTTCTAGAAAATTCAAAGTTTAAATTCAAAGATTGTTATTTTTAGCTCAGAGCTACTCATTTAAAAAAAAATATTTTATTTATTTACTGAGAGAGAAAGAGCGAGAGAGAGCATGAACGGGGAGAGGGTCAGAGGGACAAGCAGACTCCCCGCTGAGCAGGAAGCCCGATGTGGGACTCGATCCTGGGACTCCAGGGTCATGACCTGAGCCAAAGGCAGTCGCTTAACCAACTGAGTCACCCAGGGGCCCAGGACTACGCATTTCTAACAGAAACAACACTGAATAACTCTTCACCCCTTCTTCTGTGCGAGAGTGTCTCAAATAATTGACGATGACCACCTTGGTATTTTAAAAATCATGACTGAACTTTGGTGTTTCATGATGAAGTAGAACTTGGCCATTGGCCTGGGGCACCCAAGCTGGATTTTACAACTGCATGATCGTGGCCTTGGTGAGAAGTCAGCACGTCACCCATCCACCTCTCCATGCGTCCTTTCAGTAAATACGCATTGAGCTCCTAAGAGACAACAGGAACTCTCTTCTGGTGATTCAACAGGGAATCAAAAAGAAATCCAAGTTTTGGAGAGCTTATACTCTAATGAAGGATGTAGATATTTTTCTGATTGATGGAGATTAATGAATTAATATGCTGAGATACAGACTTGCATGAAGAAGATAGTCCTTTGCGAGCAAGTGTCAAGGGAACATAAAAAAATCCAGGACTGAGAAGTGGAGTCAGATGAGGCTTCTTGGGACAGGTGAAACTTGAGCTCAACTCTGAGAAATGAATAGGAGTGGACAGTGCCTTCAGTCAGAGGGAACGCGGCGTGGCAAAGCCCTGTGGTAGACATCATTGACTTACTTAAGGACTTGAGAGAAAACCAGCATGGCTGGAGCACAGAGTATCATGAGGATGATGGAGATGCCCTTTGAGAGACACCCGCGGGCTGGCTGGGTGGAGCGTATCATAATCTCTTTGGTTGAAGAGAAATCAGACCTGATCAAAAGGATTTAGGCATGGGAATGACAGCAGGTTTGCTTTTTGAGGCCATGCTTCTGAGACTGTTGGGGAAAATGTGATGGGCCAGTTTGACTGTGGGAAGAGTAATTGTTAAGTCAGGAAGAGTAAGTCGTAGCTTTGATTAGGTTATAAAATGGAAACGGAGGAAAACACACCGAACTGAAGGAGATTTGGGACGAAGGATTAGGGTTCCTGACACACTGGGAGTGGGAGGCTAACAGACCACACTCTCAGAGAGGCTGCTTTGGTTTTCAAGCAAACAATTCCGTTTCCCAGGGTGAAATGTACACGTGCCGCAAGAGGCTAAGGCAGTCAGATCTCTTTTGTGGACGGTTTTCGTAAGAGCTAAAAATAAATTCCCTCCCAAAATAATTATAATATCCAGATATTATTGACGCTGTCATTTCCTGGAAGAGAATGGTGCCTCATTTGTGTCTGATGCAGATCTGTGTCCCAAAGCACATTATCTGAGATGCTGGTGAAGCCCCAAAGATCAATGAGCTTCCAACCCAGCCCCTTGGAATAACTGTAAAGGGGCTGTTTGCAGTCCCGAAGGCACGTTTTTATGCATGATTTTATACTGCTTACTAAGACTAGCTTATTCTCCACTAGGAGCTTGCAGAGGATTTAGAAATCATTCATTTCCAAGTCTCTTTATATAAAATAAAACCAAAAGTAATAACCTCTCTTCCAGAACCAAGAGCTGCAGCGTGAATACGCTAGAACCAAAATACATTAGAAGAGTTTTTATTCTCAAGAGGCTGCCACAATCCTCTTCCAACTTCCTCTCATCCTTGTAGCCTCTGAAAGAGGGATTACTTCCTACACAAACAGTGTTTGCCCTCTGGGTGATTTCTGCCTCTTATCTATACGATCTGTATTTTAGGTGACTTTTGTGAATACAAAGTCACAGTAGTGGAGTGATAAACCAGATTAATTGACTGGGAAGACCAACAAGTAGAGCAGGCCACAGAGGTGGGGGGCGGGGGAGAAGGGGAAGGGGAAGGGGAAGGGAAGGAGAATGAAGAAGAGGAGGAGTGGGAAGAGTAGGAGGAGGGGGAGGAGGGGGAAGAAGAGGAGAGGAGGAAGAGCAGAAGAGCGAGGGCGAGGAGAGCCCTGGATGTGAGGACTCATCACCTATTGGCCTTGGAGCCTCAGAGGGACTGGCTGTGACTGCTTCCCGGTCTGGGGTCAGACCTGAAGGACCGCAGGGAGGGACCCCACTCACCCTGCCTCCAGGAGCCTTAGATGAGCCCTGCTGTCTAGGGTTATTGGTAGAGGAACTGATAGGGTGAATCTGTCCTACTGGAAAATCCAAGCCAAAAAGGACCTTGGATAAGAAGGCCATATTCTCCATCCCAGTTTTGAGCCTTCAATCTGGTCAGTCACTCTCAAACATACTCATTTAGCACATTAAATTAAACCGACATATTAGGATCTTCTGCGTCAGTGATCAACACGCGGCTCCGCTTTGACTTGTGCTTGACTGTGATTATCTCTTGTCGGCGATTCTGTAGGAGTGGCAGACTTTCCCCTTCTTCCCTTCTAGGTTCTTTGGCTGATCTAATAATTAAGTTGACATAAGACAGATAAATAGGAGAAAAACTTAATTTTGTATGAACTGGGGCCTCTTAAAAAACACAGAGATAGTCAGGCAGTTGAGGCTTATTTAGCATCGGGAGCTAAGGAGAAAGGGACAGGGCTCCAGGGCTCTGGAGAGGGGCAAGGTGGTTCACAGGAAGATGAGAAGATCAATGTTTGGTACACAGATGTTTCCCCTGCCATGCCACCAAGTCTGTCTTATATAAACAGCTGTTTTGGGTAATAGCTCTTTACTGGCTCACTGGCCATCTTGGCCTCCCAAAGGAAGGGATCTCTGGACTGGAAAGATGGACACAGGAGGGAATGTCTTCTAAGTAAGACAGTTCTGTCTACCTGAATTTGCTGACATCTGTTACGTATGTACCTGACTCTTTCAAAGCTGAATTTGTTCCCTTCTACAGACCTATGATGGTTTGACTTACCATTTTTAGACTTTATGATGGTGCAAAAACCATATGCATTCAGTAGAAACTGTACTTTGAGTTTTGAATTTGGATCTTTTCCTGGGCTAGTGGTGTGTGAATGGTCCTCTCTCATGATGCTGGGTAGCAGCCATGACCCCTTGGGCAGCCCAGTGATCACCAGGGTCAATGATTGACAAATAACACTTCTGCCCATATAACCACCCCATTTTTCACTTTCAGGATGGGATTCAATAAATTACATGAGATACGCAACACTTTAGTATCAAGCAGGCTTTATGTTTAATGATTTTACCCAACTGTAGGTTCTGAGCGTTCTGAGCACAATTAAGGTAAGTGTGGCTAAGCTGTGATATTCTGTAAGTGAGATGCATTCATGAAAATGAAATGCATTTTCAACCTATGATGTTTTCAACTTATGTTGGGTTTATCAGGATGTAAACCCCCATGATAAGCAGAGGAAGATCTAGATTTCCTTCTGGAGACTGTTGTTAGCACTTTTGGTATCTGACTGATGAATTTAATTAGACTCTCAGCGGTTGGGTGTTGATTTATTTTTGCTGCAGACAGAAAAACCATATGTTATTTGACCTAAATGACTACACAGGGAGCATGGAGGCATTGGTGTTTGGAAAACAGAACAAAGTCAATGTGAGGAAGGGGATATACTTTGGCTTACATTCTTCAGGCTGTCAAAAACTGGAGAAAAATTATAGTTGAAATCTGGGGATCAGTTTCATTGAGGTGGGTGTTCCATGGAGACAAGTCTCTCCTCTGAGGAGATAATATTTTGTCTTTATATTCAGAAAGTGGGACAGGTGCTCTAGAACAGGATATGTTGTGAAATTCCATGATATTTAGTACATCTGCATCTCACAGAACTTAGGAAACTCCCTTTTCTGAAACACGCATCCTACACACACAGTCAAGAGGACATGGGTTTCATAAGGCAGAGACATACATGAAGGTGCCCACACAGTCCCACAAAGTTTGTTGATGACACTGGAAGTCTAATGCAGACAGCTTGCCCAAATTTAGAAAAATTATTCTGAGTGATGTACATAAAAATAGGCAAAGTCCAAGACATCTTGAGGACATTTTTCAGAGTCAAGCCAGACATCCCTGCACTTACCATACTCTAGGGCAATTGAGTCAGGATAAAGGCCTTCCCTCTTCCGGTCCTTTGCCTCTTTTTCATACTGGTGCATGCTGCTGCCACCAGTTGGCGCTCTTCCCCATGCCCCAACAGTGTTTCCACTGGCTCCTGTCTTTGTAATGGGAGTGCAGACAGGAGACAGTGACATGGTCTTGTTAAGCAAGAGTGTGCATCTCAGTCCAGATATACCTTAAGGAGAGAGACTCAAGAGTGAAAAAACGTACTTGAAGGAAGGGAAGGAGAAAATTTTATAAGAAGTAAAAGAAAGACACACTTTACCAGGATGGAGTCCTACAGGCAGCAGAGGGCTTAAGGATCAACTTCTTCTTAGAATATAGGTATTTTTTCTTAATGCAGGTTTTTAAGCCCAAAAACTGCAATGAAAGGAGCAATTCAGATCAACTGGTCTAAACAGCATTTAACTGAAGAATCTCTGATTTACCCTCTTCAGCCAAACTGAGCTGCCTGAGAACAGAAGTGTACAGACTCCCCCACATCTCCAGATTAGCCAGGAGGGGGTCATTGCTGAATAAATAACTACAAAATCACAACATATTGTCAATAAAAGTTTATTTCCCATTCACTGAAGCCCTGTGTCAGGTTTAGTTTGGGGTAAGGGTAGGACTCAACTCTAGATGGACATTCAGGGAGATTGTTGCTCAATAAATATCCATTGAATGAATAAAATTGAAGCAAAAGTCTGCCATCTTTAGGACACAGATGAAAACCTATTAAAACAGAAGGAAGAAAAAGTTGTTCTACTTCTGTGGAAAGAGTAGAAATTCGTTCTGGGAACAGAATATAGTGGGTTCTTTTACATCTGAGGGAGGGACAGGATCAGGGTGAAAATCTCATCCAGAAGACTAAGGATATAATACCTGCCAAAGGCCAATGCTGAGTGAGGAACTCCCCCATTGCTCCACAACCTGCTAATGACTCCAAGACTAAATAAGCTCCAGATAACAAGCCCATTGTTAGGGGATGATCAAGAGCATGTAAAAAGTATATCTTCTTAGTTTTAGGTGTGAGGGAAGACCCAAAGCTAATGGTGTAGCACTGGGGGAAATTTAAACATGTGGTGTCCTCAGAGCAAATAGCACCAGTAAATCTCAAAGCCAGCTCTACTCCTGACCAGATTAATTCAACCACTATGGTAAAAGTCATAGCAAAAGATAATCTGTGCTCATTTCCAGGTAGAAATACTGTCTACCTTGGTCTCTACCATCATGGATAGCTTTTGATAAAATGTGTGAGACAAATAAAGAAGTAGAAGAAAAAAAGATCTGTCAAGAGACAAATCAGTTTTGGGGCACCTAGGTGGTTCAGTTGGTTAAGCCTCTGATTTTAGCTGAGGTCATGTTCTCAGGGTCCTGGGACTAGGTCCCATGTCAGTCTCCATGCTCAGTGGGGAGTCTGCTTCTCCCTCTCCCCTTCCCCCTGTTCTCTCTCTCTCTCTCTCCCCCTTCCACATAAGTAAATAATATCTTTTTTTTTTCTTTTAAAGACACAAATAAACCAAAACAAACAAAGACAGATAGGATTCAGATGTTGAAACAATCAGGTCGGGTATTTAAAATAGATGGAAAACATGAATCATTAGATGGACAATTTCAGTACAAAATGGAAAATAAGAAAAAGAATGAATTAGAAATACTAGAAATGAAAAAAAAAACAGTTATAGAGGTGATGAAAGTCTAGAATAGAATTATCAGTAAATTTGACACAGCACAAGAAAGAATCAATATCTTAGAGATGGATTAACAAAATACATGGAAACATCAAAAAGAAAAAAAGAAGAAAAAAAGGAAAAGATTAGAGTATCTAAAAGATGTGGGGCAATATCAAGCGTTTAAAATACCAACAGTTAGAATCCCATAAAGAGAACAGAGATTGAGGCATAAGAAATACATGAAAATAGATAAAGGCAAAGAATTTTTTTAAAACTAATTACAGAAAAATCACCAGAGATCCAAGAATCTCAGAGAACATCAGGCAGAATAAACAATAATAGTGAGATACTAGTAACGAACCACGCACACTTAGGTATACTATATTCAAACGGTTAAAAGACAAAGCAAAAATCCTCAAGGCAGCACAGGCAAGGGAGAGAAACATAGACGCAGGCAGAAGAATGACAGCAGATTTTTCTTCAGAAATTATCAAAGCCAGAAGCCCATGTACTGACATCTTTAAGGTTCTGAAAGATAAAGACAGCTTTCAAATCAGAATTCTAAACCAGCAAAAATATCCAAACATGGAGGAGAAATAGACATTTTCAGACCCATGACATTGAGGTAATTTATGCAGTGGGAGACTGAATTAAAGGAAACTTTAAGAAATGTTAGGCAAAGGAATTTACTTATTATTATTTTTAAAAGATTTATGAGAGAGAGAGCGAGCATAAGGGAGAGAATGAGAGACAGCATAATCGGGGGGAGGGGCAGAGGGAGAAGCAGACTGCCCACTGAGCAGGGAGACCAACACAGGACCCAATCCCAAGACCCCAGGATCTGAGCTGAAGGCAGACCCCTAACCACCTGAGCCACCCAGATGTCCCAGGCAAAGGAACTTGTGGAAGTTCTGTGGGAATTTAAATCTATACAAAGAAAAGTACCCTAAAGGTATTATAAAATTTGCTCTTCTTATTTTTAAGTACTCTAAAAGATAATGGATATTCAAAATGCGGAGTTCACAAAATGTTTCTGTAAAGGGCCAAACATTTATTTTAAACTATACATTCCCTACAGTCTCTGTCACAGCTGCTGACCTCTGCACTGGCCACAAAAGTATTCTTGGACAATTTGTTAATGAACAAACAAGCTTATGTTCCAGTAAAACTGTATTATGGATGCTGAAATTGGAATTTTTTAATAATCTTCATGTGTCATACGATCTTCTTTTGATCTCCCCGCAAACACCAAAAACATGTACAAACCATCCTTTGCTTAAGGGCTACCAAAAACAGGTGGATTCTCAACAAAACAGGCAATGGGTGGGGTGAAGCCTATGGGCCATCCTTTGTCAATTCCTAGTCTAACGCAAAAATATTAGCAAAGTATTATGTTCATAGGATCAATAAAAGTAAAGTATTTGGCATTAAAAGCACAAAATAGGAGAGGGAGGAATTAGGAGCATACTACTGGAAGACCCTTACACAACGTGCCAAGTAGCAAAATGATATTAGAAGAGACATTCTGATTGAAGACATGTTTTGTAAACTCTAAGGCACCGGATGAAGAAATATTTTTAAGAGACATAAATAATAAGACAGCTTGTCATATCAGAGAAAGGATAGGCACACAGACCCAATGGAAATGACAGTTCTGAAATAGACCCACACATACACAATCTGTTGATTTTCTACAAAAGTACAACCACAACTCAATGGAGAAAGGATCATTTTTGAACAAAGAGTACCAGAATGAAATATTTATATTTTTAAAAATGAGCCTGATTCATACCTTGCTCTCTGCATAAAAATTAATGCAAATGGATCCTAGACTTAAATGCAGAAATTAAAACTGTAAAACTAGATGAAACACAAGAGAAAATCAGTAATGTTAGTTTAGGCAAAGATTTCTTAGATATAACTCCAAAAGCACAGAGGATACCTTTGTTGATAACTTTATCAACATAAAAAAATTGTCTTGAAAAGATACCTTTAAGGCATAGAAAAGTATGTCATAATTTGAGGCTTAGTATTCAATAGTCACACAGCTGTTAACGACCCTGTTCCCAGAACTTATAAAGAACTCTCAAAACCCTGTAAGTAAGAACAAACAGCTGAACTTTTAAAAAGGAAAAAAAAAAAAAAAAAGGTACACAGGTGGAAAATGAGCATCTAACAAACTGCTCAAAATAATTCGCCTTTAGGGAAATTCACATTAAAGTGTGGTGAGATGCCAGTATGCACCAACTCAATGGGCTGAAACTGAAAAAGACTGGCCACACCAAGGACTGACGGGGTCAGGAAAGAACTGGAACTGTGGGAGCGTCCAATGCCACAAACACTTAGCAAATCGTTCTGCAGGCTTGTTAAGAAGTTAACACATGTGTGCAAGGCGGGGCCCGGGGAAGGTGCAGGGCCAGCGAGATGGTCAAACACAGCTGCTGGGAATGGACCATGTCACAGTCACCTTAGAAAACGGTGTGGAGATTTCGTGTAAATTTAAGCATATGCTTGTATAAAGCTGCGTCTTGATCCAAGCTTTTCCATGTGACATGCTAACCTGTGTCGACACAAGCATCTGAATGTGAATATTTATAGATGTTTGATGTGTATTAGGCCAAAATGTACACAACTCAGTGTTCCTTACCTGGGGAATGGATACACAAGCTTGGCAGATCCCACAATCGAATTCCATACAACAGGACAAGAAAAAACTACAGATACCCACAACAGCAGATTAATCCTAAATGCATCCGACTAAGTGAAAGAAGCAGGCTTAGAATTCTACACATATTTTTATTTTATCTTATTTTTGAGAGAGAGAGAGAGAGAGAGAGAGAGAGCTCACAAGCCAGGGGTGGGGCAGAGAGAGAGAGAAAGGGAATCTCAAGCAGGCTTCATGACCCATGGGGAGCCCATCGCAGGACTCGGGCTCATGACAATGAGATCATGTCCTGAGCCAAAGTCAAGCATAGGCCGCTTAGCCAACTGAGCCACACAGGTGCCCCACATATACATTTTTAGTTCCACTTTGTGAAATTCTGGAACAGGCAAAATTATGAATTAATAAGTCATGGAGATGGAAAGTGCAGTATAGGGAACATGGTTGATGATATTGTAACCACGGATGGTGACAGAGGCGGGCTGCACTTCTGGTGGGTACTGAATGATGGACAGAATCGCTGAGTCAGTGTATTGTACGCCTAAAACTAATATAACACCATACATCGATAAGACTTTAATAATAAACTTAAATTTAACTTAAAAAACAGAAATTGTATCAGTGGTTGTCAGGAGCCTGGAATGGGGAAAGGGTTAGTAATAAGGCTGCATGAAGGAAATTTTGGCTACAGTGGAACTGTTCTAGATCTTGCTCAAGATCTAGAACTGTTCAAAATCTAGATCTAGATCTTGACTGAGGCATGCATGTGTAAAAACTCAAAGAACTTTGGGTGTCTGGTGGCTCAGTTGGTTAAAACATCTGACTCTTGATTTGGGCTCAGGTCATGATGTCAGGGTCATGAGACTGAACCCCATGTCAGGCTCCTCAGTCAGTATGGAGTCTGCTTCAGATTCTTTCTCTTCCCCCCATCACTTTACCCCTTCCCCTGCTCATGCATACTCTATAAATAAATTAAATCTTAAAAAAAAAAAAAAAGCCTCAAAGAACTTTGCAGTAATAACAGTAAATTCTACTGTATGTGTATTAAACCTTAATTTAAAAAATGGAAAATATGTATACCATATAGGAAGAAAAATTGTAGTTGTTTTTAATACTCTTTTTAAAATTTAATTAAATTTAATTAATTTATTTATCAGAGAGAGAGAGAGGGAGAACACAAGTAGGCAGAGTGGCAGTCAAAGGCAGAGAGAGAAGCACACTCCCTGCTGAGCAAGGAGCCTAATGCGGGACTTGATCCCTGGACCCTGGGATCATGACCTGAGCTGAAGGCAGCTGCTTAGCCAACTGAGCCACGCAGGTGTCCCTGTTTTTAATACTCTTGATTGTGCTTTTTGATCTCTGTAGATCCATTGCTTCTGTAATTAATCAGATAAAACTATTTTTTAAAAGATTCACAAAAACTGGATCAAGGATTTTATTATGACTTTCATTATTATTATTTAAATGATCTCTATGCCCAGTGTGGGGTTTGAACTCATAGCTCCAAGATCAAGAAGTCACATGACTGAGGTAGCTAGGTTACCCTGGATCAAGGATTTTAAAACAATTAGTGTTTCTTATCCATTTGATTAATAATATTTAGTTTATAAATGTGATAATGATATAATTACTAGGAATAGTGTTCTTAGAAGTATTTAATTGGGACATCAATTTGGCAATATTATTAACACATATATTCATATTCCTTGATCCACTTATAGGTATTTAACCTAGAAAATCTTGACTTATGGCATTACATAAATATTGCTTTAAATAAAAAAATTCAAAATAATTGAAGTAAACAATGAATTAAATTAGTCATGATAAATTTATTATTGAATATGATTAGATTTATGACTATGTTCTGACACATAAAAATTTATAACACATACCATTAGATAAGAAATGTAAGTTACAAACAGCAGTGTAATAGCTTTCTTTACTAAGTATTATAGGCTAGTTAATTATTAAGTGCTTTATATAGATGCCTTGTTTAATGGCCACCACAGATATAACTGTTATATTTCCACCATCATTAGCTCTGTTTTTATAAATGAAAAAAATGAGGCATTCAGTTTGGATGTATATCTTCTAATCAGAGCCATACGGCGACACTTTGAGATCCCTGGAGATATTTCTCTGCCTCTTGCATACCTTAAGACCACTTAAGACCACTTGGCACAACTATAGCAATGAGGGGTTTGTGATGAGAGATGTGTCTCTGAATTGTGAATTTCTCTTGGATCCCACACTTCAGATCTAGGGGAAGTTCTAGCTTCTCACCTACTTCATGCTGGGGTAGAGGAGAAACTCCAAAAGGTACAAAGTGCAAAAAGAGACAAGGTCTATGGTGTTAGAGGATGAAGCTATTTATGTCAATACAAAATCAAAGACCCAAATTCTTTTGTGTCCCTCAAGTTGACCTCCTTTGGAGACACAGTATGCTTGGAAATACCAAGCTCATTGAGGGAATCAAGACTACAGTAAGGGAAGTCAAGTCATGGACTGGGCAGGTCCCTGGAAGAACTCATTCTTAATCACCATTGTCTACATACCATAGAATAGTCAATCACAGAAAGTTTGTATAAAGTAATAAGAATACGAGTAATAAGAGCAAGAACATAAAGACTATGAGTAGATAGCTCAGAATACACATCATTTCTGTGGGACACCACGTATATCCTGAGGGTCCATAAATCAAGTCTGATTTGGAGGAAGTTTTAGCAGTCAGTGACATCTTCTTAGCATGGAATCTCTTCCCTAACTAGCTGAGTGATGTTATGATCTTGACGACTTTTCTCAATTTCTCTAAACTTCCCTTTTTTCATTGCAGATGAAAAAACTGGACTCAGTATTTGTATGTTCCCTCACTGTCCGGTTTCCCACAATGACCAAAATTACCTTGAATGTATATGTACTTAAATACTATGTATATTCTATATTTAATATATATTATAGATCTATCCTAATAATATATATTATTAATATATTCATGCATATTATTACTTATATATGTTATTGGAATGGTATCAGGCAAGGAAGAAACATAAGTCTCTATTTTACTCTTGGCATCTAAGCCTCCGGAATAAAAGATACACCTCAGAAAGAAAGCAGTACAAGTGAGAACAACTCATTCTTTTTCCACGCACCCTGGCCCTGAACCACGAAAGCAGATCTGTAATGCTGCTTTTCCTTAGATTAGTTGCACATGAACAGCCTTGGACCTTCCCAGAGGGAGACATCCCATTCTGTCCTTCACAGCTTCCTCCTCATCCACCTTCCATCCCCCTCACACACCTACCCCAAAGCAGGACCACAGCCTGATTCTCAACCGAGGACTGGGATTGACCATTTGAGTATCATTAGGAAAGTGATTTCACCTTCTGTTCCTTGCTTTTCTCAGAGTAGGAGAGTAAAGAGGAGAAAACTATCAACCATCTCCAGCAAGGCTGGAGACTGACACACGGTAATTGCAAAAGATCAGGTAGTAAATATGGGATCAATAAATATACTGTAAATGTCAGCTTGGGGATACCTATGTTCTGCCATTGGGCTCTATAGTAAATTAAGGATTCTTCAGTGCTTGCTTGATGTAGATCTTTGCCTGTGGCAACTTCCTGATGGAGTCCACCTTTGAGGAGCATGAGAACCAGGAAATATGTTCTGAGCTAAAGCAATCCTTCCCTAAGACACAGCTCTTGGCAAACAAAGCACAGAGGGTTTCTGGGCTGATGTGGGCTCTCAGCTGGCCTTCTCTGAGCAGGGCACAACCCGTCCAACATGCCTATTCTTGACCCCAGCCTCAACTTGTTAAGATCACACCCAGAGTATAAATGCAAATACTGCTTGGGATTTGGGGGGCTCAGCCTGATCTGCAAGCCACAGATGATTTGCTTTGAAGCAACACACCGAAGAGTTAGACTCCTGTTATAGAATTCCTTTACAATAAAAAAAGTTTATTATTTTTTCCAAGTTATAAAAATTATACATGCAAAATATGGTCACAGACACCAGAAAGTATAAAAGTAAAAAAAATAAAATAAAAAGTACCCATTACCACTCTATTCCCCAGAATTAATGCTGGTATATCTTGAACTTCTCTCAGATATATGTATGTATTTTTTTTTTTCTATACTTAGATTTTACCTCCATAGCATCATTGTTAATGGCATCCAGGTTTTTAGAAGGATATTACAGTGAGATTTCCGTATGTGAATCAGGACCGAGTAGTTGTTTCTTGTTTTTCCTGGGCTTGATGACCTTAAAGAGGAAAGAGATGGTGATAAAACAGTTGAGATGCAACTGATTCTATCTTTCTCCCTGCACTGACTCTTTCTCCCAGCCACTGGCTACATTCCTTCTCTCCTTTTCCTGTAAGGCTCTTGCTCTCACTTCTCTCCTTCAGTGAATTCTGTCCTTTGAGTCACCCCACCCACCTTGGTTGAGACCATGAAATGAGGTAGTCACTCACAGGCAGCATGAGTGCATGTGGGCGGGGCCGAAGAGAGGAGGGAGCAGGTGTACTCAAGGCCAAGAGCTGAGGGGAAGGTTCTCACTGGGAAAATGAGTAGGAGGAAAGTGAGGCTATGAGGGAAAGGCTGGGGGTTTGAGGGCCTCAGAGCTGGAGAGACCTAAGAGTGTGGACCTGCTGTGTGTCTGGGGGCATCAACTTTTGTATTGACCTGTTTCATTCCAGTATTATCCTTTGGTGATCTTCCCACAATCCCTCATGCATGTGTGTGATGAAGAGCGTGGACTTAGTAGTACCAATGCCCTCTGTCTGTGTACACCGGTCTGTATATCTCACTAAAGGCTGGTCACTTTGTGTTTTGAGATATTCAGGGGCACTCTTGATCATTTAGGTCTGGTATGAGCTCTGTTTAACATCCTCTGGGATAGAGGATATTCTCCCCATATCATAGATGATGAACATAAGGTTCCTGGTATTTAAGTTCACTAGCCAGTTAGGAAATCACAGAGCCAGGATTTGAAACAAATCTGCCTTAATGAAGCCCAAATTTACTAAATAATCTCCCTGCTTTGATACATTCAACCACCTCTATAATACTTAGCTAATTTTCTATACTTTGAAGGCCTCTCTGGGGCTTCTCTCTTCAAAGTGATTAAAAATCTCTCTCTCTCTCTTTCTCTCTCTCTCTCTCTTAAAGAAAGAATGATGGAAAGGACATCAATCTGGTTTTCGTAAAGTCTTCTATATTGGAAAAATGATGTTCTCCAGAAGTTCCCACCTTGATGAAACTGTGAATTACAGATCTCAGCTGTCTTGGATCCATGCTGAGTTCAAAGCAGATGAGTCTGAGTTTATCGCCTTCCTCACAGTTGACGTTGGTCAGTCGTCCATACACCAAGACCTCTATCTTCCCCGTATTATCTTGTATTTCATACAAAATGATGTTCTCACTCAACACGTTTTTCTACAAAAGAAAAGCAATGCCCTTCTCCTGAGAACTGGATCAGATTTCCACATCTATGAGAAACTCAGGGTGTGGGTGTACACTTTTGTCTCTGACAGGGGTCCAGAAGGAGGGGTAAAAAATAGCTTAAATTATTTTGTCCAGAGAATTCTCCTTATGAGTCTGAGGATTTCCACTAGTCATCATTAAGTAGATTATATCATTTCTGTAATTCTTCTCCATTCTCTATTTATTCACTCCTCCAATTCTGCCCGAATCTTGAATCTAGATCATCTAGTCCCATTGTTCTAGGTTTCTTCTCACTCACTACTCACTAATTCTGCATATGCACCTGTGTGCACAGCCACTTACACAGAAGGCACAGGAAAGAACAGGGGTAGAAGGAAAGAGCCACCCTAGAAGACACCTTTAATGGAATATGGAATAAAACTTCCCATAGAAAAGTAAGGTTGGGGACGCCTGGGTGGCTCAGTGGGTTAAGCCGCTGCCTTCGGTTCAGGTCATGATCTCAGGGTCCTGGGATCGAGGCCCGCATCGGGCTCTCTGCTCAGCGGGGAGCCTGCTTCCTCCCCTCTCTCTGCCTGCCTCTCTGCCTGCTTGTGATCTCTTTCTGTCAAATAAATAAATAAAATCTTAAAAAAAAAAAAAAAAAGTAAGGTTGGCCCCACTTAGTATTTCCATGATGTGTTGGGACAGAAATACCTTCACTAATTCTAAGAATAAACCCAAATTATGCATTTTATTGATCATATTAATAAACTGAGTAGTTAAAAAAATTTGGGGGAGAGGGACCATCAGAGAGGGAGAGAGAATCTTAAACATACTCCACACCCAGCATGGAGCCCAATGTGGGGCCCAATCTCATAATCCTGAGATCATGACCTGAGCTGAAATCAAGTTAGATGCTTAACTACCCAGGTACCCCATAAATTGAGTATTAAACAACATGACTTCTCTAGTGTTTTCAATATCCATAATTCCTATTAGATAATGCCAGAATCAGTTGCCCAACAATTTTGCTGAGCGATTGTGAAGAGAAGAGCACTTTAAGATTCAGATGATCAGAATCTGAGCTAACTATTGGAAACAGCTGCATTTTAGGGCAGAGTCATCTCTTTAGTTTTTACTCTGGTTGTCACAACTAGCATCCAAGTTTGAGAGGATAACTATTCACAGTTAACTTAACCTGCTACTGAAATGGGATGAAACAGAACTTAAACAAAATCATAAGAATATGTATACTAATAGAAAGTCTGCACTCTACTGGACCAGGATACTTGTGACCAGATCATTATATCTGATAAATGCCAAGGATTTTGGGAAATATCTTTCTGTAGAGTTTGCATGGCATTACCTTGGGAAGCAGATCATGAGGAGTTTTTCTAGCCCATATCCTGAAGCGGGAAGCTTCTACCCAACTACACTGGTCAGTGACCTCTTGAGTTCGTGTATTTCAGAAGTTAACCAGACTCTACTTGGCAAATCCAGATCTTCAAACTCTGGGGTTGCAGAAGATATAGTACAAATCAATGGTGTTGGGCTTACCTTATGCACCTGATATATCCCACTCACAAATGTTCCTGGCTTTTGTGAGTAAAGAGTATTAATTTTAGGAGTTGCTTTTGCATTTTGGATTAGTCTGCTTGAGATTTCCATCTTTTGGTCAGAATTGACATCAGACACACGAGAGGTACCATACAGCTCCAGGAACCCATTGCGACCATGGTAATCTGATATGGCGATGATATTCTTTGGGATGAACTTATTCTTCAGGCTGACATGAAAAACCTTTACTTGGAAGAATTGGCTCTCAGTAGCCACGGTGGCATGGAACATCTTTTTCTCTGCTTTCATGGGATCATATGAAAATGGTTCTGTTGCTTTCAACACCATCACTTCCTTGGGGCCCTTCTGGAAACCCTCTTCTATGGAAGCTTCTGTGGGTACAACCTTCAATCTTGGTTTCTACTTGGAAGTACACACCAAAAAAAGGCACCGTTAGGAAAGGGAAAACAGTCACTTTCTAGCGAGAGCCACCTACGCTCAATTTTGAGACTCCAGAAATACCTGATTGGATGGGTTTGGGAGAAAAATGAGCTAGGCAGAAATGGCCGATCTGCTATGATGTAGCCCATGAAAGGCATGGAGAAGAGTTAAACATAGTTTTTTTTTTTTTTTTTCATCCTTTTATGAGTTTGAGAGGAATAATATTTTTCTCTAAAAGTGATTAACCCAAGATGAAATGTATTTCTCCTAGGAGAGTTCTGTCATGTGTAGAGGAAGTAGGCAATAGCCATGTTGTCATGAAGGGGTTCCCAGTAGAGATGACGATGAATATATCATCTTAATTTACTAATCAACTCAGTTTAGTGAGCACAGTATATATATTTATAGCACAGCTATAAATAGGGAAGAAAATAAATCATCTTAGCAGCACTGGCAGTGGGAAGGGCTCTAGTCAGAAACCACTGATTTCATCTGGAATCAGTTCCAGTAGATGTCGCAATAAAAGACAGAAACCACTAATCCGTTTCCAAGAAGTGCTGGGCTAAGAAGAGGTTAAACAAGTACTGGAGAATCTCATGAACTTTCCTAATTTGGAAATGTCCTGGCTCCAGGCTCTTGAAGAGTAGCAGAATTCGCCATCTGAAAATATGCTTCCTTGGCATAGAATTATATTGAACTGATTATTTAGAAAAATGGCAGATTTAGAAAAAGCTCTCCAAAGAGAATAGAAATTGCCCTTCTGTAAGGAACATGCATTCATAAGAGTGTCTCTCTCTCTCTCCACCAGGAAGAGGACACCTCTAAACCACAAGAAAATTTTATGAGGAAAAACAACCTACCGAAATCTGCATAACAAACACTCTCGTTTATCCCCTATCCTGGTAATCTCCCTATGTGGTCTCCACACCTTCCTTTCTCTTGTCTTTAGATGAAGATGGTATTTCAGTGGGTAGTTTCGGCCACCTCAGGGAGTTACTACTTTTCCCCTGGTTTCTCCCAGGTATATATGAAGCATATTTATTATAACAAACTTCTGCTTGCTTTTCTCTTATTAATCTGTCTCCTATTAAAGGGGTCTCAGCCAAGCGCACAGAAGGGTGACCGTACCACACTGTTCTGTTGGAATCATGGTAGGACCCTGAGGTGCATGTCAGTGGAGAAGCCAAGTGTCAGGGGAATTTCTCTGACATCCTGTCTCCCGAGTGGCCTGAATCACGTCAGAGTTTAAGGAGAGCACTTGGAATGAGAGGGTATTATCGATCTGTAAACGGAAGTTTGAAGGCAAGGACCAAGGTAGAAGTGCCAGGATTGCCTACAAAGCCGCGAGCTGGCTGTACCACAGACCAGCAATGCTTCTTGTGCTCTGACCTGGAAAACGATTATGGATCTACCCTGGCGCAGGCATATCTAATGGAAACGTGTTCTTTTGCTCATTGCAGGTCTGAGGAATTCTGGAAATAACCTAAAGTCAGATAATACAGTTATTTTTCTAATTTATGGAATAACCATGAAATTTTTCTTATACGTTAAAATAAGAATTTAAATCTACATTCGTTCAGTTAAATAGCACTTTAAAGCATATTAAGTGACAAAAAAAACTCCTCAAATTGGATTATAGAAAAATATATGTCATGTGACAAAATGATATTCTTTGTGCATACATAACAAAGGATAAAATCAG
Source organism: Mustela nigripes (assembly GCF_022355385.1). Classification (NCBI taxonomy): domain Eukaryota; kingdom Metazoa; phylum Chordata; class Mammalia; order Carnivora; family Mustelidae; genus Mustela; species Mustela nigripes. The sequence goes on from NC_081566.1 coordinate 63,590,747, forward strand.
AAAGACTATTTTTAAAATGTGACGTTTGATGTAAGAGAGATCAGATAATAAAATTTTACTTATTTTTGTCTGTGCATCTTGGTTTCCTAAATTTCCTAAGATAATATTATTTATGTAATAAAAATAGGAGAGGAAGAATGGGTGATAGTGCTCTGACTCTGTATTTCTACACTCTTTTCCACAATAAGTGGTCTCTGTTATGTATTGAGGAAAACACAAAAATAAAATCAAACAAATGACCAATTATATCCCATGTGGATAAGGATGCTGTGGAGGGAATTGAGTTATGGGTGCTGGCAACAGCAGGAATAAGAAGACAGACTTGAGGGACAACTGGGTGTCTTAGGCAGTTAAGGATCAACCTTTGGCTTAGTTCAAGATCCCAGGGTCCTGGGATTGAGCCCCTACAGGGTCCCGGTTCAGTGGGGAGACCGAGTCTCCCTTTACCCCTGTTGTTCCTACTTCTTACACACTCTTTCTCAAAAAAATAAATAAAATCTTAAAAAAAAGAAAAAAGACAGAAGTTGAGAAAATGTGTCCATAGGAAGCTGCCTTTAGCTGTTATGTGTGTACTGGGGGCAGGGGACAGCCTGGGTCAGGGGACAGCTTGGGAGAGGTAATAAACCACACTAGAGGTCAGTGACTGATATGCTGCTGTGCCATTCCTTTAGGTTGCCTGTGTATTCGACACAGAATGGGCATTGTACCCCTGAGTGCTGGCGGCCACTGGGGCTATGTCAGGGCAACACACAGGCAGGCCAGGGAAGAATTGATGCTCACACATCTCCACCTGCCTTTCCCTATCATCCTCAGTTATTGTCCAAGATGAAAGGAGAGGACAGGCTCATTATAATATTCTTGAAAGCTGGGCGGGAAAAATAAAGGGATTCATGAAAAGGAGCCGTGGGAAGATGTGACATATTGTTGTCAGGGCATCGGGGAAGGCTTGCCAGAGGAAAGCAGTCAGGCTGGTGTCTAAAGAGTGGGTGTCTCTGGGCCAGGAAAAGATAGGAAGAATGAATTCCAAATGTCAGAAATAGCATGTGGTCACACAGCTGACATGGGAGGGAGCACTGAAGGCTGGACATGAGTCCAGAAGAGGGCTCAGGAGGCTAAGAGGAAATGGCTGAATGGAGAACTTAGGGGATAAACATCCTCTTATACTCATCTCCAATTGCCTGCCCACTTCCCACCCCTACTCCTGGACCAAGCTGGTAGACCTCTTGAGATCAGGAATTATGTCAAAATGCATACTTTGTAAGTAACAATGGACTTCTAATACAACAAAATCCCAGTGTCGGCATTTGGCAAGCCGTTGGTATTTGTTGTTGGTATTTGGAGAATTTATACATAGTACGGAAGTTTGAGAAGCTCTCTCAAGGTCATGGTGAGTCTTGTAGCATGTGTGGAGGGGTACAAGTGGTGGGAAGAGGGTGGCGGTACCTTGGTTGTGGAACTGCTGCCTGGGGTCGGTGCAGGCATCTGCAGAGTCTGAGGGTAGCTACAAGTGGACTGTGTGCTCATTGCAGAAGGTCCTGGAAGCGGACTCTGTCCCTGGGTTGGCGGGGTCCTCATAGATTCATTATTTTGTGTAGTTTCCATTTTCTTTTTCTGAAAGTAGATTTCCCCCCCTGGTTAATGGTTTTCAGTATCAGATAACCCAGAACACATCTC